>NC_056584.1:26196070-26518570 GCF_018340385.1 Cyprinus carpio | reverse complement strand
TTTCTTGAGCAGCAAATCATCATATTAGAATGATTTCTGATGGAAGACTGGAGTAATGATGCTGAAAATTCAGCTTTGACTCATGAATAAATTACATTTTGATAAATATATTACAAAAGAAAAAACTATTTTAAATAGTAATAATATTTCACAATATTACTATTTTTACTGTACTTTTTAACAAATAAGCACACCCTCGGTGAGCAAAAGAGACTTCTTTTAAAACATTTAACTATCTTAAATACACACTGCCTTAAGATGGCACCTAGATAGGGAGCTCAGTAGGTTTTGGAACAGACTTATAGTCTTCTATATCAAAAATATCTCTCAAATGACATGAGGATAAAATTAAACACATGCCCATGAGCTAAATCTTGCCAAAGCTATTTAGATACATTGTATATGTTTTCCATTCAGAGCGTGAGCCAGAGGAAGGTGGTTTATTCCCAGGCAGCGCTGCCTGATCCTGTTCATTTCATTTATAGCACACAATATGCCTTCCACTATTTGAAACTTGATCAAAAACGTAAATTTGCTGAATTGCCATCACTGCAGGGAAAGCAGACGTCATGGCACACGGGATTCAGCAGAGCTAAAAGCCTCCAGGCTCTAACCAACCCTCTGTTTTCACTTCCTTTAGACCAGAATCCCACACAAATCCCATCACTCAACCATGAACCAGCCTCATTGAGTTCTCATTCTCTCTCGGGCCTCCTGCACACATGCAGCGTCATAGGACTAGATCCAGTCTGGTCCTCTCGCCTCAAATGGGATTTGAGAAGCAGCTCACATAAAAATAAACGAGAGCAGGCTTTATACGGCTTGTGTGTATTGTCACTGCAAAGGCAGTCTGAGATATTGTGTATTGTAGGTTTTATAGGTCTCGTCTGGAAAGAGGGATTTAAAAAAAAAAAAAAAAAAAAAAAGGGAAAAAATTACAAATTTGTTATTGTCACTGCAAAGGCAGTCTGAGATATTGTAGAAAAAAAATGGTTTCTTGCGTTGCTCATTTAATGTTTTTGCTAGATTTAAAATAGTGATGCAATGTGAAAAATTAATTTTATATTCCTGTCAACTGGTCTTTATCATAACTGTATACTTCATTAGAAATATTTATGAATAAAATTTATATGAACATTATATATTATTAATATTAAAAATATAATTATATAATATTCTAAAAATAAACAATAACAAGTAATTTGAAAAAAAAAAAAAAAAAAAAAAAAAAACTTATAATAATTTATAATAATATTTTATTTAGGTTGTGTGACCAGTAACCATCCAAGTATTATTTTTATACTATTACATTTTTTAGTTACTATTATAACTATTTTATACTAGTATTTTTAGTAACTATTTAAGTTACTATTATATATTTTTATATTTACAGTTTTCATTTAATTCTCAGTCATTTTGTTAAATACTTTGTCATTTTTATTTATTTTTTATTTATTAATTTATATTTTAATATTTTTTTTTTTATTTGTTTTTTTTTTTTTTATTTTATTTTTTGTTTTACCTGTTAATAATTTTTAGTGCTTCAAACTAAAATTATTTCAGTTAGTTGCCAAGTCAACGTTTCAAAGTTTATTTGAAATTTTTTTCATCTAATTTTATTTTATTTCAGCTTTTTTTCAATTATCAAAATGTTTTTTTTTTAATAGTTTTAGTTAATGATAATTAACGTGCCGTGAACATTTAAAATGACATTTTATGTACATTTAATGTAGCTTTGGTGAACAGAAGAGACTTCTTTTGAAAACATAAAAAACGTAATCATTCTAAACTTTTGACTTGATGAATACAACTTATTGAATAGTGTATAGTAATGCAGTTGAAACTCTTTGACCTAAAATATTTACTTGAAGATTTTAAGCTTATATTTCAATAATTAAACAACACATTTGCATGTTCACGGCAGGGTTATTATTGTTAACTAAAACTAAAAAACGATTTCAAACATTCTTGTTAATTGAAATAAAGATAAAATGATTATTTTTGGCTACTACTTATTTTAACTAAACAATAAGAAATGTTGACGGCAACTAATTGAAATAAATTTAGCTTGAAGCACTAAAATAATAAAAATGGAAATAAATAAAGAATAAAAATGAATTAAAAATTAAATTAAACATAAATAGCAATGCTAAAATAAAAACTAAAAAAAATAGGCAAAGGCACATAAAAAAAACCACTAAAAAAATATATAAATATTTAAGTTTATTGTTAATTTATATATTTTTATTTTGAGTTGAAGAAATATTTATATATATTTAAATTTAACAAAAAATAATAGTGTATAAAAAACTAAAACATTGGTTAATGATCACACAGTATGCAGGTAAACAAAATATTTCATATTTTTATTAGGCATTTTATTTGGATTGTTTTTATTTTCAAATTAATTATTGTGATGGTAAATTTTTGGGATTTGATTAATTATTATTAATTCAAAATAACAAATTAAGAATATTCATGTATTTATATTAATAATACTCACTATATTTATATTAATATTTATGATTATTAATAATCACTATGTATGCAGTTATGACAACTATCAATTTAGAGGCTAAACAGAATACATTTGCATTTTCAAAAATGCATTTATCACACTGCAGGACAAATAATAATAATAATAATAATAATAATAATAACAATAATAATAATAATAATAATAATAATAAATAAGCATTAAATGAGAGACCCAAGAAACCAGAATATCAGAGACTTACTGTGGGCTGTAATGATTTGAACCAGTAAAAAAACCACCCTAGCAACTGCACAGCAACACCCTAGCTTGACCCCTTGAGGTATAAGCACAGGAAGCACAGACGGTGGTCAGCGCCCGAGGTGTAATGTATAAGATATCATGCTGTGAGCTGAACTGGACGGGACTGCTTCTGCTTCTGAGGGCACTGCAACACCACACAGACCGCTGAAAACAGGGCACTGTGCATCTACTCTGGCACTTCCTGAAAGAATAACGGGCGGTGGGAGAGACCAGGGAACAACAAATGCAATTAAGATGGTCTCCATGAGCAGAGGGGACATAAGAGAAACAGACGCTCCTCCAACAACTTCCTCCCGTTAATCCACAACATGAACGGAAAGCAGACGCAGCGAGAGCTCGGCAATCAGATTAGCCAAACAGAATGTGTCCGGACCGAGACGCATGTTATCATGTCTCAGACTGATAACACATGTTTGCTCAGCCCTCATTCACTTCACACACTGAGGTTACCAGCACTACAGAGTGTGTGTGTGTGTGTGTGTGTGTGTGAGACCAGACTCTGACTGAGACCACATTCACATACAGTACTAATCATAGCTAAAGGAAAAGCATTATTTGCAGCAGGAAATGCATGTAAACTTAATATCACTGTACGGAATAATCACAATATTTATATACTACAGTATTTAAGATGGTACTCCAAGACAACCATGGTACTTTGATGGTACATGTCCAAAAATAACTATAAAAACCCATTATTATGATAATACGTCAAAATGCAAATAAAATATTACCACGGTATCATGTCCGAAAAACATGGTTTTACTATGGTAAACGTCAAAAAAAAAAAAAAAAAAAAACGTACAAGGTATTACTTTAGAACCATGGTATTACAAAAAAGACATACCAATGTTATACTATGATGCTGTACAGTCGTGGCCAAAAGTTTTGAGAATTACATAAATATTAGTTTTCAAAAAGTTTGCTGCTAAACTGCTTTTAGGATCTTTGTTTCAGTTGTTTCTGTGATGTACTGAAATATAATTACAAGCACTTTCATACGTTTCAAAAGGCTTTTATCGACAATTACATGACATTTATGCAAAGAGTCAGTATTTGCAGTGTTGGCCCTTCTTTTTCAGGACCTCTGCAATTCGACTGGGCATGCTCTCAATCAACTTCTGGGCCAAATCCTGACTGATAGCAACCCATTCTTTCATAATAACTTCTTGGAGTTTGTCAGAATTAGTGGGTTTTTTGTTTGTCCACCCCGCCTCTTGAGGATTGACCACAAGTTCTCAATGGGATAAGATCTGGGGAGTTTCCAGGCCATGGACCCAAAATTTCAACATTCTGGTCCCCGAGCCACTTAGTTATCACTTTTGCCTTATGGCACGATGCTCCATCGTGCTGGAAAATGCATTGTTCTTCACCAAACTGTTGTTGGATTGTTGGAAGAAGTTGCTGTTGGAGGGTGTTTTGGTACCATTCTTTATTCATGGCTGTGTTTTTGGGCAGAATTGTGAGTGAGTCCACTCCCTTGGATGAGAAGCAACCCCACACATGAATGGTGTCAGGATGCTTTACTGTTGGCATGACACAGGACTGATGATAGCGCTCACTTTTTCTTCTCCGGACAATCCTTTTTCCAGATGCCCCAAACAATCGGAAAGGGGCTTCATCTGAGAATATGACTTTGCCCCAGTCCTCAGCAGTCCCACTTTCTGCAGAAGATCAATCTGTCCCTGATGTTTTTTTTTGGACAGAAGTGGCTTCTTTGCTCCCCTTCTTGACACCAGGCCGTCTTCCAAAAGTCTTGGCCTCACTGTGCGTGCAGATGCGCTCACACCTGCCTGCTGCCATTCCTGAGCAAGCTCTGCACTGGTGGCACTCCGATCCCGCAGCGAATCCTCTTTAGGAGACCATCCTGGCGCTTGCTGGACTTTCTTGGACGCCCTGAAGCATTCTTTAAAAGAATTGAACCTCTTTCCTTGAAGTTCTTGATGAACCTATAAATTGTTGATTTAGGTTGCAATCTTAGTAGCCACAATATCCTTGCCTGTGAAGCCATTTTTATGCAACGCAATGATGGCTGCACGCGTTTCTTTGCAGGTCACCATGGTTAACAATGGAAGAACAGTGATTTTAAGCATCACCCTCCTTTTAACATGTCAAGTCTGCCATTCTAACCCAATTAGCCTGACATAATGATCTCCAGCCTTGTGCTCGTCAACATTCTCACCTGAGTTAACAAGATGATTACTGAAATGATCTCAGCAGGTCCTTTAATGACAGCAATGAAATGCAGTGGAAAGGTTTTGTTGGGATTAAGTTAATTTTCACGGCAAAGAAGGACTATGCAATTCATCTGATCACTCTTCATAACATTCTGGAGTATATGCAAATTGCTATTATAAAAACTTAAGCAGCAACTTTTCCAATTTCCAATATTTATGTAATTCTCAAAACTTTTGGCCACGACTGTACATTAAAAAAGCATGTTATTACTATGGTAAATAGTTCAAAGTTAATACTTTTTATACTGTTTTTTAAAACATGGTATTAAAGAAAAAAATCTAAGAATTACTATGGTAAGACAAACATGGTATTACCATGGAAAAAGTCCAAAAATATAGTACTATCAAGGTACATATCTAAAACACTCTGGTATTAACATTGTGTATCTCCAAAAAACATGGTATTGCTATAGTCCATTTTCAAAAAACAAAACAAAACATGATATTGCCATAGAAAATGTCCGTGGTAATGGGAAAAATATACTATCAAAGTACACAACACTATGGTATTATCATGGTTATTGTCTAAAAAACATGGTATTACCATGGTGTCACATCCAAAGCACCTTGTATTATGTCCAAAAACATGATGTGTCAAAAAATATGGTGTTACTATGGTACTCATAGTACTATTATTATTTTTTCTATTTTTTTTTACCATAGAACTTATCTAAAAAAATACCACCATACATCTACAAAAACATGGTTTTACCATGGTACATAGTGAAAATAAAAAACACAATATTACCACATCTAAAAATACTTATGTTAAGTGAAAAAAAATATATATATTAACATTGTAAATGTCTAAAAAACATGATATTAACATGGTATCATGTCTAAAAATCATGGTATTTTCAGAAGACAAAACAAAACAAAACATGGTATTACCATGGAAAATGCCCAAGACCATAGTACTATCAATGTAAATATCTGAAACACTATGGTATTACCACAATACTAAAAAAAAAAGTTTTACCATCGTATATTTCCAAAAAACATGGTATTACCACGGTACATGCCAAAAACCACAGTGTATTACCACATCAAAAAATACATCATTATGGTAAGTAAGAAACATGATTACCCTGGTAAATGTCAAAAACATGGTATTAGCATGGTATCATGTCCAAAGATATGGTATTTCCACAGTACACTTACCAATGTACTATAGTATTACCATGGTTTTCGTGGAGTAGCATGTAAACAGATTCATTTTAGTATCATAGTATGTTTGAAATGACCATAGTATCTGAATCTAGTGAAGATGATCTCAGTATGTACTGTGGTGTGTAATATAAAGCTATTCTGCATGAGCGTGCACGAACCTTCCTGTGGTCGCTCTCTCCAGGAGGGCTTTCAGGCAGCATCATCTTCATGTACTCTTCTTTAGACATGTTGGGCTGCTGACCTCCGTCCTTCAGTTTGTCCCGTCCTCTGTCCTGCAGCCGACAGGACGTCTCCGTGGCGTACAGCTGCCTGCGGGGACACACAGAGCCGGACACGGATTTTAAACACAGGCCGGAGATGCTGTGAAGTTCAGGAGCGAGGGAAGAGGGAAGAGCAGGGTCACTCATGCTGGTGGATGGAGGGGCACGTGTGAAGCAGGACAGAAGAGCTGTAGATGCTGCAGGTCAGTGTAAAGTCATGATAATCACAGTATCACACCCAACACTAAACTACGAGCTAATGCTAATGTTTCTCACACATCCTTTCATCGGGTGAAGACGAGGAAGGGGAGAGATGGTGACGGGGCGTGACCTTGATGCCGCTGTGTGCAGCTCACGCAGTGTGTGTGTGTGTGTGTCTCACGCAGTGTGTGTGTGTGTGTGTGTGTGTGTGTGTGTCTCACGCAGTGCGTGTGTGTGTGTGTCTCACGCAGTGTGTGTGTGTGTGTGTGTGTGTCTCACGCAGTGTGTGAGTCACTGGCAGCGTGTTATATAGCTGTCAGACTGCATGCACACACAAATACACAAACAGGCTAAAACTAAACTGGAATTCACAGAAGAAAGAAATCACATTTTTAATACAAGTTCCACTCTGTCAACAGTATCTGGAGCATGACACTGATCTAGAAATCCCCAGAAATTTGCAAAAAAAGTTCAATCATGCCTTGTCCTGGAGCATGTGGTGCATTACTGTAAGTAGCTTAAAAAAAAAGAAACGAGTACAAAATTTAAAGTAAATTACAATTACAAATAAAAAGCAAATAAATCACATAGATAAATACAGAACTGTGTTGTTATACGAAAGAATAAGAACAGCACTATATTGAGATATAAATTCTAAAGAAAATAGTAGACCTTTTTTTTCTATAGTAAATTAAATAATTAAAACAAAATCAGCAAATAATGATAATAAAATTAATATATAAAAATTTTGTATGTATATTTATGTGTGTATGTGAGTTTATATATATATATATATATATATATATATATATATATAATAGAGTATATATATATATATATATATATAATATATATAAAAACAATACACATAAAGTATATATAATTAAAATGAAATTAAATATGCAAACAATAATGAAACAAGTAATGTATCTAACTAGCCTTGAAATAATAAAAACATAAATTCATTAAATAAATAATAATAATAAAATTAATATATATGCAAAAATAACAATCATGCAAATAACATATATAATAATATAAGTAAGGGATAATGCATGGCTAGATGTGCATTAAACAATTTTAATGCATGACATGAAGGCTAAGAACCACTCGATGCAATATATATATATATATATATATATATATATATATATATATATATATATATGTGTATATATATAATATGTATGTGTATATATATATATGTATATATATAATATAATTAATTATGTGTTTTATATATTTCATTTTATTAGTATTATTTATTTATTGAAATTAACTTGAATTATATCAGATTCAATTATCTGATTTATTAAAGTCACTCAAGGTTATTAGTAAAACTGGAACAAAAACTGAAATGTACTAGTATATATTATGGTATAACACCCTATTACAGACCCAGAATCAGGCTCAGCCTCGTGCTGACAGGCGTCCCCAGGGAAAACAATGATGGACATTTCTATGCACAGCTACATTTCTTCAAAAATGTCCTCAATAATACTAGACAAAACGTAAAATATACAAGCTGCAGCAGAGTTAAAATACTGAGTGAGTGTGTAAATACAGGAGATGAGTTCATTAATATTGTGAAAAGGTCACATTAAGATGTGTGCCGTCTTTTACGTATTGCGTCTCAGATAAAAATAACAACTGAGCAATGCAGCGAAAATCCAAACAAATGCAATAGTGAAGAGGACGTATTAAAACTGACTCAAAGCCCGCAGGCGCTGAACAATGTCATCACAGCTGTCTGGCACTAGCGCAGCGGTTTTAACACACTTGGCGACCCGTTGGCCTTTACTGGTGTATGTGTCTATGAGCAACTGTTGATACGAGCACTACAGGCTATGTCTGAGTCTGACAGAAAGTGTTGAGGTAAGCGAGGAGAGGAGGGTCACTGCAGCACAGCGGGGAGAATTTCAACTCCAGACATTTACACTCAGTGAGGAGAACAGAAAGGTCAAGGGTCGAAGGGGAAAGTTCACTAACGGCGTGAGCACAAACATACACAGAGGGGTGTGCGTATGTACCTGGACCGCTCGGCTAGAGCCTTCAGAAGGAAAGACAACAAGCTCTCGGCTCCACTGAGCAAAAGAAGCCGAGGAAAGTAGAAGAAACAGAGAACAAAGTTAGCAGCTGCTTTCACACAGCGAGCGCTTTATAGTGTCAAGCCACACTGCAAACAGGAAAAAAGCTTCATTAGCAGGCACAATAAATGTGTGCGATTTTGGCTGATTTGTCTAGAGGCTGGGTTATGTAATGTGAAATGGGCTGAGGTGGAATAAACAAGGAAAGGAGGTGCTAACTGCATTACACGGCTTCTTTCATAACAGCTGGGGAAAAGCAGCTCCGCCGCACCATCAATCTAAGAAGAGTTTTAGTGGAAACTTTTACTGAACAAAAGACATCAGTGGAGAGATGGACCTGAGAGAGTTTCAATCAGAGCTATCTAAATGTGGACATAACATGCATGTCTACTGTTGTCAAATAAGTCTGATTATAATAATTACAGACTAACCCATACTGGGTTTGTTGCATTTTAGATCAAAAGCATTTACTGAACCGAGGTAACAAACAAAATGTGTAGTTTGAATTTGAATGTAAGGAAGTATAATTAAAATAAATTGAAATCGCAATTTTTAACTACATTTAAATTTGATTAAATTAATATAGAAGAATACAGAACAACAGATAGATAAACCGATAGAACAATAGATAGATCGACAGAAAAGTAGATAAAAAGGACGATATAATGATATAATGATAGATAGATAGACAAATAGGATAGAACAATTGATAGAACGATAGACAGAATGATGGATAGAATGATAGAACAATAAATAGATAGAAATAGTCAGATGATAGATAGATAGACAGACAGACAGACAGACAGACAGACAGACAGACAGGATAGAATGATAGAACAATAAGATAGATAGATAGATAGACAGATAGATAGATAGATAGATAGATAGATAGATAGATAGATAGCGCAATCGTTTCCAATCCAGGATTTGTTTGGAGTCCAGTGGGCAACACTGATCTTCTGTGTGGACCTGTATAGTTTACAGGGATTGGACATCAGCGTACAGATCAATAATGAGAAGAGACAAATGCCAAGTGTAATACGTCTGTGCATTTACAGAGCTTATTTAGCACAGAGCTCACTTCAATCAAGCCCTGTTAATCTACTGACGGTTCTCGGATCAATAGAGGAAAGATTCACTTTGATCTGTAACCTATTGCAAAAGGTTTTTCGTCCTAGAAAACTGGAATTGCTTGATGATTGTGCAGTGGAGAAATGAATTGGTTAAAAAGAAGTGAGAGACCTTCACCGCTGGCTAAATTCAGCCTTGGAATAGATTGGTCTCTCCTGGCCTTTTAAACCAGACACTTAATGAGTCACGCTGGCACAAGCTTGGAGGGCAAGATTAAATTTAATCAAATCTAAGGCCCAACCTAATTGTTCGCATTAGGAAATTACAACTCTTTTTAGACATAGTTTTACTTGAGTGCTTTACACGCTCTAGAGATTTCAAAGTCTCAGAGTATGTGGTAATGGCCAATGGTCAATTAAATTAAACAACAAATAACTCTTATATGAAGAGTCTTAATGTTGCTTTTAGTGGCCCAAACAATTAACTCCCAAATAAACCAATCATACCAGCAGATGAATCCCATTCCACACACTCACCCACACTCGTATAACTGCTTTAACCTTTTTGAGTATAAAAAATCTATAAATCTGATTTAGGAAGGGATTTGTCAACTTATCTCCACATAGACAATAATGAATTGGGTACAAATCAAATGAAACAGTAAGGTGCTAAAAATGGACTTTGCAATTTTATATAACAAAAACAATACTGTGTATATATACACTACACCAACAGTGAATGGTTGAAAAAGAAACAAACAATGAGCATATAAGAGAGAAAATAAACTATACAGATGTAGGCAGGCTCGGCTGTAAATACCCACAATCCTTGAAACTTAAGTTGCCTGATCTGATATTAAGTAACAACATTATGAGCATTTTGGGTTGTGAGCTATGAGTTGAAATAAACATGGAAGCCTTATCTGATATCATTCCATGATGAGAAAGACAGTTCAGTAAAGATGAAGATGGTAATCTTGAACAGAGCAGTTTCAATCACAAAGCAAATCCAACATGCAGGTAATCCAACAAGAAAGGTTACATATTTATAATCCTTGTGCATGAGATCCAAGAGATCCACTAGTTAAAGTAATGAAATACTTCATGAATGGAATTCCTCTTTTTGGTCTCCAAACAATGAATGACAACAGTATGATTGCTAGTGGCAATAAAGAGTCCTTTTCAACTGAGCTTAAAACCAAAGTTTCCCAATCAGGACTTTGTGGTTTGTGGTAATAGCCGGATGGCCATGCTGCCTCTCGCAACAAATCTGACTTTCTCTTCCACCCACCTGGGTAAATACAAGTCACTAGAGCCTAGCGCCCCTAGTGGTGTGTAGTAGTGTTACTTTCAGAAAAAAATGCTAACAGGCCTGTTAAACTCGGACTGAATTGGGGGCTCGTCCGGGATCGGTTTCTCATCAGACCTCCTACGCCAGCTTTGTGTGTATGCATTAGTGCTGGGCCCTGGCATCTGGCTACTGTGGGTGGCTGCCTGGGCTCTGGAAGGTTCTAGAGAGGACGTGTGCTTAAAGCTGTGGGGTAAGGGGCTGCCGGAGTGGTGAGATTCACTGGCCAACGCGTATGGGATAGAGGAACGTGAGATCCAATCATCAAAACAACATGTAATTATTTCCTGTACTGTTTAATTTAAGCACCAGTGGTTATACAAAGAAGGGAAATAACTATACAAATGGTGCCCAGAGTTTTCACATCTGGCTCAGTTGGTGCATTCGTTTTTGGAACCCGGTGTTTTTTTTTTTTTCTCAAGCCGCGGCTGATAATGTTGTGTTTTTTTAGACGAGTTTTGTTTTTTTTTGAAAATTTTTTAATATTATAAAATATTCCTATAATCCTAGGCCAAAATCTGTAGTCTTTGATCACTGGTTTGACATGTTCACCGACAGCGGATTAATGGCCGTTACGATCAAATTTTACCTCCGACAAACTTCTGGCAGTGTCCGAAAATTTGCCGCACAGTCTTGCAGTGTGATCTTCTACGACTAACATCAAACTGTTTTCGTCTTTTAAGACAAACCATGATCAGAATTAATGCTAGAGATTTCATCTAAGTGCATAAACTCCGGCGCTCCCATCCTCCGCTCACGGAATTCATATGATACTTTGCCTTTGCTATGATAAATACCAGTTGCGCCGCTGTTATCATGTGCTGCTTGCAGTATTCTTCTTAAATACGGCGGTATTGCCGCCATTCATATACATTTAATGATATAACATATGACATAACATATGCAGCTCGCAGTTTGCATGCTCACAGCTTTAGTTTAGTTACTTTATGTTTGAGGTGTCCGAACCAGCTAATAAAAGTCTTCAGACTCACTAGAAACTTCCAGGCAAGTGCGTTGGATCTGGTTGGAGCTAAACTCAGCAGGACATTGGCCCTCCAGGAACAGGTTTGGAAATGCTTGCTTTATATTAAAAGTGTAATTGACCCTTCGTGAAGACCCACCCCCTTTAGTTACTGTTGCTACTTCCGACACGCCATGGTGCTCTCACGCCACACATCATGTTCTCACGCAGTGAAAAATACATCACAGAGCATAGTGACAACTGACACTGTGCCGACAGACAAGACAGAGCAGGTTACTTTTGGTATGATATAGATCTCCACGATTAATTGAATGCAATTGTCATGCAAATCTTGTCAGTAAAGCCGGTTCTGTGATCAGTAGTAAATCTCCATCACCTGCTTTCATGTCATTAAAGTCTTTTCTGTGATGAGTGTTATGTGTTCATTAGTTGATTTCAGTTGTTTCAAAAAAGCAGGATGATTTAATTGCACGATTATGAAATCGACGAAATCGTTCTGCGTTTATGAAAGCACTTTGCGTAGCTTCTCAGTGAACTACTGACATGTTTTTATTTCAAAATCACTTCATAACTTTTGTGAAATTATGTGGCTTCTTACACAGAATAAGGCATACAACATACAGTATTTCATAGTATTCTAAGCAGTGATAAAGTCTATGTCGATTAGCATTGCATTTTTATATACTCTATTAGAATTTAAAAAATTAAACCATACAGTACAGGTCTGAAAACACCTTTAAAGTGATTAGATCAATATCGATAAAATCCAGTCCGGTTCAAGGAATGACCCCTTGGCCTTCCGTTTAGGAGACAACGGGTGAATTCTGCTTTGACAGCGCTCTGTTCGGGCATCTTTTGAAAAACATTCACAAGACAAACATTCACTCAAAAACACACACATATCAGAACTGACAACATGCCTATGAGCAGGACCCTGACCTTTCTACAACAGCATGACAGCTGCTATTCTCTCCGGTCCACCTCTAAGAGACTTCTTACCATTTTTCTGACTTTTATGTAACAGTCTATGCTCACAAGGGTTTAGTCGACATAAGAAGCTCTAATAATACTACTTAAAGTTGTGTACTTTTGAAACCTCACTTATCCATGCATTTGAAGACAGCTGGTTCCGAAGAACATGAGAACATTCTGAACATAACAGAAGGTAATTTGACAATTTTGCTAATGGTTTTCCTGAATTGCTCTGCAGTGCAAAACAAAGCACTGTTTCACTCTGTAGATGGAAAATAACCCTATATTTCTACATTTAAGTGCTATACACAAAGCCATCTATTTTTTCCCTTTAAAAACATTTTGTATTATCCCATGTTATCTCAACTGCACAACTTTTATGATCACTCTATACAATGCAGATAATGTATTCAATGCAAATTAAGACAATATAACTTTCTTTTCCATGATGCAAAAAAAAAAAAAAAGAGATTGCAATTGGAAACAAACTCAACTGGCCTGGAATCACTGGAAATAATTTTTCAGCTGTGCTACCCGAATGCTTCAAATACACACTACCATTCAAGCATTTGGGGTCAATCAGATTTTTTTTGTTAAAGAAATTAATACTTTTATTCAGCAAGGACACATTACATTCGAAAATGACATTAAAGACATTTATAACAAAATATTTCTATTTCAACTAAATGCTGTTCTTTTGAACTTTCTATTCATCAAGCAATCCTGACATTTTCCACAAAAATCTGTAGCAGCACAACTGTTTTCAGCACTGACAATAATCAGAAATGTTTCTTGAGTAGCAAATAAGCATATTAGAATGATATCTGAAGGATCATGTGACACTGAAGACTGGAGTAATGATGCTAAAAAAATTCAGCTTTACATCACAGGAATAAATTATATTTTACAATATATTCCAATAGAAAACAGTTCTTTGGAACTGCAATAATATTGCAAAATATTAATGTTTTTACTGTACTTTTGACCAAATAAATGCAGCCTTGGCAAGCAGAAGAGACTTCTTTCAAAAATTATCAGTATGACCCCGAACTTCTGAACTTGTCAAGCTTTCAAAATGAGGGCAGAAAGTCGCAAAGATGCAAAACCCTGCATACCTGTTATTAAAAAGCAGCATTCCTCTCTCTCCAAGTGAATACACACAGCTGGATACGTAAAATGTCTAGACAGGCAAAGCACTTTATTAATTGTGTGTTTGTTTGTGTGTAACTGAAGAATATGCACATATTTATAAACAATAACTGATAGCAGATTGAGAAGTGCACATTTTCTGTTGTTAGCATTCCACAGTGGAAATCTAGCCAGTGGACTAATCAATAATGTTGGCAAAATCATTATCTAAACATAATATATAAGGATAATGATTGATGAATTGATTGTTAAGCTACAAGTCTGACCTATTTATATTCTCATAAACATCAGCTCTCTCTCATTTGCTTACCTAGAATGAGATGAGATCTCGCTCAGGTCTCCCATACTCCCGTCCGCGGGCGTGTGTCCGGTGGCCAGAGCCGCGCCGTAGCTCTGGGGAAGGTACAACCTGCCATGGTCCTCCTCCGTGGACCCTTCTTCTGTCAGCTCCGGTGTCCAAGGGTGTCCCGGATCAGACGCCCCGCGGCCCTGAAGCATGACGCGGGCTACAGACGCACTAGCGACCCCCGGGGTCATGCTACAGGGTGCAGTGTCAATGCCGCTGTCTGTGGAGGCCCCTTTGATGTAGGTGAGACCCAGCATCTCTGGATCCATCAGGTCCCCGGAGCCGAAGTGCTTCTCATCACTGTTACTGCTGGAGGCGTTGCTGGACAGAGTGTTACTGCTGGAGTGGCTAGAGTTCTTATCGCCGCCCTGCTGGAGGACAACAGATACAAAGAAAACATATAGGGAACTTTTTTGGCAAGACATTCACTTCGGCATGTTTGCTATTTTTTATAGCAACAACCTAAAAACCACCCAGAATACACTAGTTGCATTATTTGCAAGGGAAAGAACCACATATATGTATGAAAAATATAAAAAATATACATTAATATAAATATATTTAAAATTGAATAAAAAATATTATATGCACTAGGTCATTTTTTATGCTTATAGAGCATTTCACTATTAACTAAAGCCAGACTCAATAGTGGAGAAGCTGCATATGTAGATTACAATCCAGTCACTTACAGTATGAAGATCATTTCAGCAAGGCAGCTTACTAGGTTTTGGAAGATAGCTTATACACTATATATGTACTACTGGCGCCTGTTGTTTCTAAACCCCACTGTCCTGCACTAAACGATCATAATTTACTTTCAGCTGGATGCCGGTGGTCAGATGCTATTATAGGAACAGGCAATGTGAGATATTGGATAAAACTCACATCCAAGGTGAGAGAGAGACAGACGGATGCGAGCGTGTCCCTGATAACAGCACCAAGGGCAGGCTGACCTTATCAGCATTCATTCATCACAGTGATGCACATGCACACTGACAGCAGTACGGGCCTCGTGTGCCTTCGTCTGCGTGTTTGTCACATCAAGGCTTTCAGCGTACACTGTAACACCATAAAGTCGAGCTGGAGAAGTTTGCCAAGCCCATGCTTCCACTTATCAACGTGATTATATGGTTCATATGTTAAATGTAAATCCAGCGCACCACATAAAACACATTCTGACACTGTAGGGAATTCCCATATTATTTATAAACATACAGTTGCATATATAAACAAATGCCTCTTGATGGCTGGCCACTAACCAACCGAATTACAAATAAAGCACATTTTGTCCGTGCTCTTCTGTCCTTTAAATGAACGAATGATCCAGAGATTGTAAGATACTGTATGGTCCGGGCTTTTTTGTCCTTTAAATGAACTAGTGAATATTACTTAATAAGGTTCTTTGGTTCAAAATTATTATCAAAAAATACGATTTTAAGGGTTAGATTTGTGGCTTCATTATTTCATATTGCTTTTATGGCAGTGGTCCTCAACCAATGATTTATATAATACAAAATAAGCATTTAAATAAGCTATAACAGCTTAAAAAAAAAAAAAAAAAGACCCATTTTTTAGGTGAATTACAAATGCTTATTTTGTTGTAATTATTATTATTATTATATTATTATTATTATTATTATTATATATCATTGGAAAACCTGAATATATAAATAAATAAAAATGTCATAGGCATGGACATTTTTTTTATATAGAGAATGAAATTATGATAATGTTTTCTAATTATTTTAACATTTGAATATTTAGTTTTTATTGTTGTATTTTTGTTTTAATTTTTTTCTTAAAGTCTTAGCAATTTTGTTGCGAGTCTTTCTCATTTTTATTAGCTATTTTTTATGTAATTTTTTTGAGATTTAAATTTTTAATTTTGTTGCGAGTCTTTCTCATTTTTATTAGCTATTTTTTTTAGTTAATAATTAGTATTGTTGCCATGGCAACCAGTAGATATAAAAACATTAGATTTTGAAAAAATATATTTTAATTTTATTTTATTGTTTTGCTTAAAGGTTTAGTTAACTATAATAAGTGATTATGAGTGTAATATTATTTTAAAATTCGTACCCAAAAGGAAACCTATTAGCAAACACAGAGGAGGGTTTAATGTTATTTAATACTTGGGCTTATGTATGGCATGACTTCTACTCTACAGGAGCGTTGAGTGGGAATAGTCTTACCCTTGTCAACTTGTTTGGCGAATCCTTGCCTCTTTCCTTCAAGGAGTTGAGGATCTTGGTGGAAGGGACGTGCCACTTCGCCTCTGTGAAGAAAACAGACTGACTGCAGCAAACACAAGAGCACAGACACTGTCTTACACTGTTCATATTTCTTTGTTTTTTTATTATTTTTATAATTTTTTTTCTGTTTTTTTAATGTTGTTTTTTAAGTGTATTTTCTTCAGTCTTCAGTGTCATATGATCCTTCAGAAATCATTCTAATATACTGATTTGCTGCAATAAAATATACTGATTTTGTTTTATGTTGATGAGTAGATTTTTTTTATTGTTTTTTTGGTTTATTTGATGGTTAGAAAGTTCAGAATTTATGTGTTTATCTGAAATAGAAATCTTTTGTAAATTTATTTATTATCACTTTTGATCAATTTAAAGCATCCTTGCTGAATTTATAAATGTCTTTATTATCACTTCCCCACCCCACCCAATCTAACTTTTTTTTTTTTTATTTATACTGACTCCAAACTCAGTGTATAATGTTACAAAATATTTGTATTTCAGATAAATGCTGATCTTTGGATTTTTTCTGTTCATCAAAGAATCCTGATTAAAATTTACTCAACTGTTTTCAAAATAATAATAATAATAATAATAATAATAATAATAATAATAATAATACATATTTTTAAGCAGCAAATCAGCATATTAGAATGATTTCTGAAGATCATGTGACACTGAAGACTGGAGTAATGATGCTGAAAATACAGCTGCGCATCACAGGAATAAATTACATTTTAACACATATCCAAATAGAAAGCAGTTATTTATATAGTAAAAATGTTTGCATTTTGGATCAAATAAATGCAGGCTTGGTGAGCAGAGAGAATTCTTAAAAAAAAAACAAAAAAATCTACTTTTGACTGGTAGTTTTACTTTTGACTTGTAGTGTTCTAAATAACCTGTATTATTTTAATAAATAGGGCTGAATTAAATAATTTGGTTTTGATTTTTATGTTTAATTTTGATTCTGCTATATAAAATTCTCTGTCCCTGACAACAGCTTATGAACGCTTCTCATTCGGTGTGTTTTGCGTTTTCAAATGCAGTTTGAAGTCTATTTTCAGTCCAGCAGCTAATGTCTACCTGACCTTCACTGGAGGGAAAGATCAGTGTAAATGTGTGAATGGCACCTGCAGAGCGTGTCCTCTCGAGAGTCGGCTCTCTCTCCCTCAGCATCTCCCTGTCTCCCAGCATGCCCTGGGCTTCAGCCGAGCGCTCGTGGAGCACAGGAGACTGACACCTGCGGACGAGACCGGCTGGAGTTCAATCAGTCAGATGATCAGACCTTTCTTTACTGATCCTAAACAACCGTCAGTCTTGATGGGATTGATTATGGGAGTTGAGAAACATTGGATATTAATCAAAATTCAACAAAGTCTGGTAATAAAAGATTGTTTATGGATTTATATTGAGATTTGATATTTATTAAAATTCAATAAAGTTTAGTTATTGAATGATAATGGTTGTGTCATTTGTGGTTTATAGATGTGTTTTTTCTAGAAGTCTTTATGGCTGACTTCAAATTGAGTACTAGTATTGTTTTCTAAAACCCAAATGAAACTATGTCAGATGGACTATATGATAAACCCAAGTTTATTACAAGATTAAATAAAATATGTATAAATATTTATAAATTTCTAAAAGTTTTTATTAATACTATAATATCAAATTAAAAATAAAATTATATGTCAGATGGACATCTATACTAAATATACTAAATAATAATTACATATATTAAATAATACAATTATTAATATATTGTTATTGATATATTGCTATATTGGTTGATTTACATTAATTTAAATAGTAATTGGACCAAAAGATTAGTACTAAATTAAACTATAATATCTATAATTTATTAATAATAAAATTATTACTATTATTTGTATTTGTTATTATTAATATTTTTTTATAAATATAATTGTTTGTTTTTTTTTATTATTATTATTAATTGGACCAATACATGAAATTTTAAATTAAATTAAATTAAATTGATTTAAAATGAAGTAAATGTTATATATTTATAATTAAAAGATGAAAATAATTATCAATATAATGCTAATTGTTTGATTTATTAATTCATATTAATTGAACCAATACATTATTAACGGATATATTTGAAATTATCAATACAATTTTATTAAATAAATAAAATTTTTTTATTTATAAATTAAATTTTATTAAATTGAATTAAAAATTGAGTTCAAAAGAATTAATATAATTCTATAAATGTTTTTGTTTGATTTATTAATTTAAATTAATTAAACTAATACATGGATGCTACATTAAACTAAAATAAACTAAAATACTGAATAATATTTGATAATAAACTAAAATACTGAATAATATTTGATAAAGTATCAATAATTTTACTAGTTAACTGATTTATATTTAACTAAAATACTGAATAATATTTGATAAAGTATCAATAATTTTACTAGTTAACTGATTTATATTATTTGATACATTAATACTTATTTTATTAATTATATGTGACCCTGGAGCACAAAAGCAGTCTTAAGGTCTCTGGGGTATATTTGTAGCAATAGCCAAAAATACATTGTATGGGTCAAAATTATTGATTTTTCTTTTATGCCAAAAATCATTAGGATTTTAAGATATTTTTTAAATTTCTTTCTCCAAATATATTAAAACTTAATTTTTTTTATTGGTAATATGCATTGCTAAGGATTTCACTTGGACAACTCTAAAGGCGATTTTCTCAATATTTTGATTTTTTTGCACCCTCAGATTCCAGATTTTCAAATAGTTGTATCTCGAACAAATATTCAGATCCTAACAAACCATACATCAATGGAACGCTTATTTATTCAGCTTTCAGATGATGTACTGTATAAATCTCAGTTTTAAAAAATTGACACTTAAGACTGGTTTTGTGTTCCAGGGTCACACACACACACACACACACACACACACACACACACACACACACCCATTCCATTTGTTATGAAATCATTCTCTGTGAGTGTGTGTTACCCGTCGTATCCCGGCTGCTGGTTCCAGCTGGCGCTTGCGCAGGGTCCCGGGTCGCTGGAGGACGACTGGTTACTGGGTGAGCTGCGGTAGTGTTGGGACGCGTCTCCTTTACTGCAGGACGAGATCTGAGGCTTCTCAACATCCTGAACGCTCCTGCAGCGAGAGAAACAGACACAGCAGATGGGTTTCCGTTCAGATTTCAGCATCAGGTGATGACTTCAGTGTGTCTGATCTAAATCAGAAGAGCTCGAAGAGCAGGAGAGTGCATGCAACATTAAGCATTACTTTGTCTACCATGACATTCTTATCAGTGCAGAGAAAAAGAAATAATGAAATAAAATAAAGCACATTTGTGCAAAGAGCCATGGATAATTAGGCAACACACAGTCTCATAATTATTGCAAGCATCAATAGTAATAATAATAATAATAAATTGTATTCAATATTGCATTTTTAAATGCAGCTCCTCAAGCTGCTTTACAAAGAAACAAGCAATATATTATAATAATAATAATAAATGATACAAAAAAAAAACAATAATAAAATGAATGAACATGCAAATAAAGACTATGATTAAAACTACAATTATTCATATTATTATTACTTTTATTATTAATGTTATTGGTTGATTCATTAATTTAATTTAATTTAATTTAATTTAATTATTAATTGGACCAATTCAGATACTGAATAATATTTGATCCTAATTATCATATCTAAGTTTATAAATTAATTTAGATTTATTAAATTATTAATTAGGTCAGTACATTAATAATAAATTAAATTAAATGTAAAAAAGTAATACTAAATAAACACTCAAAATATTTGATAATAAACATATTCAATATAATCTTATTAATAACTTCAACCTAAACTAATATTAAACGAATACTGACTAATATGATAAACATGATCAATACGACTTTAGTAACTGATTAATTGACTGATTTAAATTAATTGAATTATTAATTGGACCAATACTTTATTAATTTATTTGATTATTAATTTGTAATATTTGTTTATTAAATGTATATTTATTTTTATTATTTGATTTTAATTGTTGATCTATATTAATTTATTGAATTATTAATTGGACCAATACATTAATACTAAATTAAATTATAATAAACTTAATACTAAATAAATAAAAATAAAAAATAATATTTAATAATAAAATTAACCAATATAATCTTATTAATAACTTTAGCCTGACATCAAAACAGTTTAAACATTACTGAAACCTTGTTTTTTTGTTAAATATGTTATTGCAATTAACTTTTTCCTGTATTTATTTGACATGTGGGCAAACGTGCATCTGGGTTTTCCATGCATTCAGAAGATGTGCACAGTATGCATACTACAAATATAGTAAGTATTATAGTAATATGTAAACGTGCATCTGGGTTTTCCATGCATTCAGAAGATGTGGATAGTATGAATAATCAGTCATAAAACGCAAGCATCTGATCCTCGCCAAAGAAGACACAATGCACAGACCAGAATGCACTATTGGCATTGTCACTTTGTGCATGAGCGATGCCACCGGCCAACATGCAAGAAGACCCTTAACAGCTGTAAATATCTTACATTTATGCATTTATGTATTTAGAAGATGCTTTTATCCAAAGTGACTTTTCATTGCATTCAATGTATACTGTATGTTTCATGACATTTCATGCATTTCCTTGTGAAAACGTGGGAGTTAGTATCACTAATAAGAGGGTAAGAGAGTCCAGTGGTGTGCCATTACTGTAGCGTAGCATCGCTCTCTCCACATGCGGTCTCATAGAGGAGCCGGGAAAGGTCATCAACACAGCGAGGGGTTTGCAAGTAAGAACAAATGACTACATTATAACAAACCCTATTTGAAAGGCATATCGCCTGCATACCAAATACAGGAAGCTGAATTCATGATGATCTGTGTCAGCAGTACAACATTTTCCAGCAGCGAGTAAATTGTTGGTGCATGCAGAAACTGTTTGAAAAACTTTTTTATTGAAATTCACACATATTTGAATACATTTTCCCTTTATGTTAATCAGGTTTGTGCAATGCAAAAAAAAAAAAGAAGAAGAAAAAAAAAAAGAATATTATAACTTATTTTTCAGTTAAAATAGCTAAAATCCTAAAAAGAAAATTTATTTATTCAAGAAGCAATTCTGCAAACAATCTTAAGATATTTTCTAAAGGCAAATATAGTTTTCAAGCTCCAAAAACGAGCATTATAATATATAATGGTCTGCAAGATTTTAGAATTTTCTGCTCACCAAGGCTGCATTTATTTAATCAAAAATACAGAAAAAACTGCATTATTGTGAAATATTACTACAATATAAAACAAATGTTTTCTATCTGAATATATTTATTTTCACATTTTGAACCTATTTTGCCTTTATGTGAACCAGGTTTTTCCACTGCAAAAATATTCTTAATGAGAATTTTTGTTTTGTTTTCCAGTTGAAATATCTAAAAATTAAACAAATATACTTAAGCAATATGGCATGCAATTTTAAGATTTGTTTTCATAGACTGTATTTTGAAAATGTGTGTATTTTGTCTTACTGCACTTTTGACAGATTTTTTAAATTTGTTTTTAACTAATTCATACGTAAATCAAGTGACCAAACTTGCCAGTGCAGTAAGACAAAATACTCTCATATTAAAGACATGATATACTGTATGTCAAAACAAGTCTCAATATCTGCTAATCAAACAAATTGATTTGGTTTAAAAAATAGTTTTACTGGAAAGCAAGACAAAAAGACTTATTGAAAACTTACTAAGAAGTCATTTTTGTTGCATTGTGGATCAAATAGGATAGATGATAAATATTAGTAAAACCAGAAAAACCAACGATAAGATTAAAATTGAGGTCCATCAAACCTTGAGAATGTAACGGGGTATTAATGTAAAGTCAAGAGATAACGTGAAACTTTACTCATTAGTACAGGGAGTAACGTGCATTAACAGTAATACATTGTTCAGTATGCTTTGTGCAAACTAAAATGTAAAATATTATTATTTAAGAGAACCATTAACATATATAGAGCCCTAAGAAATTGGTTTTATTCTTTTCTCAAATTCCAATTTCTGTTTTAGTTTTCATTTTTTTGGATTCCGTTGTACTGGTTAAATTAAATTTTAGTAATCAAAAAGCATGGCGATATAATTGAAATCATGAAACTTACAGAATTTAGCAACAATTATCATTACTATTTAATACAATTATATTAAAAGAAATTAAAAGTAATTAATTGAATTCATAAAACGGTTTTATTTTGTCAGAAATTCTGTGTTGCCCGTTTTAATTTTTTCTGGATTTATGATTTAATACAAATGATGATGACTTAATCTTTTAAAACGTAATCAAATTAAAATTGAACAGTTCCTTTTATTTTTGGCAGACATGCAAAACATGCAGACTTCATATGTAAACAGGCGTCTTTTGCACTTTAATATTCACAGACACTAGACTACATTGTGATTTGATTAAATGTACAGATCTACTTTTGAGTTATTCATCCAAAACTTTCCATATTTGGTGACATTCTGCATTACTGTAAATTCCATTTTTTATGACTGGATTTTGCAATTCTGTCCACGTCACGGAAATCACAGAGCCCTAGACATGTGACCCTAAAAATGTGACCCTGGAGCACAAAAGCAGTCTTAAGTCACTGGGGTATATTTGTAGCAGTAGCCAAAAATACATTGTATGGGTCAAAACTATAGATTTTTCTTTTATGACAAAAATCATTAGGATATTAAGTAATGTTCCATGATCTGGAGCACAAAAGCATTTCCGACCCGTAAATATATCAAAACTTAATTTTTTATTAGTAATATGCATCGCTAAGAACTTCATTTGAACAACTTTAAAGATGATTTTCTCAGTATTTTGATTTTTTTTGCACCCTCAGATTCCAGATTTTCAAATAGTTGTATCTCAGACAAATATTGTCCTATCCTAATAAACCATGCATCAATGGAAAGATTATTTATTCAGCTTTCAGATATTGTATACATCTCAATTTCGAGAACGTGACCCTTATGACTGGATTTGTGGTCCAGGGTCACAAATGTCAGAAAATAAACAATAAAAGGCTTAATCATCATCTCACACTTCCTTCATCCTGTTGTATTTTTCATGCATCCTAACACCCAGAGTTCTGCCTCGTTCATGAAATCTGAATGTATCTGCTTCATTCATGAAGGCGATGGATTCACAGTTACACAGTTACATTTAGAAAAACACCTTTGGAAAGACACGCGAAAGCATGCATCTGAAACTGAAGTGATACCTGGGTCCATCCGGTAGCTTCCTGTCGAAAGAGGTGCTGCGTGGGATGGCGGTCTGAGCGTGCTGGAGGATCTGCTGGCACGGCATGCGATCGGGAAGAGGCTGGCCGCTGGTGGGCACACGGTGCCAGGTGGTGTTTCTCTTGAAGGGTGTCTTGTACTCGCAGGGTGTTCCTTCACTGTCCAGCTTATACTCCACCATAGGGATGCGGTAGAGCTCTGAACATCCCCTGAGAGACAGAGAGCAGAAATGACGTCAACAGACATTTAGAAGATGCTTATATATATATATATATATATATATATATATATATATATAGATATATATATATATATATATAGATATATATATATATATATATATATATATATATAGATATATATATAGATATATATATATAGATATATATATATAAACTTCAAACAATCATTTCCAGCTAAAATATGAGTCCATAATCCATGATCCATAATAAGGCTTCCTCTAGTGTAAAAGTCCATCTCCTGTTGTCTCTGATATCAAAATCCAGTCACATATTAGTTGTTTTGGCTTGTAAACAGTGCTTGATCTGTGCAGATTTCTCTCCTAATTCAGACAAGACGATTTTTCACTGGAAGAAGAGTTAATATAGACTTATATTTTATTTAAAAACGTCTTCACAATGTATTTGTTTCTTACAAACACACAGCTTGTCTCTTCACAAGACATTAACTGATGGACTGGAGTGGTGTGGATTACTTGTGGATTATTGTGATGTTTTTATCAGCTGTTTGGACTCTCATTCTGACGGCACCCATTCACTGCAGAGCAAGTTGGCAATTCTAATTTCAGAGCAAGTGATGCAATTCTACATTTCTCCAAATCTGATGAAGAAACAAACTCATCATAATCTTGGATGATCTGAGGGTGAGTACATCTTCAGCAGCTTTTCACCAACTTTCTTTTTTATATTTCAAACCCTCCAACCACCTGTCATACACAGAGACTTTTCAACATGCAATCCATTTATGATGCATCAAATCTACATTTCTTCTTGATTAATATTTTTCCACTTTTAAATGCATGGGTTAAAAAACCTAAAATAGGCTGCAAATGTTTCAGTCCCTTCAAACAAGTGTCTTGCTCAAGTCTTGCATAAACAGCCTCTATATTAAGACTGTGTCTTAACAACTAATTTGACCAACTAGCAATTGACCAAGTGGTTATACGTCTTACTTTTCAGACTAATCTACCTTTTTATTTAACTGACTTTAAAAAATTATTACCAGTTTTGCAGAAAAAAAACAGACTAGTCTGAGCAGTTTATGCAACCATTACCTGAGCTTTAAAAACTGAACCATATACAAGTGCATATAATATATAGTCGTGAAATTTATTTGTGTAGCGCTTTTCACAATACACATTGCTTCAAAGCAGCTTTACAGAAAATCATGATCTTAATGTTTATAATATCGTAATATCTTGCCTTAAAGTGGCATTTAGCAGACTAGAGCTGGGAGATAATATGATTTACATTTTTTGGCAATCAAGCAGTTGAGATTTGCTGTACAGTGTATATATACACCTATATTTACCTGTTCTGTACAGGTTTAAAAAACAAGAAGTGAATGACACTGGAAGCCTCACTTTTTCAAGTTACTCCTGCTCTTACTTTAAAAATAAGGTGGATACGAGTGCTAGAAGGGAACTAGAAGACACACAGAAATGGAGAAGCTGTTTGAGGTGTGTTTTTGGGTTGAAGAAAAGAAAAGAGCCCAAGGGTTATAAAAACAGTCTGCCTACAAAACGAAAAAAAAAAACCTTCTGCAATACAACTCTGGAGCTATTGTCTGCATGAAGCTCTTGAGGTGAAGGGTTAACATTCTCCTCTTCCATTTGCATAAGCAGCCCACAGGCTCGTATCAATTAGATGCAGGAGACAGCCCCAAAAATCAGACAATGTGATCTCTGCATCGGCTGAAATGTGTTTTAAATTGAGCTGCATTCATCAGCTACTACCCCATTGCCCTCTGGACATCACTGACCTCTGCGTCCTCACGAGGCCAGAGAACACTAGACGCTACGCTACACTTTCTGGCAGGATCTCTCGCCAAGAGCAACGGCAATGCAAAGCATCCTCCAAAGGGAGTTTTTTTTTTTACAGAGAAATCCTGCTGGAATACATTAAAGAAAAAGACCAGGAATAAATGAAAGTCTGTCGTCATTTACTCAACCTCATGTCGTTCAGACTCTGTATGACTTTCTTCTATGAAAAAAACAAAACAAGATATTTTGCAATGGGGAATGAGATTTTTGATCTCCAAAAATGCAAAATAAGAGAGGTGGAAAAAAAGAGGTTTTTGATTTTATATATTTTTTTTTTTTGGAGGTGTTGCACGTAAGTTAACTATAAATAAAACTAAAAATAAAACCATTAAAAAATTGTTACTTGAAATATATAACCTTTAACTGAAATAAAATAAAATGATAAATAATATATTTTTTTTTTTTTCAGTTAGTTGCCAAGGCAATATTTCTAATTTTCATCTAGTTTAACTAAATTAACTAAAACTGAAATAATTTAAAAATAAAATTTGAGTAATAAAAACTAATGAAAATGACAAAAAATACAACAAAATGACTAAAATTTAAACAGAAGATATTAAAAATAAAAAGTAAATCAAAATATTGCTAAAGATTTTTCATTTTTATGATATGCAATATGTATATGTATAATATTTATAATATTTATAATGTGTAACTTTTAAAAATAATAATACTAGTTATTATTATATTTATTTTTTATATTTTTTGTTTTTCTATTATTACATTTTAGTAATCAAATGATTACCAGTAATCAAATTATATAATGAAATATATAATATGTTACACTATTATTACATTTTAGTAATCAAATGATTAATATGTAAGTTGTTTTTAGTACATTTCTTTCTTGGTTGGATTTCCCCCGCTGTAAGCTTTGCATGAAGTTCAATGCAGTGGTGTGTTGAGGTGACTGATGTGAAAGGCTCTTTAGTTCTGGGACTCAAATGACCCTTAAGTGTTTATCAGTGAGCAGAAATCAAGGAAAATTCACATGCAAATGCATCCAGACGTGCTGTTGAAACATTAGCTGCAGCTAACAGCATTGGCTCATGTGTTTGAAAACTCAGTCAGCATCAATGCATTTACAGTACATCACTCACAGACACAACATAATGAGAACCAGTTGAAAAGAAATGCAAACTTCTGAACTGCAACTTTGGCGACCCGAGCATATATGAGATATTGAGTGTTTACAGAATAAACTGGTCAATCAGTTTCTTTATGTCCGTTTCCCTGAATAATATCCAAAACTTGAGTTAAACAATTCACAGCATAAGCCAAAGACAGTTTAAAGAGCACACTAAAGCTAATGTGTGTATTTTTCCACACGTTTATGTTTTACTTCAACTCCCACACAGAACAAAACATTCAGATTTTCCACATCAAAACCTGGAACCTCTGACCTGCGCTGACATATTGAGAATAATCTACAGCGTGTGAATGTGCCGAGAAACACGAACCCAACTGCATTTTGGAGGAAGCTGTTACAGATTCAGTATGTTGTTTTAGAAACACACTTGATCCCACACGTCTAACCAAGAGTTATTCTTAACGTTAGCATTTTTATCCAAGAAAAAGCATGTTAAGCAAACTTTGAGGGCCAGTTTTCATCAGAGAGCTCATGCAATATGGGAGCGTTCGCACCGCTGCTCAGATTTATAGAGCGATGTTTTCCACTGCGGCCCGCCAAGATCTGCACGAGTCAATCCTTTCACACTACTGTATTATAACAGAAAACACGAGTGTGGGATATAAAGGTAAGATACTAATGAGCCTGCAAAATGCAATAATGATCAGTACTGACTGACATAATATAGCTTGTGAAACACCATATGGATAAATGAGCTATACAGGCTACACAAGGTCAAATCGAGCATGCAACATTTCCTGATCCTGCAAAAATTGCATTAGGTATTCAAATTAAAGTAATCAATTATACCTTTTATCAAATTAACTAAAATAATATATAAAAAATGTTTTAATAATATATATATGTATAAACCATCTACTATAATTTTACTGAATAATAATAACAAAATATTTTATTATAACTATTATTATATTATTATAACTTTATTATAACTATTATAATTGGAATCAAAACAACATAAATTAGAAAAATTATATATTTTATGTGTAATGATAATTGATTATGTGGTATTATATAAAAAAATTTATGATTTAATTATTTAGTTTTATGATAATATGCATTAAAAATTTGGGGTCAGTAAGATTTTTTTTTAAATAAATAAAGTTATTCAGCAAAGATGCATTAAATTGATAAGGAGTGACAGTAAAGGCATTTATAATGATGCAAAAGATTACTATTTCAAATAAATGCTGTTCTTTTGAACTTTCTATTGATCGAAGAATCCTGAAAATTAAAATGCATCACAGTTTCCACAAAAATATGAAGCAGCACAAATGTTTTCAACATTGATAATAATCAGAAATGTTTCTCGAGCAGCATATGAGAATGATTTCTGAAGATCATGTGACACTGAAGATTGGAGTAAAGATGCTGAAAATTCAGCTTTGATCACAGGAATAAATTACATTTTACAACATATTCAAACAAAATACAGCTATTTTGAATTGTAATAATATTTCACAATTTTACAGTGTTTACTGCATTTTTGATCAAATAAATGCAGCCTTGGTGAGCAGAAGAGACTTCTTTAAAAAACATAAAAATATTTGATAAGAACTATTTTTTGATGGTAGTGTTTTGTTGGTTGTGTATAATTTTTTTAAACTAGTTTTTTAAATTAGATTTTTTTATTGTAGTTGAATATCTAAGCACCATCTGATACCATCAGTGTAACATCACAGTACTTCTTTGTATGGCTGGGAAATCAAGCCTCCCTCAGACAAAAAAAAGTGTATTTTGTCTTTTAACATCAATCGTTTTTTTTTTATCTCTTATTTTATTTTGATGATATATTTCTTTTTATGGTTGTGCAGAGTCCAGTCTGAGCTGGTGAAATACGGCTCTAATATTAGCCTTACCCAGAAAATCTATTTCTTTACACTAGAGCAGCAGGATGTGTCCGTAACCCTGCCGTTCTCAAGCTTCTCCATCATTTCTATATGAATCTTTAAACATGCCGCCCATATATCACACTAATGAGCGAAAAAGAGAAACATTTCAGATGTGTCTACACTTAAAATGGCTCACTCACGGATTGAAAATGCAAACAGCGGGTAAATATTTGGTTTTCAGACTAATCAGGGAGTGTTTGTAATGTTACCGACGTCTGACCTGAAACATGAGACTCGGCTGTATATGAGAATCTGGCCGTTTATACTGCGAGTCTTTCTTTAAAGTTCATGTTTATCTGGGTGTAAAGTTCATAGATGCTGGACGCTGTGATGAAATCTGGAGTTCAGGCAATTCTAGAAATATTCTGTGGTCGTTTAACTGCATCACTTGCAATTACATTTACAGTGATGCATTTGCCAGATGCTTTTATTCAAGGCGACTGGCATTGCATTGAAGGTACAGTATGCATTTAATCAGTTCTTGCGTTCCCTGGGAATCAAACCCATGACCTTGTGTTTTAAAAAGCAAATGTGCTACAGTAATTCTTTGTTTTAATGCCTCCCAATAGCATGAACCCAAACACACATTTAAAGGAATAGTTCACCCAGATATTAATACTTGCTGAACATTTACTTGCTGAGGCCATCCGAGATGTAGATGAGTTTGTTTGTTCATCAAATTTGGAGAAATGTAGCATTGCATCACTGTCTCATCAATGGATGCTCTGCAGTGAATGGGTGCCGTCAGAATGAAAGTCCAAACAGCTGATAAAAACATCAGCACTCCAGTCCATCAGTTAACGTCTAGTGAAGCCAAAAGCTGCATGTTTGAAAGAAACAAGTTCATCATCAAGGCATTTAACTTTAAACCTTCACTTGGTCAAAATGCAAGTCCATAATCCATAATAATGCTTCCTCCAGTCAAAAAGTGCATCTCCTGTTGTCGTCTTGAATCAAAAGCTGTTTTGGCTCGTAAACGGTGCTTGACCTGTGCAGATTTCTCTCCTGATTCAGATCAGACCTTCACTGGAGGAAGTTTATGGACTCATATTTTAGCCAGAAACAACGGTTTGAAGTTAAAAATGCCTTGATGGATTTGTTTCTTTTAAACATGCAGCTTTTCTCTTTTCAAGATGTTAACTGCTGGACTGGAGTGCTGTGGATTACTTGTGGATTATTGTGATGTTTTAATCAGCTGTTTGGACTCTCATTCTGACGGCACCCATTCACTGCAGAGCATCCATGTGAGACACTGATGCAATGCTATCATTTCTCCAAATCTGATGGAGAAACAAACTCATCTTAATCTTGGATATTCTGAGGGTGAGTACGTTTATCCTAATCTTGGATGGCCTGAGGGTGAGTACGTTTTGAGCAAATTTTCATTTTGGGTGAACTACTCTAAAAAAAAATGCTAGTTAAAATCCCTCCACGCTTTTACTCTCCTGACATCTCTGATGCACAGGATGATGATCTGTTGCCAGGATTATAATTGCTAATGTTGGCGTCCCACATTGCTATCAGCAGAACATACAGAAAAAAACAACAGGTCATCACCTAGCAACCACTCGGAACAAACTAGAAACCACACATCAACAATCTAAAATCACTCAGAACCTTAGCAACCACACAGCAACACCCTGACAACCACCTGACCGCACTGAAACATTGTAGCAGTGTGTTTTACGCACTCAGAAAATGTAAAAATACAGTTATCCATTATGGTTTATAAGTCAGTCGAGAGTTACTCATAGATCTAAATGACAAACTACTTGAACATACAGGACCCTTGATGGTCAGTCATCATAATACTGAGATGCTCTGCTCTGTAAATAAGCTTCTGCTGCGTCATGCATGATGACAGATGATCACGTATGATCACAGATCACTGTAAGAGGATTTGCTGACATGTTGGATTGACAGAGGGATGTTTGGATACAATCAGCATGTGTTCACATGTGATGTGACTATACTATGCCAGTATTAAAGGCACAAATATAGGAACGACAGAACAAACCTCTAGATTTACACCGCTCTGTCCATCAGGCATGTTTGTGAGCTAACTGAATAAAAGTTGTGTATAAATGTATATAAATAATAATTCTAATGAAATAAATTATTATTATCATTCAGAATATATGTAATAATAAAATATATAACAAAAATAATACTTATAACATTATAAATAGATAGATAATTATACTTATATACAGTATGCATTATTATTATTACAATATCTGCAATCTTAATAATATAAATTATTATAATAATATAAAAGTAATTAAATATATAATAACAATTATAAGTGATTATTATTTAAAAAAAATTATTAATAAAAAATTAAAAGCATTTATAATGCATATCATTTATTTCATAATTTATTAAATAAATAAAAACTAAAAAATATATTTTAAATATATAAAAAGAGTAAAAGTTATAAAGAACATTAACTGATTACCCAGTAATTTCTCGTTTTCATGAGATTTACTTTAAAAGGCCTTAACACTCTTGTTTTGAAATATGGATGGGTGGCTGATGGTAAGTGATTGTGCAGGTGGATCTGTCCTGTTTTAACTGGAGGGACGAGCAGACGAACCCTAAAAGCACAATCTGCTGCGCTGCGAGTCGTCAGACATTTCTTCAATAATCAAACACCTCCTGCCGCTATCGCTGGGTGAAAGGATGACCGCCCGTGAGCGTCAGGCCTCGGCCCAGCTGGCCAGATCTGTCAGCCGCATTACTCCACTGCTGTCCCGTCTGCTCAGGAACGTCAGCGCTCTGCTTCTGTTACCACTGATCCACTACAATCACTTAAAGAGCTTCCCGGCGCAGACTGTCCCTTCACAGCAAATCAGCTCCAGAGTGCCATCATGCTAACAACACTGGATGATGGAGCGACTTGACAACAAGAAGTGTAGTGTAGTTTTTACAGCTTATAAGAGTGAGATCTCAAAACTCAGACTTCATATCCCATCCAACACAATAAATCATGTGAGTAAAGCTGGGAAAAAAAACACACAGAAAACCTGCTATTAACTTCCATCTTGGGTGATTTATTTAGCCAAAGTAGTGAATTTCATACAGAACTATGAGTTAATAGTGAATATTTAACATCTTCAATCATGGCTAAAAGAATAGAACAGAAAAGAATAGAACAGAATAAAATAGAATAAAATAAAATAAAAAATAAAATAAAATAAAAAGTAAAATAAAATAAAAATTATTAAATAAAATATAATATAATATAATAAATGTTATATAATATAATATAATATAATATAATATAATATAATATAATATATAAAATAAAATAAATATGTGCTGAATAAAGCCCTATCTTAAGTATTACATTTATGTATAAAATTAATAAAGCCCTATAATGAATAAACATTTCTATAATATAATATAATAAATATTGATAATAAATTTAATAAAAATTTTTGATTTTATAATAATAATTTATGTAGTATAAATTTGTTGTTTGTAATGTTTTATTTTTGTTTTTTATTTTTTTTAATTTTGATTTAATTTTTGATATAATATAATATAATATAATATAATATAATATAATATAATATAATATATCCGAGCAGCTGAGTCCTTAGCCATCTTCAAGAATCGGCTAGAAACACATCTCTTACATATTCATTTGACTCTAGCACTCTCTATTCTAATTCTACTCTTAAAAACTTGTCGCTTTTAGACTTGCACTCTATTCATTTGCTGCTTGTTTTCTTTAAAAAAAAATCCTACCACTAGTTTTCTAATCTTTTTGTATTCTATCTGTTTTCTTTTCATTTAGTATACAATTAACAAAAGCAGAAAGACCTCTAACACTAGCTTGCACTAATCTTTTTCTATTCTATCTGTTTTCTTTTTAAAAACCCTTGCTATGTGTACATGTTAAGCTAACTTGTTATAGAACTTATATATCATTGCTCTTTTGTTGATTTTGATTGCTTCCATTGTCCTCATTTGTAAGTGGCTTTGGATAAAAACATCTGCTAAATGATTAAAATGTAAATATAATATAATATTTTAGAGATCTAGCTTTTATCAGGAAAAGGTGGTGACACATGGGATGGATGTTGATTGTTGATAGGGGAAAGGGGGAGGGGGAGGGACAGATCAGTTATATGTTATGTTCTCTCCGTCCTCGTACGGCTGGATAATGACCACCTTGACGGTGATGGAGGTGCGCAGCAGGTCGATCATCTGCTCGTGGGTCAGCGTGGCCACTGCCACCTTGCAGATCTCCACCAGCCGGCTGCCCTGACGTAAACCGGCCTTCCAGGCGTATCCAAACGGCTCCACGTCTGCCACGATGCCCTCGAAGTTGACGTGGAAGCCGAGCTGACCGAGACCGTTCCTGCGCAAGGTCATTTCTGTGGTCTCACAGCCACGCGTGACCATCTGGAGCAAGACAGAGAGACAGAGAGAGAAATCAGCCTCAATCTAGCATCACATGACTTCAGAAAATCATAACTATTTATAAATGCACTTTTTTGAGCTTGAAGGATGGATGTGAAACAGCATGGACATTCTTCACACCTGGGTTTGGAAACATGACGATAGGTAAATAAAGCCAGAATTATTTCCAGGTGAACTGTTCCTTTAAGTAGCTCCCATGTGAAGGACAGACGGTAACATTGAGATGAGCCAAAACAAGAGATAAAACCAACATCCCCCGGCAACATTTACATCCGAGCGGGACGGATGCGTGACTGTATGTCCTCTCAATCTAAAGAGCCCTTCATATGAGAATAAAGACAAGGGCACTCCAGGGAAAAAGTTTTTTGGAAAGGAAAAGGCTGATCTGGGAGATGCAACGAATCAGTGGAGAGAAAGAAACATCACAGCAATGATTCTTTTGTCCGATGGTAAAAGCAGAAAATATTTACCATAGAAGCTCAAGAAAGCAAAGCTTAATACTTCTGCATTACTGATCTGGGAGATGCAAAATAATATAATATATAATATAATATAATATATAATATAATATAATAATATAATATATAATATAATATAATATAATATATATATATAAATAATATAATATAATATAATATAATATAGAGTTGATGAACAAATCCCCATCCCTTAGGTGATAAACAAAGAAAACAAGAAAAAAATATTTATTTTAAATAAAAATTTGAAAAAAATTAACATTTAAAATTAAATATTAATATAAGAAAATGTAACATAATATAACATAATAATATTAATAAAATGCTATATAATACTTCAATTAATACTTCTGTAATACTTCTGTATTAGATCAAATTAAAATAGAATATTGAAAATTTAAATGTTAGCTAGCCATTGTCACATTCTTTACTTGCGTAATAAAAAAATAACATTTAAAAAATTTAAATAGAATAGAATAGAGGTGTTGAACAAACCCCATCCCTTAGGTAAACTTCCAAATATATTGGAATTTTGGTGTTGAACAAACCCCATCCCTTAGGTAAACTTCCAAATATATTATATATTTAAATTAAACATGATTATAAAAACATAGAACAATTACAAATTATGAAACTATTGTAAAATTCCAATTTATTGTTATTATAAAATTTGTAAATATTTTATAATATTTTTATAATAATTACAAATGATTAACAAACCTATAACCCAAAGCATAAAATGTCCAAAAAATAAATTGATTAAAATGTATGAATTTATAATATAACACAGAGTTGTTGAACAAACTCCTATCCCCGAGTATTAAACTTCCAAAAATAAATAATTAAAAAAACTGCAATATAATATAAAGTTGTTAAACAAACCCCTAATCCAAAGTATTACATTAAAATAAAACTTAAATACTTAACCCTAAGTATTAAACCTTTAAAAAAGGGTCTAGTAATTAGCATTAATCCAGTATAAACACACCATTCTGAGATGCTGCCATGTTCAGCTGCAGTGAAACACGCTCACACGGTCATGTGACACGCCACCGTCACGCAATCTCATTCAGTCATTAGACTGCATTAACGAGAGCTGGCCTCCAAACCAGGGTAAACAGGAGTGGACAGGCAGGTAAAGGGTTAAGGGTGCATATAGGAGAGTACAGTGATAGGTAAATGTGTATTTCAGAAGTCGGCGGAGTCATAAGTCACAGGAGCGGGAGCTTTGAGGAGAGGCTGATCCGTCTTAAAAGCTTTACTGTAATAAGCTGAGCTAGTGAGAGTGACTTCTACTGTTAGTGTTAGTTAGTTGTCAACAAATACAGTCATTTTAATGCACTGATTCAGTGACCGACATATTAGTATGAATGAACAGCTTCATGATTCACATGGTCAACAACAACAGACCAATCAGCTGTGAGCCCGAGGCTGGACTTCCACAACAAAATTTATTTAAAATCTGACTTCATTTTAAACTGGTATCGATTCATCTGAAAATGACTTTTTGAATGGGAAATTTTAGAATAGCAAAATAATGATGCATGCTAATTGTTAGTACTGCTTCATCTTCATACATATGGTTAAAAACAAAAGATTATTCACTTTAAAAAAAGAAAAACAGAAACGATACCGTATCATGGATTAATTAATGGATAAATAAAATAACTGAATAAATATTATTTTAAAAGCAAGAAAATATTTAATTTCCATTGATGCAATGATCAAATGTTATGCAAATATATAATGAACAAAACTGATAGAATGAATGAATGAATGAATAAATAAATGTAATTTAAAATTAGAAGTCCAGAAAATACACACATTTTATTTGATGTAATAATCGAATGTTATGTAAATATATAATGAATAAAACTGAATGAGTAGACAGATAGAAAAAAATTTAAGGCCAGAAAAAATGTGAAATTTTATTTGATGCAATGATTAAATATTATGCAAATATATAATTAACAAAACTGATAGAATGAATGAATGAATGAATGAATAAATAAATGTAATTTAAAATTAGAAGTCCAGAAAATACACACATTTTATTTGATGTAATAATCGAATGTTATGTAAATATATAATGAATAAAACTGATAGCATAAATAAATAAATAAATAATAGAAAACAGAAAACAAAATTTGACAGCCAGAAAAGACTTTAGAGATTTTCATTGATATACTGATTAAATGTTATGTAAATAAAACATAATGAATAAAACTGATAGCATACTGTAAGTAAATAAATAATAAATAAACACATAAATAAATACTGAAAACACTTAGAAGGCCAGAAAGGTATCAGAAATTGTCTTTGATGTACTGATCAAATGTTATGCAAATATATGTATAATGAATAAAACTGATAGAATTAATGAATTAATTAATAAAAATGAGAAGGCCAAAAAATATATATTTTTTATTTTATGTAAATATCAAATGATATGAAATTATAATTAATGTAACTGGTAGCACAAATAATAAAAAAAAAATGATAATGCCAGATAAGATATTATAAATTTTATTTGATGTAATATCAAATGTAATGTAAATAAAAACCTTATGAATGATTGAAAGAATGAAAAAAAATGAATGAATGAATGAATGAATGGTGCTAGCAATAGCAATGATATGGGTTTGATTCCCAGCAATGAAAGTCGCTTTGAATAAAAGCATTTGCCAAATGCATAAATGCAAATGTAAGCTCTCTGTGTACAAAACATGCACCAGTGAAATATTCACAGTAACACCAGGAACGTGTAGCAAATAAGCACATTTTGTGTGTTTTGATTTCACACTGACTTTTAAAGCAGCCCAACCTTGTGTTTTCCTTCAACACACATCATTAGACAGATCAACGAGACGCTGAAGCACTGCTGCTTCCATCCAGTACAATGAATCATTTCACAAAGAACAACAAACACACTCCAAGACAGCAGCTAGAAGCAAAGAAAAGCGTCAAGTGAGCGATCTGCAGTAATCCTCAGAGGGAGGCTAAACTCCGGCTCTTCCCACACGTCTGTGTCTGCGCTAAACTGCTTTAAAGAGAGCAGTCTGTTGTGCTGACTGCTGGAGCGCCTCACATTACAGCCCCGCTCCCAAACTCTGTCTGAGGAGGTGCTGACACACACGCAAGTGCTGTCAGTCCGGCCCGTAATGCTGAGGAGCTCCTAGACGAACGTGAAAGAGAAACACACACGCAAACAGCTAGTATGAGCCGAAACCGTGACATTCTGTGGCGAGCACGGTGTCAAAACTAGCACTACACAACAACTCTCCAGTATTGAGACATTTTTGCACTCAAGAAACGCAAAATAAAGTACAAAACGGCCAGTAAGTGTGACATTCTAATGAAATGGTATGTATTGTATGATGTATAGATTTTAGATATAGATACAGATATTTTCTTTTATGCCAAAAATCATTAGGATATTAAGTAAAGGTCATGTTCCATGAAGATATTTTGTAAATGTCCTACTGTAAATATATCAAAACTTCATTTTTGATTAGTAATATGTATTGCTAAGAATTCATTTGGACAACTTTAAAGGTGATTTTCTCAATATTTAGATTTTTTTGCATTCTCAGATTCCAGATTTTCAAATAGTTGTATCTCAGCCAAATATTGTCAGATCCTAACAAACCATACATCAATGGAAAACGTATTTATTCAGCTTTCAGATGATCTATAATTAAGACTGGTTTTGTGGTCCAGGGTCACATATGTGATCCGCGCTGGCAAAATGAGTCAGAATATGCACTGCTAATTTTGAGCTAAAGGCAAAAGAAAGTAGAAAATGTCAATTTTGGTCGAATTTGAGGGTTTCACAAGAATGTAGCTCCAAGTAGTAATTAAACATCTAAAATGATCTTTATTTGTGTGTTTTCTGAGAGGTGCACCTTTTTTCTCTGCTCTGCTGCTTTGTGTATATTCACAGCCAATTCTTGATGACATGAGTCTGAACCAGTGAGATGCATGTTATATTTTTGTCCGATTCCAACAAATCATGCATCATTTTGCATCAAGGTTTTTTTTTTTAATTTTTTTTATTTTGTATGATGTTGTTTAATGCTTTGAAGGTTTTTACACTGCTAAAGAGTTGGATTCTAATGCTAAACATGACCAAAGTCTCAAATAAACGAGTTCTGACAGAGTATTTCTGTGCCAAAGTTATGGGTTCTTGTTTGGTTTAGGTTTATTTTTGTTTTTTTTGGGTATTGATGTTGTTGTTAGGGGCAGGATTCTTCTTTAGGAAGAGCTCGCGCACACATCAACCAGAGCGAGAGCAAGAGCAGCCCAAGGAAGTCGTTGGCAGCGCTTCACAAGGCTTGCTCGACTATTATGTTTTAGGGTCAAAGTGACATTTTTCACCTGAGATACGGAGCCAGATCACAGGGGGTAAAAATGACTTTAGAAAGATGGCAGCATCAATATATTATCTTTACACAGAGATTGGTTGGTCTATTAGTAAAATCTGTTGACTTGAGCAATCTTTGTTGCATTATATGACAGTGGTGACCATTAAAAAAAAATGGGAAATAGCACTTTTCAAGTTTTTTCTCCAAAGTTTGCATGCCTGTTACTCAAGAAGTTTTAAAGATATCTTAATGCCCTTTTAGATTTTGGGTCTTAACAAACTTTCCGTTTAACATCTTCAATTTTAAAGCTCTATATGATTCCATTCCAGCAATATTGGGATCTTAAGATGGCTCCAGGAGTAAAAAGTTTAGTAAGTAGTTTACATTTTCCGTGCGTTGAGTTGATTTGTTTTTTTTTTTTTTTTTTTAGGGAGGTATGTATGAAGAACAAATAATGTTGGAACTAAAAATGTATCTTGTTTCCCAATATCAAAAATAACTGCACAGAACATACCTGTCTGAGTGCCATTGATACTCTTTTTTCATAGTTTGCATGACTGCAACTCAAGAAGTATTAAAGATATCTTAATATGATTTTAGATTTTGGTTCTTAACTTTTCTTTTGGAATCTACATTTTCAAGGCATTGAAACTCAAATTGTAGCTTGTTTCCCTCAATCAAAACAGTTGCATAGAACGTACAGTACATGTTTGAGTGTTACTTGCTTTACAAGTATTTTACATTGTTAGTTCATGTTAAAAATTGTTAACATAAGGAACCATATTGTAAAGTGTTACTGTATTATCTAATCAGCCTAGAAAAGTAAAAAAAAACAAACACTTTTCTGACTTTCAGACTTTCATGTACTTGGATTTAATTAACATTACTAGCATTAAAGGTAAAAAACATGATTTCATATGCACTATTCAGAGCTACTCAGCATAACATTGTCTAAAATAGACATAACCAACACAATGTCTTCTTGTGATGAAAACTCTGACTCAAGGTATGTTCACACAGCGAACTCTTTAACATGCAAGAGAAAGCGGTTTCGCTACAGTTTAATGATGGAGGACTGCCATTAATCTGCCAAATCTACATGCAAACAGAAGTAAAGCGAGAAAACCTGCTCAACCAAACTAGGAAATGGAGAGTACTGTGGGTTCTTTGAAACTTTTGGCAGCACGAGAGGCTCAGAGAGAGTCTGCAGATGTGAGGCGTCCCGGTCTCACTGCCAGGACTTGAGGTGCAGCGCAGATGTCCAAACGGGACGCAGAGGCCCAGATGGACCGTACAGCAGACCTGTGCCTTCTGACAGCTTCTGGGCCAAACCACAGCATCTCATCCAGAAGAGATGAGCACATGCAGCAGATCCCAGCAGCCCTCTGGAAAAACACAATCCTGCTAAAGGAGCTTTTTTGCCATGCAAAGTGGTTTGGACGCAAAGCATTCTTCAAAATGTTCCAGTTAAAAAGTAAGTCAAAGGATGACTAACATTTTTTAAATCAATGGCTCAAGAAGGCTGCATTTATTCGATTTAAAAGACAGAAACAGTAATATTCTGAAATATTATTACAATTTAAAATAACTGTTTTCTATGTGAATATATTATAAAGTGTCATTTATTCCTGTATTTTCAGCATCATTACTCCAGTCTTCAGTGTCACATGATCTTCAGAAATCATTCTAATATGATGATTTGCTGCTCAAGAAACATTTCTGATTATTATTAATTTTGAAATCCGCTTAATTTTGTATAATCAAATTTCTTTTCAGAACTCTTTGATGAATAGAAAGTTTAAAAGAACAGTATTTATTTGAAAATAGTGCTCTCAAACAATTAATCACGATTAATCGCATCCAAAATAAAAGTTTTGTTTAAATAATATATAAGTGTGTGTACTATGTATATTTATTATGTATATATAAATACATACACATGCATGTATATATTTAAGAAAAACATTGTTTGTTTATTTATAAAACACTTATATTATTATATAATATAAATTAAATATGTGTACAGAAACAATTTAGCTACAGTTTTTGCTAGATAACATGTAGTTTGACCTCAAAGAAAAATCAGTGTACAATATTATATATATATAATATGTATATACACACACACATGTTTATGTGTATATATGTATGTGTTATATATATATATATATATATATATATAGATATATATACACACACACACACATGTAAATTTTTTTAAATTATATACATGTATGCTTGTGTATTTATATATACATAATAAATATAAATAATATATATAGTATATATTATACATGTATGCTTGTGTATTTATATATACATAATAAATATAAATAATATATATAGTATATATAAACAAATAAGTAAATAAATATTAGTTTTTTTTAATTATTAAAAAAAAAAAACTATTATTATTATTACTATTACTTTAGTCACTTTTGATTCATTTAATGCATTCTTGCTGAATAAAGAGTATTAACTTCTTAAAAAAAAAAAAAATGTTACTGACCCCAAACTTTTGGAATGGTAATGCACTGCTGTTATAATATTACTAGTTCATCAGTAATATTGCAATGATATTTTACAAAATTGCTGTTTTACTGTATTTTTGGTCAAATTAATGCAGCCTTGGTGAACATAAGAGACTTTTTTCAAAAACATCTTCATTATATATATATATATATATATATATATATAAAGATGCTGCAGACTGTGTCACACTCATTGTCGTGTCTGTAGAAATTTGCTAGTGTAAAGTCTAGTGTGACCGCGGTGGAAGTCCAGTAAATAATGTTGAAATCACTTCCAGCACCTTTCCCTGCTAACTGACAGCACTTGTAAAGCAGACAGTGGAAGTCAGATAAGAGGGCATAATTAGCATAAGCAGCGAATGCTCCTATCCCGTCCTTGATATTCATTGGCTCATTCCGTATGCAAATGTATCCCGTCCTCCAGGAGCGGCACTGGATGCGCTACAGGTACAGGATGTCAGCTCAGATCTCACACACACACACACACACACACGGTCGCAGCTCTGTGTTTGGCTCGTCTGTTACAGCACGTGGCTCTGAGAAACAAGGACACCCTCATAAACGCTGACCTGCAGTGCTGTGACTTTGAAGGTGTGCGGTGGGTTTCGCTCTACACTCAGAGACAGAGACGCTTCATTTAATGAGCCTGACCACGATGTTCACAAAACAACACAAGCTCGGTTTTAACACCCAACAAATCCACAGATTCTGTTTTATTATTTATAATAATTAATCACTTAAGCTTATCAGTCAGGGTTGGGCAAAATTATGAATTAGATTAAATTTATTATTAGACTGAATTTATTAAAGATATATAAACCTACATGAATTGTAATTGAACTAGTTACATCCACAGTATGTTGAATCTGAATGAAAAAAAAAAGACTTTATTGTGATTTAAAGAATTCACATAAGCCATTGAATTTCATTAGTTCAATTTCTGCTATACATCATCAATAATTATACAAATTAATTATGTTCATTTATGTACTGACTGTGATAACGGATTAGACATATTTCTTTCTAAATAAATTTCAGGATATTAATTTGATATTTATATTATTTATATTTATTTATACCATTATTACATAAAGAGACTATAAAAAAATGTTGTTGGTTTTTGTGATGTGCTTTTATTTTTAATATTATGTGTGAGAAGTGTATTTTGATTTTTTTTTATTTTTGGTGTATAAAATATTATAAAAAATTTAATGTACAATTTCATATATACACATATACATTACATTAGTGATGCATGATTATGAGGAACCAACAGTAATCCTTTCAAACGCAGTAGTCTATATCCAATAACTACTGGATGATGTCACAACCATTGCTACGTTAATGATGTCACATACCATTGTTTGATGCAACTGCATGCCAACCTTTTTATATTTATATAGTATTAGGCCTCATTTAAATTCATGTCAACTATACATGGATGGATGGTTTCTTCTTCTTTTAAATTTATAAAAAAAGTAAAAATATGAATGTATTATAAATAAATACCAAATAAAATTAAAAATGGGAAAACCCTTAGATAACATTGTAGAAAAAAAGAAAAAATGCACTTAGTACATGCAGAAGAAACATAAACAAAATTGTTGGCCTTCGTGACACGATTACGTAATTTAAAATGCAGATGTAAGAAATCGGAATTAGAAATTAATCCACAATTGTGCATATACACCCTAATATACATACATTTTTATTATGTATTACATTATTATTATTTATATTAATTACTTATATAATTATAAAATTTGCTATATAAATATATTACATATAAATAAATATTACGTTACCTTATAATCTAGTCCAAAATAATATAATAAAAAACATTACGGCAGTAATATGAATTCATAAATAATATGAATCTTAAATTTAAATCTTTAAAAAGTAATGTCTGCAATATTTTACAATATTACATATTAATACATTTTAATAATATTGATAATATTTATAAAGTATTTTAGAAGAAAAATATATTAAGAATTAAATTGTATTATATTATAATCTAGTCAATATTATTAGTGTAATTTATTCAAACTCAAAGTCAAAAGTAATGACTGTAATTTTTGACAATATTAAATTGTAATAAATATCAATATTAATAAAGTATTATAGAAGAAAATTGTACCTGCATCTATACTAAATTCATGGTAAATTACATAAACCGCCGATCTCCTCTTCATAATAAAGATGCTGCTGTGCTCATATGAACACAATCCCACTGGGTCACTAAGCAGGGATCTCTAACCTCCATCAAATCAACTAAGCGCCTAGACAGGTGACACGGGTTTGTTTCATAATGACTCCCGGATGAGAAACATCTGTTCTGGGAGTGTCTCGTCTGACAGCAGTCGTAGTCCTTAGTACACAAAGTACCGTTAGAAAATTAGGCCAAAAACAGGAGCGCTGCTAATCCCACTCGCACCCAGCGTACCACGGTAATCCCTGGAGATCCCCACGTCCCCAAACCATCCAGGAAACCCAGCTGAGCTCATCAGCCACACCATGTTATGGCTTCCTCTGTCTTTCTATGTCCTCGCTGTCGACGAACAAGAAAACCTCATGAATCAAAAGCTCTGTTCCAAAACACAGTGAGCAGCCTACTTAGGCATTTTTAGTTTTTCACTTACCACGCATAACATTTTTTTTCTCAAAAACACAATCATGTACATACAAGCTGCTCACATATTATTATAGCCCAGTTTGTGCTGATTTACAGTGAGATTAGACTTTAGCCATTTAGATATTTATAAGAAACTGAAAAAAGCACAAATGTCAGGGCATGACAAAACTTCTCCAGGCCCCAAAAATACCCTTAGACTCCAGAGGGTTAAAGGCATCACAGGAACACTATCGAAATTCTTATAAATAGTGTTAGTGCCATTTTTTATGTATTTTTCTAGACTAATACGATAATACTACTAATAATTTTATTCATCTAATATCATTTTTATGTATTTTTCTAGACTAATATGATAATACTACTAATAATTTTATTCATCTAATATAAATAATAATAACCTAATTAAAATATTTAATCTGAAAAGTAATACAATTATCTATATGATTATATATAATGATTATATTTATTTTTATAATAAATATAAATACAACAAGTAATATATATTAAATACAAATATTAATCTATATAGTGTGTGTTTTGTGATGTATTGTACTAGAATAATAAGATAGTACTAATAATTAATATAATACATTAAATAAATAAAAAACTAATTTGTGTCTTAAGTAATTCATAAAAGCAGAATTATTTATTTATTATTTATTTAATGTATTATATTAATTATTAGTACTATTATCTGATTATTTTAGTACAGTACATCATAAAACACGCACAATATAGATTAATATTTATATTATATTACTTGTATTTAAATTTATTAGAAAAATAAATATTCATTAATAATTATTTAGTATATTATTATTTATGTCATATAAATATTAAATATTATTAGACGCTGCAAAAAAGAGCGAGACATTGCATAGTGGTCAAAGACATTAAAGGGATACTTCACCCCAAAATGAAAATTTAGTCATTAATCAGTTACCCCCATGTCGTTCCAAACCCATAAAAGCTTCGTTCATCTTCGGAACACAATTTAAGATATTTTGGATGAAAACCGGGAGGCTTGTGACTGTCCCATAGACTGCCAAATAAATAACAGTGTCAAGGTCCAGAAAAGCATTAAAAGCATCATCAGAATAGTCCATCTGCCATCAGTGGTTCAACCGTAACATTATGAAGTGACAACAATACTTTTTGTACACTAATAAAACAAAAATAACGACTTTATTGAACAATTTGTCTCCTCTGAGTCTCTTCAAATCAGCGTAGCACCATTTTGGCGAATCTGAGCTGTACGCAGGCAGCGTACCCTCTTCTGTGTCAAACTGTTGAATAAAGTTGTTATTTTTATTTTATTCGTGTACAAAAAGTATTGTTGTCACTTCATAATGTTACGATTGAACCACTGATGGCAGATGGACTATTCTGACAAAGTCTTTCATACTTTTCTGGACCTTGAAAATATTACTTATTTGGCAGTTTATGGGACAGTCACAAGCCTCACGGTTTTCATCCAAAATATCTTAAATTGTGTTCTGAAGACGAACGAAGCTTTTACGGGTTTGGAACGACATGGGGGTAAGTGATTAATGACAACATTTTCATTTTGGGGTGGAGTATCCCTTTAACCACACTCTAAATGGATGTCTTTGACCACTATGCAATGTCTCGCTCTTTTTGCAGTGTCTACCCATCATTCTATGCAGCATTATGACACCAAAGTGTGGACTAATAAAGCACCATAAGGACTGAGGACGCCTTTAATTCAGGTCTTTTCTGGGAAATGGCATCGAAGAATCTGCTACAGCCTCCGAAAGCCAAAAACTGAGCGAACTGAGTGCGTTTAACTGGCTTGGGCATTTACAAGAGCCAAGAACACAGATCAGGAGCGCCGCCAGGAGTAACATACACCCCTCAAACATTCTGGCCATCGATACGACTCCATCCCTCTGAGCAATCATGTAAGGAGATTATGAAGATTTCTGAAGGCACAGATTTCATCGGGCCGAGCTCTTCACAGGTAGACATGAACATATGCACTGATGATAGAAAACTATGATAGAAAACTAAGCCTGAATATCCCCAAAGAAAAGTCATTTAAGGAATAATTAGACTGTTACCCAAGATAACATGAACACAACTGGAAGCCAACTTTCTTCTCCAGCTTAGAGAGGAAAATAATTAGTATGTTTTGATTGAGCCCGATTGAATTTTGATTTAGAGAAAACACTGAATTGAGTAGACAGATGTCTGAATGAAAGGATCCTGAAGAGATATCAACAAGATGAATAGCAATAGGGCATCATGGGAGCTTTGGTTGCTAGTTTAGGTCATTAATTTTAACATACAATACTGTTCAAAAGTTCTTTTTTTATTTTTTAGAAATTAACTAAAATTAAACCGAATTAATCAAAAGTGGCAGTAAAGACATTTATAACGTTACATTCTATTTCAAATAAATGCTGCTCATTTAAACATTCATATGGATATGAAAGAAAATAAAAGTAAGTGATAAGACATTTTATTTTTGGATAAATTATTTAATTCAACACACTAGCTCTCTTAAATCATCTTATAGTGTTATAATAATCAAAGCAGCCATGAGCTAGATTAAGATTTATTCTATGCGAACTATCACTTCAATGTAATATTATTGTTATTTTTATTTATTTTTGCATTCACTAATAAAAAGATTCTATCATTAGCTAGCTCACTGGACAGTTGTGTTATAGCAGAAAATCAAGTTGTAATTCTAACTGAAAGCAACAGTTTTTTTGTGTTTAATACTGTAAAGCTGCTTGCTTTAAATCAATATACTGTATAAAGTGCTATATAAATAAACATGACCGGAGGGCCAGATCTTGTGCAAACATATCCACATCACTGTTATCAGATAATTTACTTGACTGTATTGAGTGTTCTTTATAAAATGTTTTCTGGTGGGTGTTATCTTATGCTTTTTTAATTGCTTTTTGTTTTTGTGTCTATTTCCTTATTAAGAGGAAAGTGCGTTGCACATATTCACATATTCATCTAAACGCCACTCTCAGAAGCATCTGGTTCAGCTGCAGTGACACTCCAACTCCTTTATAAGCACCATGTTTGTCGTTTTCTATTGTATTTGCATAAAGGAGAGCTGAATTACAGTCCTACGCCATGGCGCCACACTTGTCAAACCACGTTACTGCAGGCCCTTACACCGAGTCATATGAGATCAAATGACTATTTGACAACAAAAATGTGACCATGGACCACAAAACCAGTCATAAGGGTCAATTTTTCAAAATTGAGATTTATACATCATCTGAAAGCTGAATAAATAAGCTTTCCATTGATTTATGGTTTGTTGGGATAGGGCAATATTTGGCCGATTATTAAAGTGTCAATTTTTCCAAATGAGATTGATACTTTATGGTTTGTTGGGATAGGGCAATATTTGGAAGTGTTGAGAAATTTGGATTTGAGTGTGTAAAAATTAAGTTCTTAGAAATGCATTTTACTAATCAAAAAGTAAGCTTTGATATATTTACAGTAGGAAATTTACAAAATATCTTCATGGAACATGATCTTTACTTAATATCCTAATGATTTTTGGCATAAAAGAAAAATCTATCATTTTGACCCACACAATTTATTTTGGGCTATTGCTACAAATATACCCCAGTGACTTAAGACTGGTTTTGTGCTCCAGGGTCACAAATAACAAAGTGTCTGAATTTTGTTCACAAAATTTTGCCAAGCAGTGATAAATGTGACCGCACCGCAGAAATTGTTCAAAACACAGAAATGCTCTTACCTCGAGTCTTTGTACGATCTCTCGAATGTCCTCTCCACAGTTGTCGTGCGCGGAAAGCATCACGCACTCGCCACGTTCGTAGAAGATCTTGATGCTCATGACGCCAGACGACCAGCCGATGACGTCCCGACAGGAGCAGTTAAAAATCACGTTCTTGGACTCCTCCTCGATCAGCACGATGAACTCGTTGGAAATCCCCAGCAGGCACTCCACGTCCGCCGACTGGCCGAAATCCCGCGCCACCATGCTCCACGTGATGGCACCCACGCTGTGGAGATGTGCGTCCTTCCGCGGCTTCACCCGCTCCTTCTTCTTGGCCCCTAGTGTGATGAAGCTGAATTTGACCGCAGAGTCCACCGTCGTCGTGCTCACACAGTTCTCCGCGAGGTCCTTCAGGTACTCCTGTCGCGTGCGGGTCGCCATGGCGCGAAACTTCTCTGATTTGTGCGCCGCGTTTTCCCCGTTGATCACCTTGGCCAGCAGGAAGTCCCTGAAGACGGCTGACTTGGGAAAGGTCACGCCTTTAGGAATGGGAGGACCGAACGGAGGCACGTCTTTCGATCTGGACACCGCAACACTGCAAATTCCACAAAGAGGGATTGAATGACTGGTTTAACTAATGCAAAACAATATAAGATGCACTTCACAGATCTCAAAACATTTAAAAGAAATATTCTAATTCCGTGAACCAAAAAAAGAGAAATTTAGTAATTAAACGTCTCTAACAGCTTTTGGCACTGCTTTTAAACTGAAGATCAAAAACTGCAGGCAATTAAAAATCACAGGCAAGCCAAGGATTGACACATGATCGATTCCTGTAAGTTCTACAACATTTAATGCAGGTCCTTAAGCTTCATTAATATTTTTATCTTCCCAGTAAAAAACATCAAAGGTATAATAGCTATTATTGCGATCATAATTTACGGTGTAAATCAAAGGCGTCTGGTTCACTTGCCTGTAGCAGACGTTCTCAGTGCACGGATTGTGTACTTTAACGATGACGAACACATGCTGGAAATGAGAGCGGATGTTTTTGGGTGTGAAGGGCAAGGCACCGGACTCCTGAAACACGATGGTGACGATGTCATTTCCTATGTGTCTCTTTCTGAGCAACTGGTGAGATGAGAAAGAACAGAGGTGAATGGACTCGGTGTGTGCCGTTTATTAAAGCACAGCTCAAACAGCATCTTTTGCATCATAAGGAAGAACAGGGACAGGAAGTGAGGCGACAATGTGTAGTAACAAATGCACCAGCTTCAAAGAGCGCTGAAAAAAGGTGACATAACAATCCATATCACTTCAGCTAATATATACTAACTGAAACTCCAAAAAATAACCAAAAATTACATTTTCAATTCTCTTTTATAACCAGGGCCCAAAATTAACACTTGCAGAGTGGAACATATGTATGTAAATGTATGTACCCTATAATAATAATAATAATAATAATAATAATAATAATAATAATAATAATTTTATTTAGCTAAAAATAGCGAAAAAACTAACTCTTAATAATAATAACAATTTTATGTTGCTAAAAATAGTGAAAAATAAATTAACAACAACTATAATAACTAATAATAATAATAATATTTTATGTTGTTAAAAATAAATAAACAAAAACTATATAATAAAATAATAATAATAATAATAATAAAAATAATATGATTAATTTTAGGTTGTTAAAAATAGTGAATTTTTTTTTTTAGGTTGTTATAATTATTGTATTTTTTTTTTTATAGCTAAAATTCTGAAAATAAATGTAAATTATTATTATTAATTATAATAACAATTATTAATTATATTATTTTTCACAGCAAAAAGAAACAGATTAAAAATATAACAATTATTAATAAATAAAAAAAAACAAATATCAGCATCAATGTGCCATTTGGAATAATTTTGGTGCAAAAAATGGCACAAAAGACGCCTGCAGACGCTGTGAAAGACTACTTAAAATCTCTTAAGCTCATCCATAAGTACAATATCTGAATCTGGAGAGATTTTTAGCACAGTCAGTCCTTCATTTCTCCAAGATATTTGATGAGGCAATGGAGTGAGGAACTCTTAATATTCCATTAACCCCGAGCCTGCCTTCCTGTGAGTGGCCAAGGGTTACAAACAGGATTATGGGTGAGAAGATGAGAGGCTGAGCTGTGCCCGAGTCTTCTGGAAGCTTACGGACAGGGATTTATTCACTAATCCTGTGCAATCAAATAGAATTGAAGCTGGAGAAGAAAAAGACAGAAAATCCTCTAATCCTGCCAATCGACTATCAAGAGATGTAAGTGACAGCGACAAGGCTCTAGTCAAGACACACACAGTTCAAGTCAATGCATTTGATAGACTATAAACATAATATGCTATATAAAACATATCAAATATTTTTAATGCCAATACTTTTGATGCAGTTAATGCATTTACCAAATTTGACTTAATTACAGTTTCAAATCAAATCCAGACTTTTAACAAAAGTGAAGTCTGCAGTCTTTGAGTGTCAAAATTCCATTGAATTTAATTTTTTCCACATATTATTTTGTTTTCTTTTTTCCTTTAAATAAGTAGATGTTTTTGATTTTGAATGTACATACGTTTTATTTAGAAAGAAAGAAAAAATTTAAAATTTAAAAAAGAAAGAAAAAAAACAAATAATGGGGACAAAACCGGAAATAATTAAAGAGAAACTAAATGCTAACATAGAGTTCAGAATAAAAATATATGCTGGAAATAATTAGAAACTATTCAAACCTGTATATAAAAAAGACAAAAACATATAATTCAAAAAAATGAATAAATAAATAAATAAATAAATAAATAAAACAAAATAAAACAAAATTTAATAAAATAAAATTAAATAATGCGGGGGGTGTCGAGCAAACAGAAAATAATAAAAAGGCATAAAATGCTAATATAGTTCTTAATATATAGTTAGAAATAATTATATATTGTTCAAAAAAGGGAAGACATAATTATAAATACTTCCATATTCATATTTACTTTCACATACTAAGATTACTAAATATATATTTTCATTTCTGAATATATATCATATTCATATTTACTTTCACATACTAAGATTACTAAATATATATTTTCATTTCTGAATATATATAATTATTAATTTTAAGTTAATTTAAAGCATAAATTGAAAAATAAAATTAAAATGTTCAAATCTGTGGATAGATTTTTTAATATATATTTTAATTTATAAAAACATATTCAGATTTAAAATATATTGGGAAGTACTACATCAACTGTATTAATATCAAAACCTGATGATCATGTTCTTCAGCATGATTTGAGACCGTACCAAAGAGCATGGGGCTTATAACTAACTAACTAACTAACTAACTAACTAAAGGCTGCGGGCCAAAAGTGACTGACAGACAATGGTAGTATCTGATAAAGAGGACATATCATGGTTAATATCATGTACAGTCATTCATTACACAATAAATCCCATCAGAGCCAGAATTTGAAGCCATTAGCCAATCACAGCAGAGCTCATTAGCATAAGGAGTGAAAGTGCAGTGGAGACGCACCTGCTGTCTGTTGTTGGGAGTGTAGGGCAGGAGCGTAGACACGTGAAACATCAGCTCATAGTCTTTATAGGTGGTGTAGAGCGAGTGAGAGCCGGTGGAGTCCGCTGGAACAACAGCAGAGCAGTCAACACACCACCAACACATCCTGTGCTACAGAAAGAGCTTTTCTGGATTATTCTCTGCTGATCCAGTCACTTTTTACTAAAACGTATTTGTATTATTTAGTGTGATTTTAGGATCATTTACGATCATCATACAGTTTTTTTGTCATTTGTAGTTTTTGATTATATATATATGTATATATATTATATATATTATATAATTATCTATGTTGTTTTTTTCTATTGTTTCTTTTTAATATAAGTTTTGGAAACATTACTATTTTTAATGTTTTTGAAAGAAGTTTCTTCTGCTCATCAAGCCTGCATTTATTTGATCAAAAATACAGAAAAAAAAATGTAATATTGTGATATATTATTACAATTTAAAATAATTTATTTTTTAAATTTATTATACTTTAAATTATCATTTATTTCTGTGATGCAAAGCTGAATTTTTAGGATCATTATCACATGATCCTTTAGAAATCATTCTAATATGATGATTCATTATCAAAGTTGGAAACAGTTCTGCTGCTTAATATTTTTTCAGAACATGTGATACTTTTTTAGGATACTTTGATGAATAAAAAGTTAAAAAAAAAAAAAAAAAAAAAGAAGCTATGTTTTTAAAATATAAATATTTGTAATAACAATATACACTACTGGTCAGTAATTTGGGGTCAGTAATTTTTTTTTTTCCGTTAGTTTTTTTTTAAATAAAATCAATACTTTTATTCAGCAAGGGATGTGTTAAATTGATAAAAAGTGATAGTAAAGAATATATATTATTAGAATTTTTTTTTTTATTTTGAATAAATGCAGTTCTTTTTAACCTTTTATTCATCAAATATATTAGACAGCAGAACTGTTTCCAACACTCATAATAAATCAGAATATTAGAATGATTTCTAAATGATCATGTGATAGACTGGATGTTACATGTGACACTGAAGGCTGGAGTATGATGAAAATTCAGCTTTGCATCACAGAATAAATTATTTTTTTAAAAGTATATTCAAATAGAAAACTATTATTTTAAGTTGTAATAATATTTCACAATATTACTGTTTTTTTTTTGCATTTTTGATCAAATAAATGCAGGCTTGATGAGCAGAAGAGACTTCTTTCAAAAACATTAAAAATAGTAATGTTTCCCAAACTTTTTGAACCTGTACTGTATATATATATATATATATATATATATTATATATATAATATATATATATAATATATATTATATATAATATATATGATATATAATATATATATTATATATATATATGTATATATATCGGTCAAAAAGTATGGGATCAGAACGATTTTTAATGTTTTTTAAAAAATGGATATTAAAATAGAAACCATTATTTTATATTGTAATAACACTTTACAAGATTACCATTTTTTTTCCCCCTGTATTTTTAATTAAATAAATGTAGCATTGATGAGCAGAAGAGACTTCTTTAAAAAACATCACAAGTCTTACTGATCCCAAACTTTTGACCCGTAGTGTACATAATATATATATATATATTGGGGTGACCAACATCGGTCCCGTTTAGCCACAGTCCTGCGTTTTGCTCCAACCTGTTAAAAAACATCACAAGTCTTACTGATCCCAAACTTTTGACCCGTAGTGTATATTATTGTGTAAACGTGGAAAAGTGCTATTTCTTGAAGCATCAAAGAGAGTGTCCAGTGTTTGAGGCTGATATGCTCTGTGCTGTATGTTGATGGCGTTAGGATCAGCACATACTCTTGTTGTCCAGCTGAGCTCGGTACTTGGTGAAGCCCTTCAGCCGGACTCTCTGACCGAGCAGATCCAGGAACTCGTCCAGCGCCGGGCCGGCATTCTCGTTATTGTACATCTCCTCCTCTGTGCTCTGCCCCGCTTTACAGTACAGGACGCCCACTTTGTGCTGGAAACTCAGCTGCAACACAATCAAACACACAGATTACGTCTCGAGGTCAATAAGAGCTACGGAGGCTACCTCCTTCTTTAAAGAGGGATTGTGGGTATTTCAAATAGGTTAAAACCAATCAGTCAGACATGTCAACAGAAGAATTCATGAATGAAACGGTCATCCCTGCATTCATCAGGCAGCTGCGTGTAATTTTTTAGGTGTGGTAAAGCAAAGTCTGATGTGTGTTATCATATACACGAGTGCATTCAGAAGAGCTCAGTCTGTGATAACCCAGAAGTCAGACTCCGCTCTCTTACGAGGGTCAAGTATTCCCAGCGTGCAATCATACTGTTGTCATGGCGACCTCGCTCTCGGAAACCTTTATCCGACTGTTTTAGATTAGGAACAGCCAGTGACTTCCACGGCATCTACTCGAGCAGCGCTAATGCAGTCCAGAGGAGATGCCCTACTTGGCTTCAGGAAGGACACACACACACACACACACACACACAGGGACGAGTGGAGTAAACTCGAGTGATTAAAGAGGTAAATGACGACATCCAAACCGCTGACACATTCTGAATGGGTTGATAAACGGCCAACAGACAGATTAAGACAAAGAAAATGGTGAGAAGACATAAAATGCTTGCAAGAGTCAGAAACACAGAGCGGCAAATATAACGTGAGCAGCTATACGAGCCAACAGCACTTCCTCTCAACCGTTTACATTTCAACAGCATCAAATAGACAAACCCTAGTGAGCTGCCTACCTAAGACATAATATTTAAAAATATTTTTAAGTAATAAAATATTTTTTTCTTACTTTTTTAAATTAAAACTTTATTTTTTAAAAATATTTCATACATATTTTACACTTTTAAAATATTTTTTTTTTAAAAATTTTTAAGTAATAAAATATTTTTTATTATATGTAAAAAAAAAATTATACATTTTTTTTAAAAATGTAAAAAAAAATTATATAATTTTTTTAATATATGTAATAAAAAAATATAATATATATATATATATATATATATATATATATACACACATATACACACACACACAGCACACACGCAGACACACCACACATAGATAGACACACACACACACACAGCAGAATTATATGGGGGGGTTTTTTTCAAACACATTTTACCAGTGATAAGTGATACATAATTGTCCATAATTTTTTAAGTAATATAATACATTTAAAAAAGTCAAAATTATTCATTACTTTTTTTTATTAAAACTTTATTTTTTTTTTAATATTTCATACATATGTTTTACACTTTTTAAATACTTAAAAAATAATAATATAATTTTGTCTTAAATTTTTTACTATATTATAAAATGTAAAATAAATTTATTAATTTTTTTAACGTATGTAAAAAAAAAATAAAAATTTATAGGTATATATATATATAATATATATATATATATATATATATAGGTATCTATATATATATATTACACACACACACACACAAACACACAGCACACACGCACACTGCATAATTATTAGGTGCGTTGATATTCTGATTATATGGGGGGGTTTTTTTTTAAACACATTTTTACCAGTGATAAGTGATACATAATTGTCCATAAAGGCTAGAAGTAATAAAAAAAATCCTCCTTATATTCTTTTACAGATTAAATGAGGCAAAAAAGAGATTTAACTCAGACTTAAAGTAAAAAATTATTAAATGCCCATGAGAAGGATGCAATACTAATGCAACATAAGAATTTGCAAAGTTAAGGACAGCGAAATGCTCACTGAGGCAGCAGGGTCAGAAAAAAAAGGTGGAGAAGAAAAGAGACACGTTAACTGCAAAATAATTAAGAATTAAGATGAAGAATTATGTGTGAAACTACCAGAAACCCTTCAGTCCTCAGTGCCACTAACCTCCAGAAGACAAGGTGTCAGGTTCTCAGACACTCTGCTTGGGTAAAAAGTCCTAAACAATGACCCTCACTTAATAAGAATAACATGCTGAAGTGTTGTGAAATACATGAAGAATGATTTTTATAGGCTTTATGGACAGATACGTTGAGAGTGACTCTTGAAGGACCAGCATCACATCCTCTTGCACCACTCTTTCAAGAACTGATCTTCCAGAATCTGGCAGTAAGTTTTGGGAGATCATTTTTAGTCCATCTTTGCATATGGCATTATTTTAAATATTGGTTTACAAGAGTTATTTTTTACTTTTCATATTGCATTCTTTAAAATAATATTCAATTACAAGAGATAGAAGCTATTTTATACTTTACACATGACAATATTTAAAATTAATTTTGTTTGCAAGAGATGCTGGTTATGTTGTATTTTTAACATGGCAATATTCATTTATTTTGTTTGCAAAAATTGCAAGTAATTTATTTTTATTTCTTTTTTTTTGTAGGAAACATGCTTTTTACATTAAACATGAAATGTGACTTTTCATAAGATGCTTTCATTTCAAGCAATGTGTGCTTTGATTTCAAATGTTCAAAATATTCAATAAATAGCCTTCAATAATGTTTTAATCACAAAGATAAGAAATGCACTCTTTCATTAGAAAAAATAAATCCCACCTTTCATAGTTGAGTATGTTTACAGTTCAAACCTTTTCAATGAACTACGAGGGCAAAAAAAAAAAAAAAAAACCTTCATTTAATCAAGATTTTGATTTTAGGTCACATTGTCCAGCCTTAATCTCTTATTTCCGAGCCTGAAATCTTTGGCACACTTTCTATTGTATCTTGACAAATTAATCAAACATACAGCAGAGAGGATAAAGATTATGAAACACATTTTTCTGTCAGTTGCTAACCGAGAGCTCTACACAAACCCAGATAAGTCTCCCAATGACACGAAACGTCACAAGACAGAAGAAGCACAGGATCGTGATGGAGGGACAGAGAGCCGAGTGCTTTACATAACATGACATCACTGCTCCCATCAGCCCTCGGGGCAGGAATGACTTCTTCTGAAGCATCAGCAAACATGCGGTCATCATACAGTCATTTATTACCCGTACAGCTCTGAACGTTACACTGCAGAAATCAGCATGTGCCATAAACAGTGAGCAATCTCTTTTACAGCATGACCACTTCCGGAAGTATTTTCCCATGCATTCTCTTTAATTCGTCCATAAAGAGTTCGGAGCACTGAACCAAACCAACCAGCTCTGAGATGCAAAAAGGTGTTTGAAAAAAAGCTAAAAGAATGATGCATTGCAAATACCAATCTTTTCAGAAATGTGCAATATACAAATGTGCTTTTAAAATACAGATTAAATATTAAATATATTAAATAGTTATATATAATAAGCACATAATGTAGGAAAAGAATGAAATATATTTAAATATTAAACAGGTAGTTTAATCTTTTTTTAACTACATATAGGCTACTGTATATATAGTTAAAAATAGTTCATTAAAAATAAAACTAAAATATAAAAAATATATAATAATCTAATCTAAATATAAAAATATATAATCTAATATAATTATTTAAAAAAATATTAACTAAAAATATAAAAAATATTAATATTAAATAAAATGTAAAAATCATTATATTAAAAAAAGTGCAATGAAATGTTTTTTTATTTATTTAGATAAAATATTAAATATAAATAGCTATAGTAAATATTCTACACACTAAATATTACATATAATATTTTAATATTAAAATATAAAAATGATACAATTTGCTGAATATTTTTATGTAGTTAATTACTATTCAAATATATATTTTATATTATTACGTATACTGAATATTATACATTACAATATTGCAATTTCAAAAAAAATATATTATAATTATCATAATGTTGTATATTGTATATTATATATTATATTTATATTATATATTAAATATTGACAATATAGTATAAAAGATTTTTTTTTTTTTCCGTTTAACTTCAGATGTCATGGCATGCCTTAAAATGCTGCAAAAGTTGGATGAAAAATCTAATGAGATCTTCACTTCCAGAACCCTACTGCTGCATTTAGCTGCAGAAGTCTTGTTTCTGCTAAGCCTCCACTGATTCTGTCGTCCCATGAGGAATCACGGTCACACACGAGTATACGAGAAAAAAGGGACGGGAAATGGAATGAAAGGCTTCACTTCTCATTATCTGTCAGCATCGAGTGAGCAGCAGACTCTCCCGCAGCAGCCCGAGGCGAGGCGATACGGTTGGCGCTCTTTTGTACGCGCGGGTGGCAGACTGGGGGGCATTAGCACATTATGTGACATAGGTGTTGTTTTTCACACCTGCTTCCCCAGAGGCGGCAGAGACCCCCGTTCATCTCCACACAGCCCTTCCTTAAAGGTGAAGCCTGTCATTTTAGTGCCACTACAAAATCGCAAAATAACTAGATACAAATTCTGCAGGAAATTGGAGTGGTTTGTGCCAAAAATAACGTACAGGAGTTTCCTGTTTGACTGACTCAGATGGGATCCCACACAGGGTCTACACTAACACACGACTCTTTTGGGACGAACCCTTACACGCTTCTGCAGAGAAACATGAAACTGAGATCAATAAAGTGCATTTCATGAGGTAATGGAATGTTATTTTTTCTGTTTTCGTCTCTTATGTGAGACTAAACACCCTGGGGACTGTTCTTACAACGTCTGATTTCGACAATAATAAAAAAAATTCACAGTACATTCACAGTCTGACATTCATATCACAGGGAAACACTAAGACATAGTGTTCGAAAGTTTGGGGTTGGTAAGTTTTTTTTTATGTTTTTGAAAGAAGTCTCTTATGCTCAGTAATGCTGCATTAATTTGATTAAAAAATACAGTTAAAACAGTAAAATTGTGATATAATATTACAATTCAAAAAAAGTGTTTTCTATGTGAATATATGTTAAAATATTATTTATTCCTGTGATGCGCAGCTGTATTTTCAGCATCATTACTGCAGTCTTCAGTGTCACATGATCTTCAGAAATCATTCTAATATGATGATTTGCTGCTCGATAAACATTTCTGATTATTATCAATGTTGAAAACAGTTGTGCTGCACAATATTTTTGTGGAAACCGTGATAGATTTTATTTTTCAGGTTTCTTTGATGAACAGAACATTCAAAAGAACAGCATTTGAAATATAATTCTTTTGTAACATTATAATGTCTTTACTGTCACTTTTGATCAATTTAATGCATCATTGCTAAACAAAAGTATAAATTTCTTTCAAAAAAAAAAAAAAGAATATACAGTAACCAGACAAAAAGAAATGACTGGGCTTTCCATTCATATGACACAAGGTCTACATTTAGCTCTCTTCAAGAAACACTTCTCTTTAAAGACAATAATGAAGCATTACTGAGAGGGAGGGAACGGAACGTCTCTATGTATGAAATAAAATGTAATTCTGGCTATATGCCAACCTCATTCACACTTCCACTCAAAGCTGGGAAATCAATGGGTGGCTGGAGCTGTTATTGATCGACCCTGACTTTCTGTACTCTTGGCTTGCAGATATATTTGGATTGAGAGAAACGGTTACTTCACTTATTCTTCAGGCATCTTTACACAGCGAGTTAAGGCTGCTTAAAATGCAGCCTAAAGATGCAACGCTGCATTAAACCCAGACTAGATGATGCCCGTTCTGACCAACAAACATATACAGTATATCAAAACATATGTTAAAAAAAAGTTAAAATGTTCAATAATCAGTCAATTAAAAACCCATATTGATTGAGCACACTCCCTGAACATTACAACAATAAATGTTGCTGGTTGTTATAAAACATCAGCAAAAGCACTTTAATAAAAGACACCATGCATAATCGTGAAATGATTTAGTGCAAGTACAACAATGGCAAAGGCTGCAATTTCATTAAATAAATACATGCTCCCTGCGGTTTTTCATCAAAATAAAAGTTTGATGGTTAAACATTGGAAAATGAGGAAATTACAGTAAGACAGCTATAAATATTAGTATTTTATTTTACAGTTATAATGTGAATTTTTTTAAATACTCTTTTTATTTTACAGTGAAATATTACAATACCAATATTTATTATTTATTATTTTAGTTTGTATTGATTATTATTATTATCATTATTATTATTATTGTTGTTGTTATTAATAATAATAATAATAATAATTAATGTATGCTCTCTGCGGTTTAATGTTAGAAAATGAGGAAATTAAAATATTTGTATTTTACATATAATAATAATAATAATTATTATTATTATATTATATTATTATTTTACAGTGAAATATAACAATATTAATATTTCTTATTTTATTAATTGTAATTTTATTTAATATGATTAGTAGTAGCATTAGTAGTATAGTATTAGAAGTAGTAGCAATAATAATACTAATAATGTATTTTTATTGATTTTATGATCTTATCTTTAATGATTTTATTGATTTTATTTTTTTTTTTTAATTATTTTTATTATTATTTTTTTTATTTTTTATTATTTTTTTTATATATTCTGGTAATTCTGTTCAGATTTTGAGTATTTAGAGTTATTTTGAATTGTTTTAAATTGCATTTTCATTAAATTTATTTTTTTTTTGAAATTTTTATTTGGATTTTCATATTTTGATTTTCTAATTTGTGTATTGCGATATCGTTTACTCATCCAATCGTATGTGAGTGCTATAATACACACCCCCTGCTCGTCCAGTTTGAGGAGCTGCTCTGGGACTCTGGGTGAGTTGATGGCCAGTCGGAGACACTGGATGTTCAGCTCAGGAACCACGTACTCCAGCACCTCCTTCAGCGGGAGACCGCGGGCCGTCCCATGCCTCGCCGTGGAAGGCACAGCATCCTCCAGAATCGCCCCGCGCAGGGTAGTTAACTGAGAGAAAGAGAGAGCAGAGCTGTTAGTACCTCTGTACACATGCATTAAACAGCAAGGAGATTTTGCTGCCTCAAACTACCAAAATCACATGACAAGGCAGTGGATTTTTACTAGTCTGGTCAATATATCAAATGAGTGTTTAACCTCAAGTACTAAATCCTGTCAGTCTATGAGAAAACTCAATACTTTCAATAAAAAAATACACAAGTTAAAAATCTGGAAGGAAGAAATCGAGTCTCTGCCCTTTTATCTGCACTTTCACTAATAAAAAGTAAAAGCCTTTTATGCTGAATGCTGAGATGAAGCACTAGCATCTCTTTAAAGGCTCATTCTGAGGTTTTGATTCATGCGAGTATCTAGGCTTAATAATTCAGTTTAATTGTGAACGAGTGCCATCAGAAGCTAAAGATCAAAGCCTGAGGTTTAATGCATTTGATAAGAGAGAGGAACTGATGCAGACAATATCTGCATTTACTGTCCTCAATAATTATTATAATAATAATAATAATAATAATAAGAGAGGAATTGTTGCAGTTTATATTAGAATTTAGTGTAATTATTTATTTTTATGATAATTAATTTCATTATTTTTTATTAAAATTAAATTTCATTAAAAATCAAATATTATTCTTACAATTATTCTACAATTATTATTATTCATAATTTAGAAAATTAAGTTTATTTAAGGACCATTATGATTTTTGCATTGTGACATTATTTTCATGACAATTATGATAATCATTCCAAACAAGTAAATATTTCACCTCATGAAAAGGAATCAAGGTAATTTATTAAGTTAAATTTATTTTCATTAATTAAATGTCATTAAAGATAATCCATCCTAAATGAATGAATGAATGAATGAATAAATAAATAAATATAATTTAGTAAGTTTATTTTATTTCAGTTAAAATTTATGTTTTTTTATTGTTTAAGTTTATATATTTTTTGTATATTTTCATTATTTGGACAGCACAAATACAATTATTAGCAGTGGATTTCTCCTGGGGATGATCAATTTTTACTATATTTATATTTTTAACATAAATAACAGTAACTATATTTATATTTTAACATAACATAGGAAAGAGGGAGAGTTTTACCTCCTAATATTACTTAAATGTTTAATATTAGCTAAAACTTAAATTGATTTAAATGTGGAACTATTTCCATGTTCATTTATTAATTTATTCTTTACATCTAAAACAACTTTTAAAAGTTACTACAATTAGAGATGTAAATAAATTTATTTTAAAACGAATTAATTACATAACAGGCTAATTAATCAAATTAAATAATTAATTACAAATACTTGTGTACATCAGTATTTGTTGAGTAACTGATGTGCACTCATCGAGTACCTGACTCGTCCTGAAGGTGATGCGATAGTTATACTGCCCTGCCTCCTTGTCTTTCCCATCATCCAGCTTTTCTCTCCGTACGCTGATGGCCACCGGACCCAAGTGTTCATCCACGCCGAAGTAGTTCTGGTGCTCTGAGGGTTAACAACAGGAGAGATATGAGGTCAGGTTCAAGAAGGACAGATAACACTTTCCAAGAATATCCTACAGAGTGAGTGAGAGAAGTGGACAGGAAGAGCCTGACAGGAAGTGGGCTATTTCAGCTCCACAGTAGGGCCATTGACAGCCGCTCTAGTGCTGTTTATCTGAGAGGTCACGCTGAGGAGATACGCACAGGACAGACACGAGACTCTATATCTGTAATGGACTACAGACCAAGAGAAGCAGAGCTTTGTCTGTCATACTGGCTTCATACTTTGATGATTAAATGAAAATGATTCATGCTTATCGATTCCTGACGTAATTTTTCCACAAAACTTCTTCAATGTAAATTATATTTGTTTTTTGTATGGGTTGAATGTTGAGTCTGTAGTGTGTAAAGTAATAAATATTTTTAATTTTTTGAAAACTATATATTATATTTTGCATTTAAAAAAAATGACATTTAATTTAGAACCAATTATTAGGATCAGCCATTGCAACAACAACAAGGTTTTTTTTTTTTTTTTTTTTAGTAAAATATGACATGGTCTAGTAGATAGGTTTCTTTATATTCATCCAAAATAATAATAATAAATCATCATCAAAATGATCATTTAGAAACTAAGCTTATTTTAGGACCATTAAGATTTTTGCATTGTGACATTATTTTAATTACAATTGATAATCTGTTCCATACAAATAAATTAATAAATTATTTAATTTGATAGTAACTTAATTTTAAATACTTTATAAATTATTTTCTGTTTTGATGTTGGAATAAAATATGACATGCTCTTGATATGCTTCATGCAATGAAATGAAAAAAATAAAATGAATAAAAATTAATAATAATAATTCTGCGTTATAATGGAAAAAAGTTAAATGTCCTTCTAGTTATCTGTAATGTCAACATGGCAATGATGTAGTCTGTTTCAGAGCACATCTCACAGACACATTTGTGTCATATATGAACCATAATCTCTGATTTCACTGCACCATAGGGGTCCGCCAGAGATTAACAACAGAAATAAAACCCACAACAGACGAAGCTTAACCTCTTTCTTCTTGATATCCTTTTCAGTAAGCCCCTTTAGAGACAAACATGCATTTGGACCAAAATTATGCAACATGATGGACACTGTGTACTATAGCATGACATGGAGGAAAATATAAGGATAATGATGCAAAACTCAAATATGTGGGATAACAACAGCAAAAAATTAAAAACAAATTAACAGGGATGGAGCAGCTCACTTAATGTGAATGAAAAGCAAACACAACCTAATATAAAGTTATGATAGCATTGATACATTGATAATAATCAGAAATGTTTCTTGAGCAGCAAATCAGCATTTTAGAATGATTTCTGAAGATCATGTGACACTGAAGACTGGAGTAATGATGCTGAAAATTCAGCTTTGATCACAGAAATAAATTACATTTTTACAATATATTCCAATACAAAACAGTTATTTTAAATTGTAATAATATTTTACAATTTTGACTGTTTTTTTAATCAGATAAACACAGCCTCGGAGAGCATAAGATACCTTTTTCAAAAACATTTAAAAAAAAAACCTTCTGACCAGTAGTGTACATGTATTGATTTAGCAGTCTTTTTAACTAAAAAGATTTATAAATGAGGAGAAACACAAATATAAGATATATGAAAGATTTAAAGATAGTTTTACCATGGCAACAAGTCAAAAACACAAACATTAATTTTGCAACGTGACATTTTGACAAGATATTCAACAAAACAAAAAGTTAAATGATGAGATTTTCAAACTGGATTTCGAATTTGAGCCAAAAGGAAAAGTCATTTCAGAAGTGGTTTCAACCTGGTAGACCACCTTGGACCGGAAACAAACCAGTAAACATTTTCAAAAAAACACTATGACCACCTTAAACTGTTTGACCTAATAAAAAGACAAAGCGTGAAATGTAACTAGACACATCAGTTTGTGTCACCAATGGGAAGCAGTGAGCTGAGCCATGATTCTTAACAAGATGAAGTATCAATAACAGTCATGCATTAATGCAGACTTTCAGTGGGCATGTCATGTCTTGCATCCCCGATCATGCAGCATCTTGGTCACGGACAGAGGAAAACGGGAGAGGAAGTTAATGGAATCAGTACTTCTCCCTAAGTGATAAAAGCATCATGGAAAGCAAGGTGTGAAAGGGGATAGTGGCTCTCGGGAGAGACATGTTGACAGGTCTGTCCTTTCCATGTCCCTCTAGAGACGATGATGGGGTGATGATCAGCTATGAAAGGTTAAATGGACTCTGACTGTTAGTTTGAAGTCGGGAATGTCAGACTGTCAAAATAAAATCAGTTTCTGTATTAAATAATTTAAAACCAACATTCATCTTAAAGTAATTTATGCATTCAAGTTATGCATTCTATTTAATTAAATTTAAAGTTATGCATTCAAGTTATGAATTAAATGCACAGTTATGAATTCAAGTTATGTATTCCATTTAATTTGATATAAAGTTATGCATTCAATTTAAAGTTGCACATTCCATTTAATTAAATTTAGTTACGCTTTCAAGTAATGCATTGCATTTAATGTATTTTTTTTATTTAATTTGGTATTTATTTATTTATTTAGTTGTTATTTATTTTTGTTTTTATTGAAGTTATATTTATTTAAATTGAAGTTATGCATTCAATTTCATTCAATTTTATATATTCAAGTTATGCATTCAGTTTAAAGTTCTGCATTAAATTACAATTGAATTATAATTGAAAAACAAATGCTAAAGCTCCTTTTTAAATCTGCCATTTGCCAATATTTTAGTTATTCTTCGCTGCAATAGCCACATTAAAAATTACTGTTAACTATTAGCTAGATATTAGAAAAGCTGCATTACCAACAAGAGTAGCCTAAGAATAAGTAAATAAATCAATATCTGGCTACTAGTTTTGAATGAACTAATAGCTCACGCGGCCAAATGGGTCAATTTTGATTTTCACACTGAAACTCCTTTCCTCTTTAAATGGCACTTAAAATAAATAGTTAAATGCAAAGGACTAATCAGTGTCAAATATAACCCTGCACAAATGAAGGAAATTGAGCTCTTCTCTATCTGCTGGATAGGTCTTTGGCGACACGGCACAGTGGATGATTATCTATTACCCAATAGAACGAGCTGGCTAACATGATTTATTGTCATTTGAGCTGAGCTGTAATTGGCTCATTCGCTATGGCTGGAAAGCCCGTGAACGTGCAGGACACAATCGTAGCTTTCACCCACAGGCTGCGGCTCATTATCCAGCTTAGTTAAAGGAAAGAAACAAATTTCTGCATGGCAAGAGTTGGAGCAGCTGTTTTCCAGAGCTTAGGAATGGGTAACACAATCCTGTCAGGACTATGCAGATGTGCAGACATGCAAAAAAAAAAAAGAGCAGTATGACAGACGCTGACACCTTCTCAGTCAAACACGGACAACATTGTGCAATATAAGTTGAGGTATCATTTGCTTGTTCCATTCCCAGACACACTGAGGTGTTTTAATGAAGAGCAGTGAGGAGGGGATCCCGTCTCGCCTCTCTATGCAACACGGCTCCTAAGAGGGGAACAGCTGCACCTCACCCTGTCTATTCTCACATGACAAATCACAGGCCAATGACAGGAGAACATTCTCACACCTCAATCCTTGCCACAAGTGTTTCTCCTTTCAAAATGTGTAACAAACCCCATGCTTTACAAAACCCACGATCCCTAAATCATCAGACCAACATCTAATACTTTCAATGCACACAATTTTAAATAATTTACACTGCAAAACAAATTATGTTTTCAGTTTCTAATTAGTATTTTGTTGTCATTTAGCAAAGTTCATCCCTGAAAATGTGGAAATTCTGCCATTTACTCTCCCTCATATGGAACACAAAAGAAGATAATTTGAAGAATGTTGGTAACCAATAAGCTGAGGGTAGCCATTGACTTTCAATATTTTCAATATTTTTTTCCATGCCATGGAAGTCAATGGCTACTGTGAAATGTTACCAACATTCCTCAAAATATCTTCTTTTGTGCTTAACAGAAGAAACAAACTCGTACAGGTTTGGAACACTGGTATGTTGAAGATCCTATCTATGAAAATACTAAGGGCCAGATTTACTAAATGGCAAATTAGTGTGAGATTGCAATCCCATAAAAGAGCAGATGGGAGTGGAAAGTTTTGTGGTTGATCTGAAAGGGAAACTCCTACGAATGCATATGCAAAAAACTCAGCCGCAAAAATAACTCTGTCCATGCCAGAGTTCCAAAAGCACCAACACAACCTTTGTTGACATCAGCTAAAGAGGAAAGATGCTTCAGAGGCCGAGCAAGATTGTAAACATTAACAATTTGGAATAACATACATTGATGAATCATCTTGAATAGAATCAGGAATGAAAGGTCAATTTAGTTTTCATGTTGAGCTTAACAAACAAGAATCAACCTTGTTTTTCATGGAGAATGACAAGGCTTACCTCTCCCATAGAAATATTTGTGGTAATAATACGCTCCCAGGTCGATGTGCTCGATGATGTACCGCTTGACCTTTTCCCGGTGGATTGGCTGGCTTTCTCGTGGCACCTCCAGTACAGACACGCCAGCGTTGGTACAGTGGGAGCTCAAGGAGGACTCGAACGAGCAGTTTTCTACTCCAGCACTGTAGGTGGCGTTGTTGGCCCTGGAAAGAGATATCTTCCTCTCCCCTTCTCCACCAATCTCATTGCGAAAATGCGGGCAACTTAGCACCAATCCATTGCTCTTCCCATCCCCCTCATCCGCATCCAGGTTCTCCTTGGGATTGAGGTCTTCCCGACTTCCTAGCGGTGATTCGAACATGGATGTAGGTCCAGTTGTATTCCCACCCACTTGTCCACCTCCTGGGACTTGGTACTGGGAAGCGGCAGAAGCTCCAGTGGTGGTGTTCTTCCTCTGGCTGAGGCTTAGGCGATTGGCCACCGCTTCGCTGATGTTAAAGAGAACACTCTGGACATCATAGTGAGCAAAGCACTTCTGGAAGCTGAGCGGCCGGCGGTCGTCCTGCTCAGTGGAGAGCCGCAGGCCGTCGTTCTCGCTCTTAATAGTCCTCAACTTCCTGAAAAGCGACGTCTCGGATGATTCCGACTTGAGACGATGCATAAAGGACTTCTCTCTTTCCCGGCTGTAGATGAGGGAGCTGTCCACGTAGTCGTAGCCAGAGATGCGGACGATCTCACCGCGGGCTATTTGTGCAGCAGTCTGCAAGCTTGGGGAGAGGGTTGTGTCATAGCGAAGGAGCTCTGGGAAGCCGGCAGGTGGGGCGCTGCGATGGTCCAAGTTGTCAATCCGATAGCCTCGCAACATAGTAAAGAACCCATCATTCCCAAGACCCTGCCGGTCAATCGAGGATGTGCTGCCGTACTCCCGATGCAACGAGGCGCCAGTGTTGGGGTTGACAGCGTTCTGGTCCATTATGTCCTCCGCATCGATGTCGCTGATGGTCACATCACTGTTACTCCGTTGGCGAATGGGATGGAGTCCCTTCAATGGAGATCGACTCAAAAGGTCACTCAGGGAATATTTTGTATCCGAATAATCAGGCTCCAATGGTGCTTCACCCAAATCCGTGATCTCCCCACTCTGGTCCGGCTGTCCGTTCTGAAAGGCCGTAATGACGGTCTCGTAGTTGGGTCCGCCTCGGCTTTCCCAACCTTCCTTTTTCGGGGGCCAGTCCGTCACCCTGGCCCGCACCCCCATTTTAGGCATAGCAGGCGTCCCATTCGTTTTGCCACCCCCTTCCAGCTTGCCCTTCATGTTGCCCACTGGATGTCCCATACTCCCATTCAATGCTTTCAGCTTCCTGCTAAACAATTCCTCAGATGACTGCATGACGTTAGAGGAGGCCTCAAGCAACGGAAGGTTCGTTTTAACGCCGATACTCACGGCTCGAGCTCATATCCTGCTTGCAGCTGCTTGGGAAAGCGAGAAATCAAGTCCCCTTATCGGTTACATTGTCATAGGTCACCCATTTGAGTCCCAGGCCAGCTATCTCAACTAGTTCCAGAGTCGTCCTAGAGGGAGTCAGCCCACATAAAGGGCCGCCCCTTCACTCCAAGTCCATTTTTCTCCAGAAGTGACCGGTTTGATGAAAGACAGGCAGCATTTGGGTGTCACGGTTGGCTGGAGCTTCAAGGAGCAGAAGGGGTCAGTTGAAACAGCTCTCCTTTCACAGAGCTCAGCTAATTTAGGACGACAGCTGGAGGAGAGTGATCTGTTGGGAGCAAGGAGAAAAACAAAAGCACATTAAGGCATCTCACAGAGAATGGCAGAATATATTTATTCAGATACTCTTCCGGGATTTCAGAGAGAACAGCGGGATGCCTTTCTCACAACCTCCTTATGACCACTGAACAATTGAAGACTGTTAGATAAGTGGCAGGGTGCGTAAGGCGAAACAGGCCTGATGACTCCTTCAAGAAGGTCTCCTCACAAAGAGATCTTTCAGAAATGTTGCTTTCTTGCTTTCCAATGGCCAAATAGGGGTTCAAATCAGTCTTGTTAGCCATACAGAAAGACAAACCTAAGGGAATGTTCAGTGGTTTTCAAACTGGATTATGTATTAGGCAAGGAGAACATGCCACTTTCATGCCACAATTATTTGCACTGGAGTACTGGAGCCATCAATTGCAATGCATATATTACATGCACAACTATAAATGCATAGAGCATATATATATATATACATATATACTATATATATATATATACATATATATATATATATAGGCTATAATAATAATTTATATATACACACACACACACACACATATATAGACAAGGCTTAAAAGGTTCCCAGTACGGACTCCAGCATTTTAACTTCACTTCTGCTCGGCTGTGCAACTCACCATTTGTGGATTGGGAAGGTGGTTTTTATTGTTTATGTGTGTTTTTTTTGTGCCATATTCATGCATCCATATATATGTGCTATAAAGAATCATGTAACATGACCTGACATTGCTATGAGTCCACAAAAAAACCCTGCTAAATCCATTATATAGCTTGACCTACAATGTAAACGCTATGACCCTTTTCCTGAACTGAACCACTAATCTTCATTTAATTTTCACAACTCCTAAAAAAACACAATACATCCCATCTTCACTGCATTTGCCATATCCCATGGTTCAGTTTGTGATGTACTGTTCATATTTGCAGGACAAACAACATCTGGAGGGGCAAAGTGGGCCGCTTCAAGATAAGCTTAAATGTACATGCTGTTGTTTTAACACTAAATATAGAGATTACAAATAAACACTAAACACTAAATTGCATGGTTTGGTTTGGTTATTTTGTTTTGATTAGAGAAAATCTTTTTTTTGGACTGCAACTACAGGTTTGGCCAAAATTCACAGCTGGCATACAAAGAGAGTCTTTATTTTTTGCACAAGCACATTTTGAGATGACCTGCAACTACAGGTTTGTTTTTTTGGTAAAAAATTATTAAATTAAAGAGAGTCTTTATTTTTTATCTATTTGCATAATTCACAATATTTTTGCCCTGCTGAAAAAAATAAAAATAATATTATAATAAAGAATGATGAAAGCATAATGTGGTGGTGTGGTTTTTTTTGGTGGTCATGCATAGTCATTGATGGTTTGTTTGTTGGTTTAGTTTGGTTTTGTTTTGACCAATTTTTTAGTTGGTCAGGCAGGGAAACCAGATGACTAACCAGCTAAAACCAGCTTGGCCAGACTGGGAGACCAGCTAAAACAAGCTACTTCCTGTTTAAACCAGCTAAGACCAGCCAAGCAGCTTAGGCTGGTTTTAGCCATTTTTTTTTTTTGTTTTTTTTTGTTTTTTTCCAGCAGGGAGGAACACAAATTAATTTAAAAGACATTAAGAATAGACAAAAAAGTCTTTAGAAGTCAAAATATTGTTTTATTTCCATATAATTTAACAAACGCCTATCATAACTACAGAAACCCTCTTTGAAAACCTTAATGGCATCGTTTAGGTTCATCTCTAAGAAGAAATCATGGTCTCACATGTTAACTTGAAGAATGTCCAAAAACAGGCTAAAAATACATTTTTGTAAGCGAACTTTTCAATAATAAATTGTGCAATTTCTATGCTAATATGAGAACAGCTAAAATGAGAAACCGAGAACAGCTAATGTCATTTTCTGATTGCATTGGTTTACTCGCATTGACTTTTCCTAGACAGCTTCCCCTTGGACTGTCCTTCACAATGATACAAAAGAGCAGGATTTTGGATCCCAGTGCTGTAACCTAACTAACTGTTTTCGCATTGAAATGCAGCAGCAGCAAAAGTGCTTCCTGAAATAACAGGCTTTTCTAAAAGGATGAGCAAGGACAAAACAGAGGAGCTCTGATTACGTAATCCCTTTTCACATTGACACAATCATTAAGATACACACACACACACACACACACACACACACACACACACACACACACACACACACACACACACACACACACACACACACACACACACACACACACACACACACACACACACACACACAGCAGAAGGGTCACTGAGGAAAAACCCTGTCCTCAAAACATTCAAGGACTACTGAAGTGTGATTAAAAGTGTTTCCTTCAATATAATGAGACTCAGAATAAGCTGCTGAATTCCAATAGAAAGATTCTTCTCCAAAAGCTCTTTACAAATCTAAACGCCTAAATCCAAACGATGTTTTCACAGAGCAGTTCATCTAAGCAAACCACATGCTAAACCCTGCCAATGATTTCCAAAGGCTTTTTGTGAAGGCCTTGATGTTAAAACACTTTCTCCTGGCAATGTTAGTCATTTATTTAGATGATTATTTCGTAAGAAGTATTATAATGATGAAAAACACAGAGCAGTTATTCATAAAAGAGGTGATAATAATATGTTGTTATGGTGGGTTTCAAGATTAAGCTACAGTAAAATTCAGTCTAAAAATATGCTGTTGATTATTTCAGTGGTTGACAAAAATATTATTAGATTTTAATATTATACTAAAATGAATAAATAAATAAATGTTAATAATTACTAAGCTGTTAATTATTTTAATAGACAACAGACAAAAATTATATTTAAATATTAAAAATATTTAAAAAAAGTAATTATTGAAAGAAATAAAGAAAGAAAGAAAGAAAGAAAGAAAGAAAGAAAGAAAGAAAGAAAGAAAGAAAGAGTTAATTATGAACAAATTGATGATTATTTTAATATACAAAATTTTTTTTTTTATATTGTTTTCATTTTTTAATATTGTGAATGAATTAATGTTGTGTTTGGGTTTATGTTTGCAGTGATATTAAAATGATCTCAAATAAAAATAAGCTGTTAATTATTTTAATGTTTGACAAAAATTATTATATTTTAATATTGTACAAAAATAAATGCATGGATGAATGAATGAACAAATAAATAAAAGGTTAATTATTAACAAAAGCTGTTAATTATTTGAATGGCCGATACACAAAAAAAGTGTTTTAATATTGTACAAAAATTAATGAATAAATGGTGTTCATTTTTAACAACAAGCTGTTATTTTAATGACTGACATAAAATGTTTAATATTTTATCACTGTACATAAAAAATTACATGCATAAGTATTTGTTATTAACAATAAGCTGTTAATTATTTTAATAAAAATTATTATATTTTATTACTGTACATAAATACATGTTCATTATTAACAAAAAGCTGTTAATTATTTTAATTGTCGACATAAAAACTTATTATATTTTAATGTTGTACTAAAGTGAATGAATGAATAAAATGTATAATTAAAACAATTAATAAATGCATTATTAAATTACTAAATTAATTTAAAATAAAACATCAAAAACTAAAATTAACAGTTTTTTTTTTTTTTTTTTTGGCTACAACTGAATTAAGCCATCACAATATTATAAATGTATAGCATAAAAATGAATATTCATTTTGAGATTTGCTAAAGATTACATTTAACTATTATTAAATTATTAGCGTTTTAAAAAACTTAAATATTTAAACAATTAAATATTTAATGCTTGCTAATAAACATATATCAATCTTGACCGCTATTGAGATATTTATGTTAAAAAATATATATATAATAAAATTAATAAATAAATAATTTTACTAGCAATGCACAAAAATTAATATATTATGCATTACTAGTAAAATGTAAAAGAGAAGAAGAGGTTTATTTTTTTAAATCAAGATGCATCTTCATCAGATCGGATGGAGGTTGGAGGCTCGTTTAAACACAGAGAAACAGAGAGAGGAAACTCAAGCACAGAATAAACATCTGCCACACACACATACACTAGACATCACGGTGGTCCCTATCTAGAACACAGACAGTGATAAATGTTCTCCATCGTGTCTTTCTCTACAGGGGCCCCTGACTGCAGCACAACATCGTGGTCAGCAAAAAAACATCATCCCTACAACCCTTGACCTGTGCAGGGTTTGTTTTTCTGACTGGGCCTTCTGTGTGTGTGAAGGAAGCTAATGATGGGAGGTCTAACACACACACACACACACACACACACACACACACACACACACACACACACAAAGCTCAGCAGTCATTATCTTTGGTCAACCTCCAAGGCCAAAGAAATGAAATTGGGGAGGTGGAGGGGGAGGCTTCTGCGAGAATAATTATGGCAATGAACTCATTTTCTGTCGCTGGCTGGGCCGGTTTCGTGTCTTTGGTGCCGTTTCGCCAGGTCTTAAAATAATCTTTTGACACGGTGGCCTGATTAGAGGCTGCGGGAGTATTAATGTGCCGTCACCAGGAGAACCTGCTGCTGTCAGCCAGCTTTAAAATGACACGCCGCTGTCGTCTGCTTCAGACGAGATCGCTGGACCCAGAGGTAAACATTAGCACGTTGTTTGATACAAAAGTCTAACCTTATTTTATAGCTGCCATCATATAATGCACATTTAAAGCTGAAGTTATTTTTAGTTTAAAATAAATCACAATGTAGATATTTTGGCACTGTAGCAGAAAGTTGCGCATGGGCATAACTATTATTCTTCATTTTTTTGGTTTTATTTTTAATTGTAATTTTTACTATTCATCTTTAACTTAATCTTGTTTCTTTTATTGTTATATTTTTAGGTTTTTATTTCAATTTTAGTTTAAATTTTAGTCATTCTCTTATGACATTTTAATTAGGGATGCACTGAAATTTTATGGCATTTCAGCCCAGAATTTTCATTATGGTGCATCTCTAATTTTAATAGGTTTTTAATATATTTCTATTTACTTTTCATTTAATTTTATTTCAGTTTAATTTTATTAAGTCATTTTAGAATACTGCAACTTACTTTTAGTATATCAACTTAAACTCGTTTTTAATTTAGTCAGTTGCCAATTCAAATTTTTTCATAAAATATTTGTATTATATTTAATTTCAGCATTATTTCAGTTAAGAAAAAATATTTTTAATAGATTTAGTTTTAGTTTTAATAGAAACTTTTCAGTCCTTTATTGTGCTAATGCATTTCAGCCTTCATCAGGACTAAAAAAAATCCCTTTATTAGTCCATCAGATTAAAAAAAAAAAAAAAATGTAAGCAACAGCAAGATCTCTTCAACAATGACTGCAATAACAAGTGGCTGGCAAGAAGCAGTCAGTTAAGTTAAAATAACACTGTCTATAACCAGACAACTTACAGCATGAAAAGGCACTAAAGCGCTTTCATAAATAATGAATGGCCGAATGCCAAAATGAGGTAATGAACCTATTCAGGGAGACCTTCCTTTTCAAACTCAGCTAGCATGTACATCCTTTAACCAACGATGTTTATTTGTGTCCTCATTCAGGTTAAATAAAGAGCTCACAGTCTATTATCTGAGAACACAAAACAGCACGCACGAGCAATTTACACCTCGCTCAAGTTCACCACTTCAAACTACTTCTCTGCTTTCAGTCACACTTCAGGGCCGTTGTTTTAACCTTGAGGTGATTCGGATGGCGATTATTAAATTCCTCACTTTGTGGTCCAAACGAGAAACGAAATGCCGAACGGGAGACGGTAACCAGACACTGGCATCTCCGGTTCCACAAACACTCGTATTTCTGCTTCAGCGGAGCAGTTCACAGCCTTGTAGGAGCAGAAAAGAGGCGACACAAAAATTCCCAATTTGCTGCACAATTTGGCCAAAATTTTGAAAATATATGAAATAATAATAATAATTATTATTATAACTGCTATTATAATTTTATTATTATTATTATTATTATTATTATTACTACTTCTACTCCTGCTAAATAAAAATATTAAAATGACTAAGAAACAAATTGAGAAATTTAATATTTAATATATAAATATTTAATATTATAAATTATATTTTTGCTGTAAAATAAAAAAATATATATATCAGAAAATAATATAATAATTTTATTTTACATTGCAACTGTAGAATTACCAAAACAATTTACAAACTAATATTTATGTTTAACATATTTATATTAATTTCTTCATTTTTCAAACATTAAACCATGGAACTTTTATTGTTGTTGTTTTATATTTTTATTTAGTAATAATATACATTATTATTATTATTATTATTATCATTATAATATTTGTATTATTTTGCAATAAAAATAATAATTATTATTGAAATATTTTATATATCTATATATATAATATATATATATATATATATATCATATATATATATATATATATGTTTGTTTATTACCACTACTACTACTAGATAAAAATATTAGAATGACTAAGAAACAAATTGAGATGCATATATTTAATATCATAAATTATATTTTGCTGTAAAATAAAAAAAGTATTTCAGAAAATAATATGATAATTATTTTATTTTACACTGCAATTGTAAAATTACAAAAATAAATGACAATAATAAAAAGTTGAGTATTTCAGAAAATAATATGATAATTATTTTATTTTATTTTTATTTTGTATGTTTAAATTAATTTCTCAATTTTCAAACATTAAACTATGGAAAGTTTATTTAATTTTAAAGATTAAGGCGAGGTGAAATATGGCAATTAAACCGTTAGGCCAGTTAATGTGAGGCTTTTATTTTAATTATTGTTTATTATTGGGGTAGTTTGTAGAGATTCTCTGCCGAGCTGTTGTTATTAGTTAGTGTTTGTTTTTTGTTTGGGGGCGAAGTGCAGATTATGCAATCATCCAAGTTCATTATTAGGTATTGGGAAGGGATTCTGGAACACACCTTTCTTTTGTCCGCGGCTCATAACTCAGGCCTCTCGACGGGGAGGCGTCAAGGTGAGGCTTACACTCTAATTATGACAATCGAATTAGCACCAGCGTGCTGTCTGTGGAGCTTTATGTGTATTAGGGGAGGGGTCCACGTGATGTTTGAAGTCAAATTGTGTCGAGCACCGCTGGGAATTTAATAGCCAGTTTTTGCAGGGAATCACACCCTTCGCTCATCAACAGTTGGTGGCTGAAAGAGTTGCAGAGAGAAATTTTCATTTTGAGCGACGAGGGAGAGTGACCAGATCGACACGGATCATATGATCAAAGAGATGAGAGCCGAGACGCAATAAAGAAACTGAGCAGGAAATAAAGACTAGAGAGCAGAGACGCAGCACATTCAGTCACTGCAAAGACAGAAAAGGAAACTGTTACTTTAAAACAGAGCTGCACCATTTGGAGGAAATGTAATTGTGATTTTTCAGATAAAAATTGCAATAGCTATTTAAAATGTGATTAAAAACAGGTTTGCTGTGCCTGTTTGTACAGCTGCACAGTTAGGCCAAATTTTTTTTTGGTGATATGTATTTGTGATTTTTCAGATAATAATAACTATTTCTCTTTATTTTTTCAATGATAAAATTAAAGAATACGACTGTCATGTGATTAAAAACAGGTTTGCTGTGCCTTTTTTTACTTTTTATATTTTTGGGTAATTTTTTTTAAAATAATTATTGTTTATTATTGTTATTGTTATTATTAAATAAAAACAAAAACTGAAAGTACTGTAATATTTTGCTGTAAAATTACAAAATGTAATATTTCACAGTATAATAAATAATAATAATAATTATAATAATCATTTTTCATTATGTTTTATTTATGTGTTTTTTAACAGTATAATAATTATTATTATTATTTTTATTAATTATTATTGTTATAATGCTTTTTTTTATTAAGTTAAGTTTTTTTTTTTTTTTTTAGTTATTAAGTAATAATAATAAATATTTTACTATTGCAATTATTACATAATTTTAATAATTAAGATAAAAACCCAGATGTTTTATTATTCAGGTAATCAACTATAAACATTGCACCTGCCAAGACAATAATTGATCTGAAAAAACAAAAAACTGTAGAAGACGATAATCACACTAACGGCAATGCTGTCGCGTTATCAGTTGACTTCAGACACGTTTCCAAACACATTGACAACTTGTGCAACAAGAAGCATGTTAAAAAAGACTTGTGCTAAGGACAAAGAGAACTTCTGAAGTTTTAGAGCCAAAGCAGTGTCAGCGGTTTGCCCCGGAGCAGCTGGAACGCTCCCCTCTCAAATCCCCAGATCCTTCCTTCCACAGAAAATAGAAATGGGCTGTTAGCAGAGCCATCTATCCTTGGTCCAAATGAAATTGCTGGCCAGTAGCCCATATTAAAGCACCCATCCCTGAAGACACGGCCCTTTTTCCTGCTGTATAGAGCCATCTATCCTTTCCACCCCCCACCCACCAGGACATCTTGTTGCTGGAGGAACCACATTTTCACAGCCAGGGAGCCTTCACAAGGAGACATGGAGCATCTACAAGAGAAACCAGTAGTCTGTTATTTTTTTTGTTATCTTTTATTATTATTGTTTTTTTTTAAAATATTATTTTTTTTATTAAAATATTGATTATATTTTGTATATTTAAATTGTATTATAAAATAAAAGTACTTTTTTATAATAATCATAATAGTAATAATTACTATTATTATTATTATTATTACTCAAAATCATATTTATATAATTTAACTTAAAATTAAATAATTAAATTAAATGTTTATATAATGTAATTAATTACTAAATTAATTAATTAATTTATTATGAATGATAAAGATTTTAATTTAAAAAAATTGTATCAATCAATAAATATATTTATTGCAATAATAAAAACATTTTAAATATATATATTTTAAATATTTCTATTAAATTGCTATTCAGATTTTTTTTATTAACATTTATATTATCAAAATGCAACAATGTAAAAAATTATTATTATTATTATTATTATTATTAATTTGTTATTCTTTTTCAATTATAAAAATTTAATCAAAGAAACTTTGCAATAAAACTATTGTACTGTAAAAAAAAATTAGATAAGTCAATAACATAACAGATAAGTTAAATTACATAATAATAATAACTACTGCTATTATTTTACGGAACAGTTAAAATAGCAATACTATAAATTTAAGACATTTCTTCATTTCTTTACTTTCAAAAATTAAATTATAGAGCTTGGTGGAACTATAAATTTAAGACATTTCTTCATTTCTTTACTTTCAAAAATTAAATTATAGAGCTTGGTGGAAAATTATTGAGAGACATTTCTAGTATTAATTATTGCATGGTGTGCGTCTTCAAACGCACGTTTGCGCAGGAGGAGGGAGTTTTGTGTGCAGGTCTTGTGGAGTTTGTGTGGGCATGTGTAGTAGATGTTTGATAAATCAATTGATGAAACAATTAATGATGAGTGGTCCATGATGGGTCAGTGATTGTGTTTGTGTTGGGGAGAATGTGTATTGATCATGGAGATGAGAAGTCTTTATGACATAAAACAGGCCGCGCACCACCCCACACCCCACGACAGATGGAAAAGCACGGATCGGAGAAATGAAGAATGAGGCGAGAGGTTCATTCACTTTCCCATACTCAAACAGAAGTGTAAATTCATAATCTATTGTGCCAAGGCCTTGAACCACAGGAAGGAGATCAAGACAAAGTGCATGGAAGGTTTGTTGAGCACCCAGTTGGAGTCTCGCATTAGCAAATCGTAATGAAGGCAATGCCTATGCGAAATGGTAAAGAGTGAGCACAAGCAATATAAAGAGACTCGAGGAAAAATGTTTGAACTCAAATATAATAAAAATAAAGTGTTTTCAAGCCGCACTTTTCCTGAATACTAGGCTTCATGGCCGTACTTGAGGACCTGTAGGATTCTGTAGTAGAATCATAGTGGCATGCATGGAAAGAAGAATAACCACTGTGTCCCCCCCCAGCATGTGTGTGTGACGCCACGCGCTATTTTTTTTTTTTTAACCCCCCCCAGGCCCCCCCCCCCCTCATGTATTTTTATGCTCAGTGTCTTTGAGTACGAAGTAATCCGCGGGATACATCATGTCGAAGCAGCTCACCACGGCTCGATCAAGGCTAGAACTCAAAACTCGGCTGTGAGCATAGATGAAGTCACTCAATACCATGTACGCAGAGGACAATGTAAACACATAAAAAAAAAAAAAAAAAATAAACACATAATAATTACGAGAAATACCCTATATAAGATAGATTCCTTGAAATAATGAAATAAAAATACAAGAACATGCAATAAAATACAATGCCAATAACTAAAGTATAAAATGTAAAATACACATCTATACCTGTATATGGAAATGTTTGGGAAATAAATTAAATTAAATTAAATTAAATTAATTAAATAATAATTAAATAAAAATAAATTAAATTAAATTAAATTAAATTCTTTGATATAATAGCCATAAGTAAGTATTATTCAGTAACAGCTACTAAGTAGCTCTGGTTTATGCACTGCTCTCAATGTAAAACTAAACCTAAACTAAAAAAAACAAACCAACTTATAGACACAATACCCTTACAAAACAAGTACTTTATTTGTTAGGTAGATGAAATAATAAAGTAACATTTTAATAATAAATTTACATTTTTAAGAAATGTACAAAATAAATAAATAAATAAATATAATAAAAATGTAATAAAATTTAAATCTTTGATTTGATTGGGGATTTTTATATATGAGTAATTTTTTTTAGTTACAGCTCAGTTGCTCTGGTTTAAACTGCTGACATTGTAAAAAAAAAAAGAAAAAAAGATAAAATACAATTACGGTATAAGGTAGACAAATATGGACTATGGAAATTAGTAATACTCGTCTAAGATACACAAGACTAAAAGTCTGAATGACGTCTCTGTGGCTCTGAGATTTGATCTGCATCCCATTTTGGTTGTGATCTGAAAATGTTTCCAAAAACACACAAATGAAATATATAATTTCCGAGCAGTTCACTTCTCATACCCTTGACTTTGATCTTGTACAGCTGGTGGATCGGAGCGTCTCGACTGAAGGGGCTCGTGTTTGTTCTTGGCCTCTCTAAAGGAGACATCTGATGGCTCGAGCTCCTCGGTGGGCCTCTTTCAAATCAACCATCTGTTGTGGCAGCGTTGGAAAAGCTCTCATAACAGTGCGGCTGGCAAAGACGATATGCCTCAGCAGGCCACAACAATATAACAGCAACACCGACTGCACGCCAGCCATTACTGGACGCACAAACCCACCGGCCGCCTTCCCTAATGACAACCCGCCAGTGAACGAGCCCGAGAAAGCACTTTACTCAAAATGGGGTATAAAAGAGGTTCTGGAGTCCATCTTTGCAAACGGTTAATGAAACGAGGTGCTGCTTATCCATCAGAAAGCTGTCAAGAGCCTGAAATTAATATTACATGAGCTAGGTTCTTTTACATTTGTTTTATGAGTTTAGCAAATTTGACAACACTGTTATCAAGAGTTTTCATATAGTTAAAAGAACAAATAATAAAAAAAAAAATAAATGTAAAAAATTTAATTGTAAAATAAAACTATTAAAATAAAAACTGAATCAAAAAATTATAGTATTAAAATATAAATGATAATGTAAAAAAAAATTAAACATAACATAACATTAAAAAAAATGTAATTAGCATAAAATAAAAAACACTTTAAACATTTATTTTAAAAAATCTGCAGTTTAAGTAAAAAACTATCTGATTAAAAAATAATAAAAATGTAAAAAATAAAATTACAAAATTAAAAAATTAAGTTAGCATAAAATAAACGTTTAATATATATATATATATATATATATAAAACAGTTTTTATGTAAATGTTTTTTTATTAATGTTAAATATTCTTAATATTTTAGTTATATATATTTATAAAAGTAAATGTAAATATTATTTAAATCCAAAGTTTAAGTTAAATTTATTTTCTTAAAATATAAATGAGAAAAAAATTACATTACATAATAAAATAAAAAAAAATGTAGGGTGGGGGTAGCTATATTGGTACTAAATGTAGGTTAATAGTTATTGATAAACTGATTTCTTTAAAATATGAATAAATTAAAACATAAAATATTAATAAATACTGACTGAAACATTTGTAAGTGGCCATTTTGAAAATTTTAATTAGATTGCTACACCTAAAGTTCACAACTAACTGAACATAAAGTTCAATTATTTTTCATAAAAACATGGGATTTGTCCCTCATGCATGCTTAAAAAAAAAAAAAAAAAAAAAAAAAGCACAGGGTTTGGAGAGGAACTGACCTACTGAAGAGAGTTAATGTGAATGCATTAAATCACAGGGGTCACGGCGGGATCTGCAGCAGCTCGAGTCAGAAGAAGTGCACTTTGTCACATCACAGTGAAATAATGTCTACTGAGCGCAAACACTGAGACAGCTTCAGAAAAACCCCAAAATACTGCTAAGTCAAGCATCATCACATGAATAAAGACATCAACCTACAACATTGCTGCTTGCTTGTACATCACATTTTCTTTGTAAAATGTACAATAATAATTCAATATTTCCCTACCTACTTCACAATGCAGTTGGGATGATATTATTTGCAGGGTCATGTACTTCAGTCTTGAGCATCTCAGATCAGCTGACTGCACAGTCAGCTACGTGAGGAAAGACACTACAGGTGCACAGGGTAAAAACTGTGACTAATAGATCTTAACATACTTCCCCAGCTGATTAATCACAGTACATTAAGACAGCTATATTACAAGTTTATAGCTGAGTATGCAAATGAGACATTATCTAATTCAACATGCATTACTTGCACACATTTCCAAAAATTTTCTTTCCTCTAGTCTGAAAGACTAGCTCAAAATCGACCAATGCATGAAAAACAATTGTTTTGCCTTAACTAGTCTGTGCCCTTGACCAACTATACACGTGAACCCTAAAAACTAATTCACTTACAAAATATACACAACAAAATTTAGTATAATGAAGCATTCGCAAATGACAACAATTTGCAACAATGACTCAGCCAGAGATTTTCATTGAGCTCAACTCATGTAAATAAGCAGTGATGAAATACAGATGCCACGAGTGGAGAAACACCCTCTAGCACTTAATCTATTAAATCGCTGTCAGTGAACATCATTTACACTTTCTGCACATCATTTAATTATTTCACACACAGTCAAATCAGGACTTCAGCATTGCTGTTGGCTCCAATAGACACGTTCAACAGCGACAAACAAGTTCAGTTGATTTGAGAATCATTTAACATACCTAAAACACTCTCCCAACAGCTCATAAATCCACTTGATGTACAATCCACACTTGTTCCTACATCCACTGCTTGAGTGCAGGCCTTTAGTTGCTTCATTATGGAAAGAAAAGTCTTCAAATGATCCAAAACAACTGGCTGGAACCCATAAGAAGACAACAGGAATGAGGAAAGGAGGAGGTGAAAGTTGAGGAGAAAGGGTTGGCAGGCACTGGGGGGCTGAGTTAGCGAATTTGCTCACAGCTGCCCCGCTAACTACGCCCCCCCACCCCGCCACACAACCACCAACCTCATTATCATATGTAAAGGGCCGGCGCTAGACTGTGACATTTAACCTTACTGGGAAATAAAGAAGAACGACACAAAGACTAAAATACCTCCATTGTTCCTCCACGCGGTTCAATACGTGCCCTTCTGGATGCCGAGAGAGGAGTGCAGGAGGAATCCATGTACACGTTTAACTCTGCATTTGGTCCATACAAAAGATTTAACCTCATCCGATTGATGAATATATCTGCATGGCAAACTTTCAATATGTTCAAGCATCTGTGCAATTTCAACATCAAATCTGCAGGCGGCAAAAGCAAAACATGCGTGGAACCATCGCGCGCAACCCCGCTCGAATATAGCCTCAGCAGCGTTCTAGGCATCAGTGTTAGAGAGAGAAATGTGACTGCAGAATATTAGTTTCTTCTGGCAGATGCTTTAAACTTTGGGGACGCTGTATTTCTGATCATTATTAACAGTTCAGCGTACGGGACCTGGTTATAGTTTGATTCGGTAGCACAAAGACCTGCTAATTGTAAGTGCACCTGCTGATTGTAGTGTACCTGCTGATTGTAGTGTTTGCTTCTTCACTGATAGACTTCTGCAGTGACCAGGTCAGTAAAATGTTTGAAACAGCACATTTGCGCTTCTCGTGGGTCCTGGGGAAAAGGACCAGAATAAGATCAGAATGCTATAACGACAGCTAGTACTGGTGACCTATTAATCGCATGGCATTTGCCATGGATGCCTCATAGGAACGCCGGTTCCGTGTTAGCGGTCATGGTCTGTCACCTGTTAGCACAAAGAGTAGCGGCAGTGGATGGACATGCCGTAACTTCACTTGGATACGCAATTCTGTTTTTCATACCTTTAGACAATAGATGGACGGGATACAGGAGGAGGAGGATCTGGAAGTGGCTAGACCAATAGATTGATCAGAAGAAGGTATCGGAACGAGTATGGTACCCCGGTGCATTTTAAAACAATGACGGATGGATCCCGCTACTTTGACGGAACCAGCTTTGGGAGATGGAAGGCATGACCAATGGATGCGATGGATAGATAGCTAGCCCTAGAAAAGGATATGGTCGAACAATGGAGGGATGATGGAGGGAAATGGCAAGAAAACAATGGACTAGAGGATAGAGAGGTAGAACGAAGGGTAGAGATGTGATGGATGGATGGACAGAAAAATGATGACTGATGGAGGGTGGGTGAGAATGGTAGCACAATAGGATAGCTGGATAGATGGAAAGAATGGTATGTACATGGATGGATGAATGGATGGAAGGAAACAACAATGGATAGTAAGACAGATGAGTAGAAAGGAAGGTAGTCTGATGGATTGATGGGCAGCATGATTGATGGATTGAAGAAGGGATGTATGGATGGAGTGGATGGAAGGGACGTCATTCTAGACCAGTATGGATAGATAGCTCTATATAAAGCATGGTTAGAAACAAGGTATTTAGATGAATGGATGGAAAGGTAGAACAATGGATAGATGGATAGATAGAAAGAATGGTAGAATGATGGATGGAATTGACAGATTGAGTGGATGGAATCGGATGGATGGAGGTATGGGTGGGATGGATGGAGTGAATAGTAACAATGGATAGCCTGGATAGATAGAAAGAATGGTAGACCAAGGAGGCTGATGGCTGGAAAGGATGGATTTATGCGAAGATAGATAGATGGATAGATAGGGAGAAGATAGATGGATAGATACGATTTATGGATAGTAGATAGATGGTATAGAAGATAGATAGATAGAGAGATGGATAGTATTTATGTAAGAATGGTAGAGTAGAATGATGGATGAATAGATGGTAGGTGAGAGCGCTGGCTAGATGGATGGGATAGATGGCTCTCTGGATGGATGGATGGACGGGTGGGCCTGGGGACGGGTGGATCGCTGGCTCGTGGATGTATTAGAACGATAAAGAACAATAGGATGGATAGGTGCTTGTGGCCTTTGGATGGATGGGTGTGATATGATGGATCGTATGAATGGAAGGTGAAGGATAAGAAAAATAATCTGGCTAGGTGGATGGATGGTGGAGATGATGGAATAGGTAGAACGAAGAACAATGATTGCGATGGTGGATATATGGAGGGATGGGTGGATAGATGATGGATGGATGGTGGGATGGATGGATGGTCTTGGATGATGCTGCTGGATGGCTTTTAGAACGATAAGAACAATTGCTGGCTGGCCTGATCGCCTGGATGGATGGGTGATAGACAATGGATGGATGGATGGGTGGTGGATACCTGCCTGATGGATGGAATGGTTAGGATGGTAAGAAAAATAAGGGGCTGGAGGAGGAAGCATGGATGGATGGGTGGATGATGCAGCCAGGATGATGGGTGGCATGGATGGATGAGAATGGGATTTTCTTGTTTGTTTTCTGAAGGCCTGTGGTTCCGTCCTCTCGCCGTGAATGTTTTGTGTTTCTGTGTACCTCTTCAGTGTGTTGTATCTCTCAGTTATCCTCATCAGTCTGCCGCGCGACGCTGCGGATCGTTTTTGTTGGATGGTTGGCTGGTTATGCTCTGTGTCAGCAGCCTGAGCAGTGAGCTAAGCTGGTTTTACTTCCCACTGCGTCACAATGACGCGCAAAGGTGTGTGTTGTGTGTGTGGTGTGTGTGTGTGTGGGTGTGTGTGTGTGTGGAATAATCCGCGCACTCCGTGTCCCGCTTAATGGTATTAAATGTTGAGATTCATGTTCAGCTAGTTTCTCTTCAGGTTCATTGTAAGTTAGAAAGAATCTAATAAAGGATCGTCAGAGTGGAATGGAAAATGCGGGGAGCTTAATTGCGCTGGATTCGTGTAAGTTGTGGCTCTCTCCCCTTTGCAAGAAGGCGTTCACTTTGATCTGCTGCGCGGGGTGGAGGGGGTTGAGGACAACACGCCACTTTAGCTTCAGTTTTGGGGGATGTTTGGGAGAAAGACGGACTCCAGAAAGCCGGAAGTGACCGGCGCTCCAGACCCATACACACACACACACACACACCCACCATCCTGCCCTTCTCAATGCCCACACTTGAAACAGCGAGGACCTGGAGGAGCCTCAGCATAATTCACATGACAGTGAGGCTTTTGATATGTGATGGACACTTCAGATGCCGCGCGCACACACACACACACACACACACACACACACACACCACACAACAACTTACACACTGAGTAGCCTGACGGAGTTGGGGTTGGAGCACTAAGCTTGACACATGGAGTAGTAAATTAGCAGTGTTCTCTGTTCAACCAAACATACGCCAAAATTAAGGGTTGTCCCATCCAGGATTTTTGATTAGTAATAATAGAGAGAATAAAAAGACAGATACAATGATACATATAAATTAAATATTAAAATAAAATATGAAAAATAATGTGGTTCTTTCCTATTTTGGTTATTTTGACACTTAAAACATAAAAATAAACATAAAACCTGAATGGGTTTGTTTCTAGGTATAGGCCATAAAAAAGGCAATATAGTTGATTTCTACAGAATTTACACCCACACACAAAAAAATGTGCTAACAGTACAGTGCACTACTGTTTAAGGACTTATCATTGCATATTGCATACCCTTTCCCATCCTTTTCTAAAACAGAGAAGGCGCAGTGCACAGGTCAATGATAGTACGCATTATGCAGTTATAAGTGTGGCTTTGCATTTCCTTTTCTGGAACAAACATCCGCAAGACTCTCCAAAGCAAAAAAGGAGGTCGGATAACTGCTGTACTCACAAACTCCAGTCTGGTCAGGATGGTCAGGAAGGGCTTGTGCTTCAGGGGAGGTGTTCTGGAGGTCTTCTGTAGTGAGCCGGCAGGGGGAGCATGTAAATAAGATAAAGAAAATGTAACCTAGTGGATGAAAGTAAACACAGGAAAACGCTTCTGGATTGTGATGAATGCCTCCTGAGAAACAGATGTAGGGGCCCCTCGGAGGAACGTGCCCCCTCATGTGGGGCCACTTCACATACTATAACTTAAACACCATAGAGAGTCACACGGCCGTTTCACCTGTCAGATCTCCAACAACAAATATACATTCAATAGCTTTATCAGCAGCGTAAGAGAAATGTTCATGTTAGCGAGCAGTCCTTTAGAAGATGCTTTAATCCACAACTCAATAGCTTTGCTTCTGAAATATGGAGGTCATTTACACCTGGACTGTCTGTGTCTAAAACACCAAACTGACTGGGACTGAACAGCAGCCACGCACAGAACAAGGCCAGATTAACCTAGAAACACGGTAATAATTTGTTGGCCAACTTGTCCACAGTTGAACACACCTATTTGGCAGAGAGATGCACAAAACGAGTCAGTGAATTTACAATTAAGCTCTGAACCACAGGGATTAATCCAAAAATAAATATATGGAAATATCTAAAAAATTATATGCATGAAATGTTCACTAAGGTAAAAAATTTTTATCATCACATCAATTTAAAAAAAAATTGAATAAAACAGATTAAATAATAAAATATAACAAAATAACAAAATAACTGAACAACAGCTAAACAAATAGCTAAACTAAAATAACTAATTGAAAATAACAAAAATAAATTACTAAAATTAACTAAACTAAGCTAAACTAAAGCAATTAAGTAAATAACTAAAAAAACTAAAGAAATAAATAAAAAACAAAATAGCTAACTACATACTAACTTACTAAAATATTTAAATGACTAAAAATAAAACCAATGACTAAAATAAATTAATGAATAAATAAACTTAAATAACTAACTAAAACTAACCAAATAACTAAACTAAATGACTTAAATAAAAGAAATAACTAAAGTAACTAACTAAAATAAACAACTAAACTAATTGGCTAAAAAACACTAACTAATGACTAAAATGACTAACTAAAACATTATTCAATATATGTGGACCATTATTCACATCTGAAGTAAAATTGTTGTTTAGATAAACAGATTGTTGTTAAAACAGCTCATTTATTCACACATAATATTATATATATACTTTATATATACATATACAAACCTGATATGCCTTTAGAATAGAATATAATTAATTTCTCATATTCTTCAAGAATCCGTTGAGACCAATTCTTCAGATAGATTTGGTTACAGTGACCCAAGGGGACGTCCCACAGCAGCTGCTGAGTGTTTCGGGCATCCAGCGTGCTCAGGAGGTCTATTCATTCACGGTTTCGCTCTCAATCATCCCGTCTCTCCATCTGATGTCAGCTGTCAACTGTAAACACTCAGTCGCTCTCGTCAACCCTCACTAGTGCTACAGAGAGGGAACGAACAACACACCACTGACTCGATTGCTAGGCAACCCCGGCTTGATCCAGTCATCCCCAATGACAGAATGCGTCTAATTTGCTTTCAAAAGCTGAAAAATTAGATACATCATGTATGAGATACGATCACACTGAGAAATGTTGTCTGTCGAGAAATTTTGTCTTGGTATTGTTTTTTTATGAAACAGGATTTTCAATGAGAAGAGCAGAAGCTGGCAAGCGTTTTCTATCATGACACAAAGACGTGACGCTCCAGCTCTGGCAGGCTTTGTTTAGTCACAGCAGACAGTGAGCAGGCTGCTGGCACCACAGGACCAAACTGAGCCACTCAACCAAAACTCATACACAAACGGACATCAATGAGGCTGAGCGTGAAGGTTTAACTGCTGCTTAAACAGACCTGATGGGACAAATCTCTCACATTTGATTCGTATCTGTGGCATGCAATAATCCTAATACTAGCAAAACAAACAACCCATACTTGTTTGTAGTCCATTAGTTAATGTCTTGTAAAGTGAAAAGCTGTTTAAAAGAAACAAAATTCATCAGGGCATTTTAACTTCAAGCCATTGAGTCCATAATCAATAATAACACTCCTCCAGTGAAGAAGTCCATCTCCTGCTGTCTCTCACATTAAATTCAACCAACACATATTTTTAAAGCTGTTTTGGCTCGTAAACGGTGCTTGACCTGTGCAGATTTCTCTCCTGATTCAGATCAGACCTTCACTGGAGGAAGCATTACATTGATTATGGACTCATATTTTAGCCAGAAACAACGGTTTGAAGTTAAAAATGCCTTGATGAATTTGTTTCTTTTAAACATGCAGCTTTTCTCTTTTCAAGATGTTAACTGCTGGACTGGAAACGGTTTGTTTACTTGTGGATTATTTGTGATGTTTTATGTGGATTACTGTTTTGTTTTTATCAGCTGTTTGGACTCTCATTCTGACGGCACCCATTCACTGCAGAGCATCCAGTGATGCAATACTACATTTCTCCAAATCTGATGAAGAAACAAACTCATCTTGATTTTGTTTTCAGCAAACTTGAATTTTTAGATGAACTATTCCTTTCATGAAGTTTCTTTCTAATTCAACATGCCATTTTAAAATGCAACACTCATAGACAAGTGACTATGAGTGTTGCATTTTAAAACCAAATGACAGATAATCAAACAAATATTGGAATGCATGAATGATTAAATGCACTTATGAATATCTTCAATGCACTGTAATTCGCTTTGGGTAAAAGCCTCTGCCCCCCTTTTTTCCCCCCCCCTCTCTTTATAAAAGCCTCATGAATGTAAATATCTGTAATCTTTTAGTGCACAAAACTATCAATCCTAACAATAAATGAAGACATAGGGATTCATTTCAATGTGTCCTATAAGGCAATGCAAAATCAGTCAGCAACTGTCTTGAAATATATCTTTAATGGTGATGAATCTAATATATAATGTTGCATTAAAGCTGTTTTAGAAAGGCTGAATTTAGACACGCAAATTTCTCTGAGTTTTCTCAGGTCTGGCTTTAACAGTCGCATCTGCACCTGTTTCGGCACGCTAAAACCCTCTGAAATGTTGCATCACTGAGCTCATCCACATTAAAGCACCACCACTAAAAATACTGCAGCTAAAAAAAAAAATCTAGATAAACCCTTCTGGATAAGAAACGAAGGGCAAAATGAGGACTGTGATTTCTCCTTCTCACTCTGAGCCCCACAGCTAAGCTGGAGCTCGACACACTCCTGGGTCTAAAATTAGCCCATGAAAAATAAATGAACGGCTCTGGAGGTGATTTATATAGATTTTGTGTTCTGAGAGCAGCGCTGGCAGCTGACAGGCACCGTGACGGGTGTGGGCACGGGTACAAGAGGAAGGAAAACACTCGCCATCAGCTCCATTACCTGTCTACAACAGGAGCCAACAAACTGAGAGATGAGGAAAGAGCTAAAAGCACAGAGGGAGGTTTGGTTGCTTTTGCCCATAAGCAGAAAAAGCCATGAAAGAGACTGTGACGTCGTCATTAGAGGCACAAGTGCATGACTCTCACACAATGAACACAAACTGAAGTCCAATAAACATGACAGTACATGCAAATGTGACAAAATATGCTTACTTTTATATTAGAGATTCATTTAAAAGAATTGGTTCATAAGAGGCTTCATTGGTCACACTGTATGTTTGCTGGTGCAAACAGAACAATGCAAAGAATTTGTCTATTTACTGTCTTTGTATTATTTTGTGGTGAAAACACGCTATTTAAGTTTTGAGATAAATTTAAAAGAATTGGTTCATAAGAGTCCATTTGTTTTGTGAATCAGGCTGACACTGGTCAGGCTGTATGTTTCTTGTTTGAATATGGGAACAACTCAAGAAAAATGTCCATTTTTACTGTTTTTTTTATATTATTTCATGGTGTAGTTATTAGTTATTTGCCAAAAACAAAAATATGCTTAAGTTTAAGTCTCATTTAAAAGATTCTGTTCACATGAGTCCATTTGTTTGTGAATCAGGCTACATTGGTCATGCTGTAAGTTGTTGTTTTGCATACAGCACAACAAGAAACCATATACTTTTGTGTAGTTAGTAGTTAGTTACTTATTACTTATGCTTATGTTTTAAAGTTTAAAATAAAATTTAAAAGAACCAGTTTTTAAGAGTCATTTGTTTGAGAATCAGGCTACATTGCTTGTGGTGTATGTTTGTTGTTGCATGCAGCGCAAGGAAATTTTCTATTTATGGTCTTTGTATTTTTCTGTGGTATAGTTATTAGTTATTTTGCAAAACATACAACACAGACTCAAGTTTAAGTTTGAGACTTACTTAAAAGTATTGGTTCATAAGAGTCATTTGTTTATGAATCAGGCTACACTGGTCACGCTCTAGGTTTGTTGTATACAAAATAATGCAGGGAAATGGTCTATTCACTATATATGTATTATTTTAGTGGTGTAGCTATTAGTTAATTTGCAAAACAAAACAAAATATGCTTATGTTAAGTTTGAGACTCGTATAAAAGAATCGATGTATATGTGTGATTTTTTTTTTTTGTGATTCAAGCTACATTGGTGGTGCTATATGTTTTTTTTGTTGCATATAGAACTACTCAAAGTAGTCTTAATCAAAAATCTCTTTACATTTAGTCTTAGTACTATTAGTTATTTTGGCATTAAATCAAAAAACAGGCAGACTGAGTACAACGGAATGGAGCAGAACGGGATTTTTTAACTTAATTTATCTATTTTCAACTTAAAATGCAGTGTGCAATGGCTACACATTTACATAAACCAACAATTCAATAAACAACTGTACATTTTCAACTCACTCCATCTCAAGTACTCAGTTGATTAATCTGTTGAGTACTCACTATCAAACAATCAAAACCCACATTTCTAGTCTTAATGGTGGTTAAATTGTTGTGATGCAATGAAGAGTTTATGCATTTGCATGTGGAGGTGAGGGTTCATAGCGGCCTGTCGAACAGCTGGGTACCAAACGCAACCGACGGAGTGAACAAACAATGACAAAGAGGAAGTGGTGGCAGCTTTGAACATCTGTCACATCCCAGCAGGAACTTCCACTAATTAAAAGAGAAACTCCGACAACAGTGATTTTGATTAAACCAAAAAAACCGCCTAAACTTATTCTCCAAAGCCCTGACGGACCCCGCGGGGAGATGGGTTTCGATAAAACTCTTATGAGAATCTGACTGTTTTCGCCTCAGTCACGCAGCTGCTGGCCTCTCTTTTTTATAAGAGCCACTTTGAAAACTCTTCAGGAAGTGCCATTGGAAACAGCTGTTCTGTGGGCATCAGCCGTGAGATGCGGGCCGGTTCTGACAAGACGAGCAGCAGATGAATACAGATCACGTGGAAATGACCAAACAAAGCCAACACAGCCACACTGACCAGTACTCAAACCAGTGTCAAGAAGTATCCCTGAGGACGGATAAACAAAATGAAAAGAAGGGAGACGATGACGAGGAAAAGAAAATGAGAGAAAAAGTTAGAAAAAAAATAAAATAATATATTATTTTTTTGCATTCTACAATTTTGTAAAACTACTACTACTACTACTAAGAATAATAATTAATATAATTATAAAAGAACAAAATTATAATATTTAATATAATTTTATATAATGAGAATTATATCTACATTTTTTAAAATGTAAAAAGGAAACAAAATAAATAATAATAATGATAATAACAAAAGTAGTATTTTTTCAAAATGTAAAATGCAAATAAATACATAATAATAATAATTATTATTATTACTAAAATTATAATCATTATTAATACTTATTTAGATAAATAAATGACAATTACATATTTTTTGTAAAGCAAAAAAATAAAACAATAATTAATAATGATGATGATGATTATTAAATATAATAAAATAATATAAATATAAAATTGTATCTATTATGTTTGGTTCAGGCAGTATGAGGTGGAGAGGTAGAGAATTTGTGTCCTGAAAATGTGTTTCTCAGTTTTACAGACACACATGGGATATATCAGAAACTACTGCTGTAGTTTGAACTGAGAGACTAATAATATGACGAAAACCCATCAAACATCAGCTAGGGTTAATATATTCTCCTACAGTGAATAAAACCCTCATTAAAATGAATGGAAAGGAACTCACTGAAATGCCCCATTAAAAGAAACGCAACAGAACATGGTCTAAGTCATTTCCATTCTCTCATCCCGCTCTCGTACGGGACGGGGTGGAAACATTTGAGGAAATTCTCATGGAGAGCGAGAGGGATTGAGAGAGGCTCATACTTTTTAAAAGTTCCCTTTTTTATTCTGAAAAGAATCTCGCTGTGTGTGTACTTCATTGTGTGAGTCTTCCCTCAGGCTCAGTGCACTAAAAAAATCCATTTATCCTTCCTGAGAGTTTGTAGCCACAAAGAAAAGAGCTAAAGAATCCGGCAGGAGTCACGTGCCGGGGTGACATGGCTTTTCCCTTGTAAAGACTATGGGCCCGTCTCACCGCCGTGGGTCCTTCAGAATGGGATCGTTCCTAATGACAGCAGAAGAGAAAAGCCCAGTACATCTGTTCCCAATATTTGCATTTCTTTGGTGAATTTCACAATGCACCACTCGACTCGATGGATAGAGGACATTCTTATTCCGGCGTGAGAAACAAGTGCTGTGATTGAGTTTCTCTTTCAATCTGTGAATCGACTCATCAAGTGACATGCATTCACAGTTTTAAAAAATGAGTATGACTGACATGGTATAAGTAATACTGCGTTTTCCTCTTCAACCGTGGTTTGAACCCGAGATGTGTGGAAATGTATGCACGCAGACATGCAAAATAAATGAGAGCTGTGGTTCAAACGGAGACCAAATTACTCTGCAATACTGCAGGATTCATTAGTTACGTGGACCAAACTCAGTGTGCAATTTTAGATCATTTCATTAATAGTGCATTGAAGTATCTAACATGTGTGGCACCAAGCCAAATTGCAACCATAATGGCTGTTTTCAAACAGGTCAGAGAGTGTGTTCAATATAACAATAAAAATACTCCCTCTCTGGATCGAATTATTCGGCTTCTCTGCTGATCATATGATCTGGTGTCTTTCTTTTCTCCACTCCTCCTGTGAAACGATCTAATGAAGGAAAGTGTTCAAGGGAGGTGAACTGAATAAACACCAGTTTTCCATTGACTGCTGATACGACCTGACATCAGAGCTCTAGTGGTGAAGTCACCTCTGACCCAACGAATCCACCCTAGCTAATAATATAACGAGAGACAGCGCTGAACCTCAAATACAAAAAATGCATTATGGGAGTCTAAAGACTTGATAAGAGAACTGGCTGAATATTTAATTGAATTTTGCATTAATGATAGATAGACGGACAGACAGAAAATCAGGGAGATAGAACAACAGACACAAAGATAGAGTGACAGATAGAGTGATACAATGAGAGATGGATAGAACAGCAGAACAATAAAGCAACAGAATGATAGAGTGACAGTTAGAATAATAGACAGAATGCTAAAGCAACAGTAAGAGTGATAGAACTAGAGCTACAGATAGAAAGATAGAGAAATGGATAGAACGACAGAGCAACAGTCAGAGCAAACAGAGACAGACAAAGCAATGATAGAATGATAGAGCGACAGATAGAATGACAGTGAAACAGAAAGTGAAGAATGGTAGAGCGACAGATAGAATGACAGAGCAACAGATAGAAGGACAGAGAGACAGACAGAGCAATAGAATGACAGAGTGACAGACAGAGAGAAACAGTGAAACAGAAAGTGAAGGAATGATAGAGCGACAGATGAATGACAGAAATGAAGACATGGTAGAGCGACAGATAGAAGGACAGAGAGGGACAGACAGAGCAATAGAATGATCTTGATAGAGCGACAGAGTAGAATGAAAGTGAAACAGAAAGTGAAGGAATGATAGAGCGACAGCAATAGAATAGAATGGACAGAGCAACAGATATACAAGGGACAGAGAGACAGACAGAGCAATAGAATGATAGAGCGACAGATAGAATGACAGTGAAACAGGAAAGTTGAACATGATCAACAGATAGTAGAAGGACAGAGAGCAGACAGAGCAATAGAATGATAGAGCGACAGATAGAATGGTAGCGAAACTGAAAGCGAAAGAATGATAGAGCGCGACAGATAGAATGACAGAGCAACAGATAGAAGGACAGAGAGACAGACAGAGCAATAGAATGATAGAGCGACAGATAGAATGACAGTGAAACAGAAAGTGAAGGAATGATAGAGCAACAGATAGAATGACAGAGCAACAGATAGAAGAACAGAGAGACAGACAGAGCAATAGAATGACAGAGTGACAGATAGAATGACAGGTGAAACAGAAAGTGAAGGAATGATAGAGCGACAGATAGAATGACAGATCAACAGATAGAGAGGACAGAGAGAGCGAACAGAAAGTGAAGGAATGATAGAGCCAGACAGAGCAATAGGAATGATAGAGCGACAGATAGAATGACAGAGCAACAGATAGAAGGGACAGAGAGACAGACAGAGCAATAGAATGATAGAGCGACAGATAGAATGGTATGCGAAACTGAAAGCGAAAAGAATGATAGAGCGACAGATAGAATGACAGATTGCACAGAACATCAGAGCAACAGATAGAACAATACTAGATGAAGAATGAAAGAACGATAGAATGACGGAAAGACAGAATGATAGAGTGACAGATAGAGAGAGAGATAGATAGAATGAGAGCAACAGAAAGATAGATAGAGTGACACTTAAAGTGATACAACAGAGAGAGAGAGATAGATAGAATGAGAGCAACAGAAAGATAGATAGAGTGACAGAAAGACAGTGACAGATAGAAGGACAGAACGTCAGAAGAATAGACAAAACAGTACTGATAGAATGAAAGAACAATAGAGCGACAGATAGAAAGAATGATTGAGTGACAGAAAGGTGAAAGAATAGATAGAAAGGTTGATTGAGTGACAGAAACAGATAAAGTAAAGTGCTGAGTGTGTTATTGTGCTGGTACCTTAAGGACTGCCGTGGACAGCTGACTCCTAAAGTTTTTAATATTCTTCATATTCTGTGTGGTGGTCAGTTCACACTGAGAGAAATTTATCTTTTCCAATAAGTTTAAACTTATTTTTACATTTAAGGGCATTTTTACCTCTATAAAGCCATTTTCTCTAAAAGCGTCCATTATCTTTTGAGTGAAATTCTTACATTTAATCAGTGAATTAGAATAATAAGACATCTGGGCTGTTTCCAAGCAAATTAAATCAACACAGAAGCTGCATCTGAAGTGGCATTTATATGTTTTTACACACTGTTTAATGCAAGACATGAATGCGTTTAACCTGCAATTACAAATGCATGAATAATGTTTTGATATATTAAACATAAAATGTTGAATACTGATATTTGAAATTATTTAAATAATAAAAGACACATGTGAAATTAAAACCACCAGTAGGGGGCAGCAAGTCACTGTTAATAAGAGAGTCATTGCAACTGAACTGAATCGTTTAAATGGTTCATTCACATTCTCTGTCGAAATAGAGAAAAAAACATGCAATATGGTGTCTAAAACGTAAGTCTCTTAATTAACTTCTTGTTTATTGAACCGGTGTAAAAAAAATAAATAAATAAATAAATTAACATGTTGTAATAATATTTTGAGAAAACCGGCACACTTTGTGTGAAATTGATTAACTATATGAAATAGTATAATTATATACATGTTCTGCCATTATGTCTTGAATTTGTGATCACTCTAAATGCATTTAATAGAAGAAATCATGCAATGAAAGAATGCACTCTAAATGTGTACGCGCGCTAGTCTAGACTTCACGTAATGTATGCGTGGACTCTGTAAGTGTGTTTTGAATAGTTTTTGCAAATTAATAGAAGAAATTATGAAATTGCGACATGAAATCTAAACAATTAACGATATTATCGCAGAAGGATATATAATCGCACACCCCTAGTACAGCCCTACTCCAAAGACTCCAAATATCTTGTTTCAAGAGTTTATTGTTGTGGAGGTATATGATATTATAGAGGATGGATATATCTTGTTGAAGAGGTCAAAGAGGTGGAGAAATATATTAAAAAAAATCTTTTTATTAGGGTTGAGATTCGGATGGAGCTATGTTCAAACCTATGTGGGACCCATGACACTGTAGCACACGTGTTCACCGCTGAGCCACGGATTTAGTTGTTTGCAGCTCTGTATGACTTGTTTTGTTCATAAAAGAAACTCTGTGTTCAAAGCTCAGAAAAATCTTGCGGCATAAGTGTTTATGTAATTCAGAGTGACATAAAGGGTGCTTCAGTTACACCGAGAGAATGTTTCTTCCAAGCCCTCGAGACGAGATCAGTCACCAGATGAAAAATGAACAGAGGACTGTGCTTGTCCTTAATCGCAGCAATGCTGGAGCGAACCACACAGACCCAAATAAACCCGTCGTTCCTATTCCTATTTCCTTTATCTTATTAATGTGGGTTTATGGTTTGTGGTTGTGGTGTTGAGATGTTTTCAACGGTTTGGTTGGTTGCTCGGTTAGGATGTTGTCCTTCACAACTTCATTTCACAGCCAGAGAGAAAAAGTTCCCCTGCAGATATAATAAAAGCCACCACAGATAAATACGACATTTATGGTGAAGAAAGCTGCAGACTTGAGATTTGCTGAGCCCTAAAGGGACTCATTTAAGATTTTTTTCACAAAATACTTACTTTAATTATTTTACTGAAGATGTTTTTTGCATAATAACGGTCCACAGCTTGGGAAAGGACTCTTCCTGAACTCTCACATGGGTTTTCTTAAGCTGATCCTTACAGGCCTTAAATCACATGCTACACTGAACCGGTTGAAACGAGCTGTTGGGTCTGTGATGGGAACTCGTCCTACTGCTCAATGCCAGAAACAAGTCCTACTGCTGAGTCAAAGCCACAAGACTGCAAACCCTTATCAAGCTGACTTGATAAGGGACATAACCAGAGTGGGTTAAAAATCAAAGAAATAACAGTTAAAGATAACCAGTAAGTTTCTGTAAAACCAAGATAAACAACATTAAGGTAGTAGCAAAGTAGTTTTGGAACATGATTTTCTACCTGCTCATTTGTAAGGATGTACAAAACTATGTTTTCAAGTTTAACAAGTCAATGGGTTGCCTAATGGACTAGTTGACCAATCACTCGATTTATGCACAGCATGGGGAAAAAAGCCATAATGCATTACAATATTGTGTTACTCCCTAAAAAAAAGTAACAAATTATGTTAGGCTAGTTACTTTTTGTGGAATGTAATGCGTTATGTTACTTTTGTTGCATTACTTTTTAAATCTGGGCAAGGCTTCCTTGTTTGTTTTTAATATAAAAAAGTTCTGTTTTTGGTAAATGTAAAAGCCCATTCACACCAAAAGTGAAATGTATAAGCCTCAGGCTGAAGGTAATGCAAAATTACATCTGTAGAGAAGAGGACTGAATTGCATTAAGAATAGGACGCAGGAGAAGAAAGTTCACTCCAGCAATAAAGACACAAATGTAATGTTTATCTAAAGTCATTTTTGCTTATTAGTATGGTTTAATTCGATCATCTAAGGTCAGCAGCAAAGACACTGGTTAATAAAATGGGATTAAATACATATTTGTTCTATTTAACATTTAATTATTGTAGGTTTGCATCATATTCTGAGTTTGCATCTCACTGTTTTTATTCATTTTGAGGAATACTGAATCTGTTTTTGGGCAGGTGAGATTTAGTCTAGAACTACAGTAACAATCATGTTTACATGGCGCACACAACGCCTCTGCCGATGTCTCTCAACATGGGGACAGGAGGAGCTTTCAGTCAATCAATGAGAAAACAAAATAACTGGAATCACTAATTTGAAAAAAATAACTCATATTCATGTAAATTTTAAATTTGCATTTCTTTACTTTTTTTTTTGAAGATTGTGATGGAAATGTGTAGTTTTGTTTGTTTGTTATGGGTTGCAGCTTTAAGGGTTTTTTATTTTGGTTTTTTATGCAATGTGTTATACACTGCATTAAAGGTACACATTTTATCAGTTCTGGTTTTCATTGGTAAGTGAACCCATGACCTTGAATCTTATAAAGGATTAAAACAAACTCACAATAAAACAATATTTTATGGAAGGAAACCATGTTTGTGTCATGTGGCATTTGCTGCAATTACTGCACTGAAAATATGGCTGCGTCCCAGTCAGACAAAGAGAGTCTGGGGCTTCAAAGATGTGGATGTTTATAACCCCATTTCAGAGAAACCACCTCTTAAAAAACATTTACTACCCATCTGAAACCCACTGTGGAGGATTTTGAATGCTGACATCATGTAGCAGAACTGCAATAATAAAGATATTTCAAAGCAACGAAGGTCATCCCTGTTGCATAACAATTAGGGGCGCTCCGATTGATCAGCTACCGATCACTATCGGCCGATAATCACATTGGGATGATTGATCAGGTGTCTCTAAAAGGCAGATCTCAAAAAAACAATATTTAGTGGATGTGATCTCTGGCGTGACAGGTTTGGCACGACATGCAGCAGCACCGTCTTGGAGTGTGTCCGTATCGGTTTATGTCCGTATTTCATAAAACTGATCTCAATCACCACTGGCCTTCATATTTCTTCATTAAATAACAAAAAGTAATTTTTGTGTGTTGCGTAATTTCACAAACAACGTGAGTGAACCACCGTGCACTCTCTCTTTCTCTCTCTCTCAAATGACTTCAAATCACCACACATCGCGTCTGTCTATAAGCAAGCTGCACAGCTGACACAGGAATTGTCCCTTGTACAGTCGAGGCAGTGTCACATCGTCACTAAAGTTTATAAATGCATTTCTTTTTAATTCTTACCAGTGTTCTTGTGTGAGCTTGTTAGTTAGTTGAGGAATTGTCCATACGCTCATGCACACTCGCAGCGCACACACATAACGACAGGTTCACATTACTTCAGTTGCAGTATTCTTTCCGCACTCATGTTAATGGTTTAAAGCTTTCACTGAACATGGTGGCAGGATGGGGCAGTGTGTTCAGGAGCGGTGCGTCTGCAGATCGTTTCCGCACCGAGTCTATTGCTGCGCTGCAAGCGTTGAATTAAAGTAACAGCGCATTGTTTGCAGTAAATATGAACATGGATTGACACAAAAATGTAGTAATTACACCATAAATGCATATTATTAAAGTCTGCTGTATTTCAAAGTGAATAGATATGTCTTTTGGCTAGGTTTAAAGGGAAGAGCACTTTGAGATAAAGATGGCACTTGTTGAGGTAGAAAAACAAAGTTCTTTAGGAACCGCAGGATTGCTTGTATTAAAGATTTAAATGCATGAAAAGGCAGAAGAGCTGAGTATTTCTGTCAGTTTGATAACGTAAGAAAAGTAGCTTAAATGTTTTGCCAATTGCTTGAGCAACTTAATATATAAATCTAGAATTAAATGCAAAAGTAAAAAGCACTGAATAATGTGTTGCTTACATTTATTGTGTTTAAACATGTCTGTGAAAGATTGTATAAGTGTACTGTGTAAAAAACAATTTCAGTGACAATGTTTGGATTTGAAATCAAAATAATAGATAAATGTTGTGTTTGTGGTAAACTTGATTTCAGTATAATTGTTTGGTTTTTTGTTTGTGATAATAGATAAATGTTTTGTGTGTGGTAGACACAAGAGACACTTAAGAGGGGAAATCCCCCCATTTTCAATAATGACATTCAGGCCCTGAATAAATGTCAACAAATCCTGATTGGAGTATCACTATAAATATTTATAAATGCTTTAAAAAAAGACCGGTATCGGTGATCGGGTATCAGCAGATAGTACTTTCTGAGCTTTGAGCTCATCTGAATTAAGGGTGTAACGATACGCGTACCGTGTACCGAACGTTTCCCGGGCAAATTCCAAATGGAAGTGATCATCCCTGTCCCCTTGGAGTGTGGGGACTTTGGAGTGAGCAGGCCACGTGCATGCCATTATGTAGTCGTTTGGAATGCACTTGGCAAAAGGAGCGATGTCATTTCCTCATTATCTTCAGCTGGGATGTTCCTGTGACAACGCGCTGCACCGCGTGCGTCAGCAGATTCGCTGATGGACACCAGCATAAAAAAAAAATAATAATTATATATATATTATTTTTTATATATTATATAGCATATTTGAAAAACTTTTTTAAAAATAAAAAAAAAATGTTTATTTGCAAACAGTTATGCTAACAACAATAAAAAGTCATTTTATGACATTAAAACAGCGTCATCTGCTGACGGACACCGTGCAGCGTTGTCACAGGAACATCCCAGCTGAAGATAATGAGGGAAATGACATCGCTCCTTTTGCCAAGTGCATTCCAAATGACTACATAATGGCATGAACGTGCCCTGCTCACTCCAAAGTCCCCACTCCAAGGGGACAGGGATGATCACTTCCATTTGGAATTTGCCCGGGAACCGTTCGGTACACGGTACGCGTATCGTTACACCCCTAATCTGAATGCTATTTTACTCTAACAGTAGAATGAATAAACTTAAAAAAAATTGGATGGATGGATGGATGGATGGATGGAAAAAAAAAAGGAAAATCCAGAAATAGATAGATAGATAGATAGTACATTATCCCTTACTTAATGCACATAACACAAGTTCACATCCTCTTTGCAATCTCCTCTCAATAACAGTGGCCAAAGGACCAAGAATCTGGAAGTGCTACAAGATAATGCTACCAAACACTGTCAGGTAATCAAATGTAAAACGCATCAGTTGGTTTCCAATGCAGTTTGAGTGACAATAAAAGTGCCCGTGTCCTCTAAGCAATTGTTATGAGAGAACAATAGAGTGACCAGCATGGCAGAACACAACAGGAAATAAAGGCCAATTTCCTTCACACACTTGATAAAAGGCTCTTTCTGAGAGTGACAACTCTTTCCTGTCAAAATCACTTATATCCTGTAAACAAGAGTGCAGTGATGTCATGAAGGAGATGGCACTATGTTCAGTGAAAACATTGTGTAATAATTTTGTATTTCTACCAATTAAATTGTAAAATTACAAATTCGGATTGAATGAGCCATGTTGTGAGACAGTAACTGCCAAAAATAAAATTCTGTCATCATTTTCTCACCGTCATGTCGCTCTAAACCCGAATCATTCTTTTGAGTTGGATCTTCTCAATGAATCATTTGATCCATTTCACAAAACTGGCCTGAAAGATTTGTTTGCAAAATGGACTGATCTGGGGTTTCTGCATCTTTTTTGAAGCTTGACAGCACACGTTTCCACTCATCGTAACTCTCAACAAGTGTCATACATTATTCAGAAAACAATATGCCTCAAAGACGAAAAGGGGTTTTCAAGCATGAAAACAGTCAAGGTTTAATACAGCTTTAATTTCGGGGTTTTTCTGTACATTACATTGCGTCTTGTTTAATTCCAGAGTAAAAATAATGACTATCATACATTTTTCCATGACTTAAAGAAGACAGACACTAATATGTCATTTAGTGCAACAATATATATCAAGTTCATATATCAGAAACTCTAGTCAGGCATCAAGAATCATTAAATAAGATGAAAAGAATAAAGATCCCAGTGCAGACCCAAAATATTAATTCATTTGTACATCTTTACCAAAGATCCAGTGCAGACCCAAAATATTAACCATTCATTGTAATTTTCAAAAATTCAAAATTTAAATAAAATATATGACCCACTATTTTAGTAAGTAAGGTAATTCAGTTTACCCATATTGTCAGCGGTACTCAAAACGATCAAAACAGAATTTCGCCAATATGATTTGAATTTTATTTCACAAATTTGAAATATTAAAAGTAGACACACTTTAATGTATTTTATATGAAAAATCACTTTTGTAAAAAAAACTTTATGCGGACACAAAATGTTCGTTTATATATTTTAGTAAGTACAGGTAATTTCAGTTTTACATATATACACGTTACGCTAAATGATCATGGAATATTTCACCAATATTTTGACATTTTATTTTCACAAACGTTATTTGAAATATTAAAGTAGACACTTTACTTTCATTTATTATGCTTTAGTATACAGTATAATTTTGGAGAATAGGAGCTGAATGCAGGCAGCTTACGTGCTGCACAAGGATACATTTTTTTACATGTATTTATGCTTTGATTTGAAAGAAAACATCCTTGTGGCACAGCTGACACAGAAAAGAATAAGCCGCCTGCGTTCAGCTCATATTCTCCAAAATGGCTCTACGCTGATGTGGAGAGACACAGAGGACACAAATTGTTGAATAAAGTCGTTATTTTTGTTTTCTTCACATACAAAAATTATTCTTGCCGCTTCATAAAATTCACACTGAACCACTGATGACAGATGCACTATTCTGAGGATGCTTTTCATAACTTTCCTGGACCTTGACACTGTTATTTATTTGGCAGTCTATGGGACAGTCACAAGCCTCCCGGTTTTCATCCAAAATATCTTAAATTGTGTTCCGAAAATGAACAGAGCTTTCACGGGTTTGGAACGACATGGGGGTAAGTGATTAATGACTAAATTTTTATTTTGGGATGGAGTAACCCTTTAACTACCCTTTAACTACCAATGTGTCATGCAGCACTAAAACAGGTATAAGAACTCGTAAGATCATGCTTGACTAAAATAGTATTTATTGTCAAGGTTGGGAGGAGGAGGAAATCTTTAGTCTGTCATATTAAATCTCAGGGAACTGCAACATTCACATCATTTGTGTCAAAATAAATCATTTGTGAAGATCTCTGCTAGTAAAAGAAACATGAATCAGGTCTGATTTAGTCAATTCTAATCAACACAATGAAAACCCGGTTGATTCTAAAAATGAGGTCAGACCACACGGCCGCTGTAATGAGACAATCTCTGACTTTATCAAACAACTTGTATTCATGAAATGGTCATCAGCAATTATATCCTGCTGCAGGACGTTTCTAGGGCAAGAGAAGCGATAAGATAAGCCTGGAAGAGAGCAGAACTAACATTGCAGGAGAAATGCACTGAATGCTCTGAAATGTCATTGCACGATGCAACCGAATTCGTTAAATCTCAGCTTTCACGCATCACTAAATGAGTTCTGACCTGCGACAGAGACACAGACTGGCTGCTGCGCTGACAGAGAAGGTTAAATACAGAACTGCTTGATAAGTGACTCTCTAATTAAGCTTAATTGGCCTTCATTAGTTAAACAGGAAAAGGGAAACAACGCTTTTGAGGACAAGCCCATCACTGAAAACAAATCGAGCGAATGCAGGACTAGAGCGAGACGTCGACGGCCCTGAACGGAAACATTTTACTGACAGCTCAACAAGTGGAGCTGTCTGACCATGTGACCATTAACGAATATATTAAACACTTGAGTACTCAAATGAGGACTCCTCAAGAAGTTGACAGCATTGGGAGATTTACTGGTTTTAAGTGGCTATTTTGGGAATGCAACACAGTATATACTGTTTTAAAAATAGCATGTAAAACAGGATGCAATGCAACACAGCACATTTGAGTATATTCTTTTTCCCAGAAATGCTAGTCAATATTATTGGTTTAGACGAAAACCTTCTGACTTTGCTGACACAGGGTACAATTTTTGTATTTTTGGGGGAATTGTTTTTCCACCTTGTTACATTTGTTGTGTTCCTGATCAGAATTGATTGACATCCTGGAGATAACTGATATTAGTTTCGGCTCAAACTATATGTAACAATGCAAATGAAAGGTAATATTGAATGCACTACATTGTGTGAATGTATCAAATCAACCACGTATTCCATGCATACAGAAATTTGTGCATAGTAAGCACACTACATACTGCAAAAAAAGTAGCATGCTAAAGTTTTAAGTTTAGTCTATAATACTAAAATTTAAGCTAAACACACTCTGAACAACTGGCTTAAATGTCCATGACACCTTCACATAAACATGTGCAAAGTAAGAAAAACCTAACTGGGTTTACTATGACTATAGAAATGTTCAACATCAAATTATGTTTCTTTAGCCGGGAATGTCTATTCCCATGATGCTGTGCTTGTCCTTTTGTGATGCACGTTAAAGTAATTAAGCCATTCTTAGAATAAATTGCTTTATTCCCAAAAATAGTCACAGAACGTCATGTCAGCATTTTTGTTTTACAGGTCTATTGTTCCTGCATAAGCATGTACTGAGCTTTTGTTTCACTTGGAAAAAAGTCTTACAGGAATACCATGGTACAGCGTTTGTATCAGATTACAAAAGAGATGCATTGACATTGAAAGATTTTCATATACATGCGCCATGGTGTTTAGAAGATATTTCCAATAATCCCATGGGGCAATATAATTTTTTAGTATTACCATGGTTTCTACACAAAACATAGTATTATCAAGGAAAGGTCCAATAACAGGGCCATTATGCATGCTTTGTAAATCAGATTCAGAAGTGATAAAATTATATATAGCAACCCCGTTTGAAAGAAGAATCTATATAGTAAGCTTCACGAATTCCAATCAATCATCTTTGATTAACATGTTGATCAAATCAAATTCAAAAACTTGTTTACAGAAAACTGAACTTAACTGCTATGTGTACGCTTAATATGTTACAATTTAAACTGTGTTTCATTGAACATTCTAAATAAAATTGGTCTTTAATGATTCATTATACTGACAGCAGTTTTCAAAGCTCATTTTGACAATTATTGCATTAAACCTGCTGTAATATTGTTATCTAGCCCACGTGTATTGCATGAAGGAAGAATCTGATTTCTAATATTGTTTTGCCCAAGGAAGGTCAGATGAAGGAGGTTAGAACATCAACCCATCCAGCATCAACTCCCATGAGGCTCATACTAACACAAACCATATTAACGTGACCACATTACCACACATCTGTCAAGGTTACGCTCCATTTGACATAATAATTGAAACTCCTCACCCATAAAAACAGCATTTTAAGGAGTTCATAATAAGAAAGCCCAGTCTAATAAATACAAATCTACCCCAACTAACATAACGGCTGATGAGTTTTCATTATTACACACAGAATGATGTCAGCTTGTTTTTGAGGTCTTGATGCATATCAGGGCTCTTGGGATGTGACAGGCAAAAATACTTTTTGATTAAACTTTAGGCTTCATGCTTTATTCTATAAAATTCATAATAGTGATAAAAATATGTTTATTTAAAATGTTTCTGTTTCTTGCAATGTCAAGATTATAGATTCAATTCCTAGGAAATGCATGAACTGATAAAAAAAACAAAACAAATAATTAAATTAAATGAAACATTTAAATATTAAATACATTTAAATACAATGTTAAAAAAGATTTAACAATAAAACGATTAAATATTTAAATTTAAATGTTTAGATGTGATTTTGCTCTGAAAACACAATTTTTTTCCTTAGATGAAGTTTATTTACAAGGTGAAAAAAATTTCCATTATTACAAACTGACTGCAAAAAGTTTCCATAAAAAGTAACTGAGACAATTTTAAAGACCAAGAAGACAAAGTTGACAAGGCCAAACTTTATAAACTAAATTGATAAACAAGATCTAGAATCCAGATTATTACAGACTTGGACCAGTAAGTAACCTAGCAACCACCCAGAACAGAAACACCCTAGCAACATTCTGAAATCAACTCAGATCACCTTGGCAACTGCATAGCAACCTAAGCCATGTTTAGAGTTTAGAATGATCACAGAGACTTGGACCAGAAAATAATCCCCTAGCAACCACTCAGAACACCCTAGCAACATGCTGAAAACAACTCAGATCACCTTAGCAACCTAAGCCATGTTTAGAGTTTAGAATAATCACAGTGACTTGGACCAGAAAATAATCACCTAGCAACCACCCAGAACACCCTTAGCAACATGCTGAAAACAAACTCAGATCGCCTTAGCAACTGCATAGCAACCTAAGCCATGTTTATTGTTTAGTGAATAATCACAGTGACTCAGACATGAAAAAAAAAATAATCAACCTAGCAACCACTTCAGAACACCCTCAGAACACCCAGAAGCAACATGCTGAAAACAACTCAGATCGCCTTAGCAACTGCATAGCAACCTAAGCCATGTTTAGAGTTTAGAATAATCACAGTGACTTGGACCAGAAAATAATCACCTAGCAACCACTCAGAAGACACCTTAGCAACATGATGAAAACAACTCAGATCACCTTAGCAACCGCATAGCAACCTAAGCCATGTTTAGTGTTTAGAATAATCACAGTGACTTGGACCAGAAAATAATCACCTAGCAACCACTCAGAACACCCTAGCAACATGCTGAAAACAACTCAGATCGCCTTAGCAACCGCATAGCAACCTAAGCCATGTTTAGAGTTTAGAATAATCACAGTGACTTGGACCAGAAAATAATCACCTAGCAACCACTCAGAACACCCTAGCAACATGCTGAAAAACAACTCAGATCACCTTAGCAACCTAAGCCAAGTGTTTAGAGTTTAGAATAATCACAGTGACTTGGACCAGAAAATAATCACCTAGCAACCACCCAGAACACCTTAGCAACATGCTGAAAACAACTCAGATCGCCTTAGCACTGCATAGCAACCTAAGCCATGTTTAGAGTTTTAGAATAATCACAGTGACTTGGACCAGAAAATAATCACCTAGCAACCACTCAGAACACCCTAGCAACATGCTGAAAAACAACTCAGATCGCCTTAGCAACCGCATAGCAACCTAAGCCATGTTTAGTGTTTAGAATAATCACAGTGAATTGGACCAGAAAATAATCACCTAGCAACCACTCAGAACACCCTAGCAACATGCTGAAAACAACTCAGATCGCCTTAGCAACCGCATAGCAACCTAAGCCATGTTTAGAGTTTAGAATAATCACAGTGACTTGGACCAGAAAATAATCACCTAGCAACCACTCAGAACACCCTAGCAACATGCTGAAAACAACTCAGATCGCCTTAGCAACTGCATAGCAACCTAAGCCATGTTTAGAGTTTAATCACAGTGACTTGGACCAGAAAATAATCACCTAGCAACCTATCAGAACACCTTAGCAACATGATGAAAACAACTCAGATCACCTTGGCAACTGCATAGCAACCTAAGCCATGTTTAGAGTTTAGAATGATCACAGAGACTTGGACCAGAAATAATCACCTAGTAACCCACTCAGAACACCCTAGCACATGCTGAAAAACAACTCAGATCGCCTTAGCAACCGCATAGCAACCTAAGCCATGTTTAGTAGTTTAGAATAAATCACAGTGGCTTGGACCAGACAAATAATCCCCTAGCAACCACTCAGAACACCCTAGCAACATGCTGAAAACAACTCAGATCACCTTAGCAACCGCATAGCAACCTAAGCCATGTTTAGAGTTTAATTAATCACAGTGACTTGGACCAGAAAATAATCACCTAGCAACCTATCAGAACACCTTAGCAACATGATGAAAACAACTCAGATCACCTTAGCAACCGCATAGCAACCTAAGCCATGTTTAGTGTTTAGAATAATCACAGTGGCTTGGACCAGAAAATAATCCCCTAGCAACACTCAGAACACCCTAGCAACATGCTGAAAACAACTCAGATCGCCTTAGCAAACGGCATAGCAACCTAAGCCATGTTTAGAGTTTAGAATGATCACAGAGACTTGGACCAGAAAATAATCCCCTAGCAACCACTCAGAACACCCTAGCAACATGCTGAAAACAACTCAGATCGCCTTAGCAACCGCATAGCAACCTAAGCCATGTTTAGAGTTTAGAATAATCACAGTGACTTGGACCAGAAAATAATCACCTAGCAAACACCCAGAACACCTTAGCAACATGCTGAAAATGCTGAAAAGATCGCCTTAGCAACTGCATAGCAACCTAAGCCATGTTTAGAGTTTATCACAGTGACTTGGACCAGAAAATAATCACACTAGCAACCACTCAGAACACCCTAGCAACATGCTGAAAACAACTCAGATCACCTTAGCAACCGCATAGCAACCTAAGCCATGTTTATTGTTTAGAATAATCACAGTGACTTGGACCAGAAAATAATCACCTAGCAACCACCCAGAACACCTTAGCAACATGCTGAAAACTAAACAGATTATCTTATTAAACACATAGCAACCTGAGCCACGTTTGCAGTTCAGAACAATCACAGTGACATGGGCCAGTAATTAATTACCTAGCAACCACTCAGCAACTGCTTAGCAACACCCTAGCAACATGCTGAAAACCTTAGAATACTTGTGAAAACTCAAATATATTCCTTATATGCTTATTTACAAGAAAAAAAACAAAACAAAATTGACTGCATAAGTTTTCTAAAAAAATTCAGACCATTTTAAAGACCAACAAGGGAATTTAAGGCCAAACTTAAATTCACAAACAACAAGAGAACAAAAATGAATGGCTGAGTCGCTTAAGGCCATACGGAGAGGAACATATTAACCAAGAACCCCTGCTCTCTTTTGTACCAACAACAGGCGTATGTCTCTGTTCTGCAGCCTTACCAACTGAGCAAACTGCACTTGACTATCTCGCTCAGCAGCTGTGAAAATAGGAACGGGAAAAAGGCTGAGTCGAGAGAAAGTGAAGAGAACAGAGTCCACAAGCGGCCGCATGCCTCCTCTCTCACAATAGGCCAGAGGTATGTGCTCGAAATCCCTCTCATCTCAGATCCGAGCTCCAGAGCGCCGGGGTCAGTGTCCCAATTGTCTGGAGCCACTGGAGAAAAGCGAGCGGGTTTAACCCTCATGGCCCCTGAGTCCAGCGGCAGCGTGATTAATGACTGATCCACTTTCACTGTCTCTACTGTGAGTCAGACACTCACCGACCAGACCAATGACTCTCAAGTCTCGCTCAAACGGACAACGACCCCTGGGAATTAAATTGAATCTGGATGTCGAAGACTTTTTAGTAAATAATAGGCTAAATAAAAAGTAATTTTTTTTATAGATTATTATAAAGTAAGATAGTAAATTTGGTGTAGGATTTACTTGTACAGTAGAGTGCTAGTAACTTTCACAACACATTTAATTAAACATGACATTTTTGAAGTATAAAGACTGAAATTGTGATAAGCTAACATTACTTGTACATTAAATTGATAGTAATTTTAAAGACATTGGTGTGATCATCACTCTCACTCAGCTGTCATGTATTTGTATGAAACGGCTTCACAAAGAGTCTTTTCAACCATACAGTAACATGACATTAAACATAATGTTAAAGACGGATTTACAGGGATTATTTTTTATAGTTTGGTTACAAAAGTACAGGGATAAAAGTTTATAGCTTTAGAGTAAATCACCTTTTGAAAGTAATTTGACATTTCAAATAAAGACTGATCGATTACGTTGTTTAGCCAGTAGGTGGCGAAAAGGAGCTGATAAATCATTCATTCAAGAGATTCATTCAAAAACACTGATTCATCCAATAATGAAACAAGTCAATTTTAAGTGAGTCATTGAATCATTCATTCATAAATCTATGAATGCACAGAGCTCTTAATTGAGTCCGGTTTCATGTAGCCTCCTGATTTTTGTTCATGGTATTCAGTTGCAACTAAATGTTTTTCAAAAATAGAAAGAATAAATATGCTTGATATCTAAATGTTTGAACTCCTTTTTTTTTAGACCACACTGGAATCGAAACTCAGAATTGATAAAATTCAAATGATACCCAACCCTATAAGCACATAATTCACTCATTAACAAAAGTACCATCACTGGGGCTGCAACAAACGGTATTTGATTATTATTTCACACATTAATATTTAGGCTTTAATGAATTATTCGGTTTTTGCAATCCTCTAAAATATTGAGTTATACATATTCTACACATATTCATATACCAACAGAGCTGCTTTATAGCAGAAAATCAAGTGTAATTCTAACTGAAAGCGACACTGACAGTTTTTCATGTTTAATACGGTAAAGCTGCTTGCTTTAAACCAGTCTTTTGCAGAAAGTGTTATATAATTAAACTCCAGAAGTGTCGATTGCAGAGCTGCTGCAAACATCCACATCGCTATGATCAGATGCTTTCTTAACTGCTGTTTTCCCACACTGTAGCGTTTGTAGAAAACAAATGTTCAACAAAAAAAATTATTGTCAACCTTGTCGATAATGTTGACTAATTGTTTCATCCCTAAACATTCACTATAACTATTGCTCACACACAGGGTTCAGGTTCTTTTTTTTCCATTAAGGCAAGTATTAAACTTCAGTGTTTAAGTTTGTAGATTTTTCGATTTTTAGAAAGTGAGAAAGTCTTAAAGTGTTGAAATGAAGAAAGGAACATGTAGAGATGTGGATATCACATTAATATTAAAATAAAAAGTTATTTATTTAAAATTATTTACTGAACACCGGTGTGTTTCCATTTAGCTATTGCTGCCATTTTATAAAAGCAATCAGACATGAGAGACTGCAAGTTACTGTGATTTCATCCTAGGTTTACCGTGGTAAATTCACTGTAAAAAAAAAAAAAAAATAGCCTAGAGAACTGACGTGGCTTGATTGAGATTGAAAACTTATATGGCTAATTTCACACAAACACAAAATGACACAAACTACAATACAAAAATAGTTTGTCTATGCTTTTGAATATTTAATCAAAGCTTTCAACCACTCTAAACGATATTAAGCTTCAATGCAAATTTAATTCCATAGGGGGATAAAAAGCATTTATCTCAAATCCCATAAATAAAGCAACCTGAGCATTTACAGTATCATCATCATGTTTTGTGTGATGTGATGATTTGGACTCAAACTGTTTATGAACAAGCACTGTTATCCGCACAAGGGTCAAACGCTACAGACTCATCTAAGCGATAAAATCCATTTTCCCCTCCACAAGCAGCACTCTGGGATAAACTGTGCAGGATTAAATGCATGCAAGTCATATGTCGGTCTTTGCCTACATTTCACTGAACCGTGTGTGCAGCTCATACTTCAGATGATAAGTGGGTCATAACATCTCAGAGCTCTCTCTGCCACCATACATCACGACCCCTGGGCAGACGGGTCAGCAGTCCTGACACACATGCTGCTAGTTCTGCTTCACCAGTTCTCCATTCAGACCTTCACTCTCACTTCGGTCTCAATGTTCTCCACAGAATGCTGCAGTATAATGTACAGTATGACCAAATTCACATAACAACAGATATGGTGTCCTTATAAAGATGTTTTTAGCCAGAAATTGGGTTTATATAAAAAATATAGTCATAAGCTAATGTCCATTTATTGGTTATCTGTGAATTTAATACTATACAAAAATTATTATTTTTTTATTTCTAACTTAATGCATACAACATGCATATTTAGTTTAGCATTGTTATTGTTAACTAAAAGAAAAACTACTAAAAATATTTTTGTCAATTGAAATTAAGCTGAAATAAAATGTTAAATGTTAGATGATAAATAATTAAAAAGTTAAATAAAAATTATAGATAGAATAGAAATAAAACAAATTTAAGCTGAGATTTTAAAACTATTTTTTTAAATGTTATTTTAAAAAATAAAATAAAAATGGTAGAAGTACACAAAATTGCTAAAACTAAAATTAAAATATAAAAGTAAAAGCTAATTCAAAATAAATACTAAAATAGTATATAAAATAAAACAACATTTTACCTTTATTGTTTTTAATTACCTGAAAATCATGTAAACACTTTAAAATCACATACTTTAATGAGGAAAAGGTGATAAACAGGTTAAGAAAAACGTAATGTTTTGACCTTTAGCACAATTTCTCTCTGCATGTAAATACGATTACCGTGGTTCTTGCTGCTTTGTGCATGTCAGTTTATGTTTTGACATCAAAACCAGAGAAAAACCAGATGTTTTCATTTATAAGTCTGGCATCAGTGCAGAAACAGCTTCCCATTGAAAACAACAAAAATAATAATAATAATAATAATAATATTCTAAATCATACAGTACCAAACCTAAATTCTCTAAGATCAGTCAGATGCACATCAGTTAAATTCTACATTCTGTCCATGTTGTGCTCAAAACCCATTAACAACAGGTTCTTCCTAGTCTTGACTAGTTTGGTATTAGAGAACAATCCAGGAGAATTGCATCCATTAACACAAAGCACACTCTCTGGAGGAAATGTGTTGATAATGGGCTTCCACCATCAGAAAGCCTCAAACCATCAACCAACGTCAGATCACATGTGGCATATGGATGGCGATTGGATTACAGCAGTTAAATCGTCCACAAATGCACATCCCTGATGCATGCAGGCACATAAACATACATGAGGAAAAGAAACAGGCTATATGACACAAATCCCATCGAGCCTACAAAAAGTGATTGAAAAAAAGCAGTACAGCACATGACAAATGAGCTGTTACTTCCACTTCGGTCCCTGATGCATGAATACTGCAAGACGTCACTTGTGTGGCTGAGAAACGCCAGCATCTCTGACAACAATGGATTTGTGATTTGTTCAGTGTTGAAATACTTCCTCGTATAATGAAACACTGACTGTGATGTTTTGCTCTGTTTGTCTGAGTGGCCTGACATGGCAATTTATGACACCAATGAAATGAGTTCAGTATGTTGAACAACGAAAGGGGGAAAACATTTGTTTGTGCAATTTAATTGGGTGCTTATAGTGCAAAAACTACCCACTTCAGCTTCATTTACTGCCAAGCTCTCATATAAATGTTTCAGTAAAGCCATGTTGGCACAAACAGAATGGGATGAGTGACAGACCAAGGAGATAAGCAACTTATATTTCATCTGCAAAACATAACATGCTTACATTGGGCCTGTAACATGATTATGCGTGGCTTGAAAACACACACACACACACACACACACACACACACACACACACACACACACACACACACCTCTGGTTATGCTTAAAAAATATCTTCGCAGCACGCAGATCCACCGACTTTCTGCTGCATATTTAACTTTAAAGAGATGTTTCAAGTAAGTTAGAAGACACTTAGGCTTTGATAATACAGTTAAAAAATACAGTGAAATTGTGAAGAACAGCATTCTGATAAACTATTAGCTCTATAGCACTGTTATATTCACCACATCACTGTTCAAAAGTTTGGTGTCTGTACGATTTTTAAATGTTTTTTGAAAGAAGTCTCTCTTTTGCTCATCTAGGCTGTGTTTTATTTGATCAAAATGCTATTGTTTTTCTATTATAATATATTGTAAAATGTAATTTATTCATGTGATGTAATTCTGTATTTTCAGCATCATTACTTCAGTCTTCAGTGTCACATGATCTTCAGAAATCATTCTAATATACTGCTTTGCTGCATTTCTTATTATGAATGTTGAAAACAGCTGTGCTGCTTAATATTTTTATGAAAACTGGGATGCATATTCTTTCAGGATACTTTGATGAATAGAAAGTTCAAAAGAACAGCATTTATTTGAAATTTGACATCTTTTAAAAAATGTCATTACTGTCAAAGTTATGCATCCTTGATTAATAAAAGTATTCATTTCTCAATCTTAATGACAAGATGCATTGTAGGACTGAATCCATACACAACAACAGACAAAAGGGAAAAACAACGTCAACGACAAAGCCAAAATTAGCAGCAGCAGATATTCCCTGGGCCAGTAAATCATCTCCTGCTCAGAAACGCACGACAGCGTGCAACAAGAACATCTCTAAGAAACTCAATCAGGGCGTCCCTCTTTCACCCAGCTGCAATATGAGATGGTGTCGGTGTGGACACGTGCACACTGACGAATGAATGATGGAGATATACCTGCTCAGATTTCATATGTATATTCATGTCCCCTCATAGCTAAGAACAATGTTAAGTGTTCAAGCCAAAGATCCTGATACGATACAGCCAGAGGTTAAAAAGAGTGGTTACACACCTGCCTTGCAAATAAAATTAATGTCTCCCACAGAGTCCTATCATACAAGTCATGAGTCAAACACATCTAAATGAGATAAAGACAAACAACAAGAGTGACTTGTAAACATAATTGTGGCATTCAAACGTGTTTAACCTTATTCAATTTCCAATGTAAAGGCAGCAGTGGACTACTGGTAACCAACAGGACTTCTAAAATAAATTTGATAAAGGAAAACAAGACATATTTCTAGCTTCAACATTATTTGTTCTTTAGACATTCCTCTTTAAAGGAAAAAAAAAAAAAGGATTAGCTGAATGCAATATGCAAAATTTAAACAATTTTCAAATGGGGTCGCATTGAGATGCCCATATCTCTGGAACTGAACCATAGAAGGCCTTAAAAATTAATGTACCAAAAGAAAGGTTTGTTAAGAACCAGAGCCTAAAAGGATATTAAGATATCTTAAACACTTCTTGAGTTGCAGGCTTGTAAATTTTGGAAAAATAATAATTATGGCACTCAGACAGGTATGTTCTATGCAATTGTTTTGATAGAGTGAAACACGGTATATTTCTAGTTTCAACGTTATTTGTTCTTCACATACTCCTCTTTAAATAAAAAAGTATTAGCTCTTTGTAAAGTGACCAACATTTGGTTTTCGACCACTGAAAATGTGTACAATTTAACCATTTGCTCACAGGGCCACAATGCGATTTTTATATATTTTTTAGATTTAATATTTTGACTCTCTTCAGAAAAAAAAAAAAAAAAAAAAAAAAAAAATCCAAATTTAAAAAAAAAAAAAAAAAAAAAAAATCCAAATTTAAAAAAAAGATTCCAAATAATTTCAGTTCCCATGAGCCGACAAAAAGATTCCAAAACCAAAAAAAACATTCATTGTCATGATACTCGCATCTCCGCCAAACGACAACAGTTACCCAAATACGGTTTTTTGACGAAACAAACAGGCCCTGTGTGGCATCAACCAGCAGCTGGCAGAGATCTGCTCTGATGATGCCAATCACAACTGCTGGTCATTAACAAGTACGAGAGAGAATGAACCAGACGGGTGACTGACTACAAACCAAGCACAAATGTGCATGGCTAAACATCCATGATATGCAATAAAAATAATATCAAACAAAATAAAATAAAAATCTCTTATCCAATGCACCCAAAGCAAAAGTTTCTGTGATATTCTGGTCTGTAGATACGATTCGAGTCTGTGGATTGTGCATTTTATTGTCCACCAATCAACAAAAATCGATCATATCTCAACAACAAGACACATGATTTAAGGAATCATTCATGTTTGAAGCACAAAAACATCTTGGATGAATCACATACTGAAGTTTCATACTCAGCATCAATGTTTTGTATAAATCACTACAAGCATTAATAATAGTGACTATTGCCTTATGAAAGGTCATTAGTTGTTGAATGAGTTGCCAGTAAACATGCAGAGCAGATGGCCTTTACTATCCATTTCATTTGGAGTCCATCTTCTCTCTTCTGGTTAAACATGAAATATCCTTGTAGTATGAGGGCAATAACAGCGATAAACAGTTGTCTTGGCATCCTTTGGTCCTCGTTGCAACGTCTCAAGATATTCTATTCCTGTCTGATGGATTAGATGCAAAGCTAAGATTCATATGTTTGTTGACTCACAACCCTGTCATATTCAATCAGACTGGTACAACAGTAGATTGAAACGCACTTCCATTTCCGACACACTAAAACAATGCAAATAACCCATCAAAACGCATACTAAATGGCATTAACTTGGTTCGCATTAAACAAAACGTTCCTGCTCGACGTGAGGGTAGCGAGCAGCTGTCCACCTGTCCTGAGTTCAAGAGACGACTCCAAAACGAGCTTTAATTTCCTGTCATTATGTTATGGACGCATTCAGGAGTACAACGCAAGATAAACATCCGTCTGCAGCCACTCTGCCATCTAAACCCAGCGATGGGAAGAAAAACTTCTCGTTTCTCTCAAGGGAACGTAAGGAAGCAACAAGGAAACTTAAACATGCCAATTACAATGAAAATGCACAATTTCCTTAATCTAGTGAAGTCAAGTCAAGTCACCTTTATATATAGCGCTTTACACAATACAGATTGTTTCAAAAGAAGCTTCAAAGTAATAAACAGGAACACAATGTTAATGTCACAAAACTGCATCAATCATGTTGCATCAATTTTAAAGCGCTTTTAATTTCAGCTATAAAGCAGCTCTACAGAAGTCATTATTCAGATTCAGTGCTGATTCAATGACAATGTTGCAAAGTTCAACAATTATTGTTGTCTACTACAACTCTCTCACGACTTAGTTTAACAGTCTGTTATAAGACTAGCACACTGACTATACTATACATCTCACTTATAGCCTACATACAGCGTCTATACAGTTTGCTTGGCTTCTACTAAAAGACAGATCAAGAGGCGCTGTAGAGTTTGATTTGGATGTAAGGCCTTTGATGTCAACAACAACAACAGATCTGGGATTTAATACTATGATTTATACAAGCATGCATGACTAGATGGTTAGTTGCTGTTAGTTATTTGCATTTAATGTCGCATTAAATCAAAATGCATCCTATTTATTTTCTAAATGCATGTTGATATTATTATTAAGAATTATTCTTCGCATAAGCAAATATTTTACTTTTTTAGAGTGCAATGCCCACATCTCAAAATTCAGTCAATAATCGATGGATTGAACCAAATCCCAGTCCTTTTTTTAGAGTGCAATGCCCACATCCATTTCACACAGTGTACATCACAATGCGGAAGAAAATATCTGTCGCTACTTCCATTTCATCATAACATTAACAATGCATTTTTCCCACCATTTGCAAACAAATCACTTTTTGGGGGAAATAAACATACTGAAAGTTCACATACAGTATAGTTCACTCAGCTATTTTAATAGCACACTTCGCCTTGAAGAACAATGCATTTCCGAGTCTACAAAGTATAAAGGCTTTCCAGGTGGATTCATCCTCAGAGACAGGCACCTCACGTATTACTGACACGGCTATGAAGAAAATGCCTTTATTAACCTTGACACAAGGACTTGTCTAATCAAACGTGCAATTACCTGACCATAATCTGATACGCGCTGGCTGTTCAGAAGACACTCATACTGAAGTCCTTTGAGAGACAAATAAATCCTTTGAGAGACAATTAAATATCATCCTAAAAAAAGTATCAGCACATATCAAGTAATATAGAATCTGATATTTGTCACTCTGCCACCAAACAGTAAACATTGGGTAAGTCTACTACATGAACTGCATATTGCTGTAAGATGAATCTGTGTTTAGTTTCAGATCACCAAACTCTTAATTCTGTCTTGCAAAGACTAATGTGTTGGAAACATGTGGTATGGATAATCACTATAATAGAAAAATTTGACAATAGCACGGATTGCTGATCCATAAGAACATTCAAGAGCCCTCTAGGTGGATATCTGACAGCCTGTGTTTAATATCAACTTTATCTTGACTGCCTTTATGTTATTTAAAGCACATTCTCTAAGCTACGTTTGAACCCGACAACTCCAGATGTACAGGACAAGCCTGAAATACATACAATAAAGATGCAAAAATGACAAAGTGCATGCATATGAGGCTGTGCTTGCGTGATATTTTCACCTGAGTTATTAGAATTTGTTTCAGAGGACACACACACTAAACAACAGTGAGAACTCAGGTAATGATTTTCACAAACTTAGCGAACTGTCAAACAGACATCATTTTTGGGCATCATCTGCGTTGACAACAAGGAACGCGCCCCAAACGCCCAAACCTGCTGCACACGACTGTGACGCCTAGGTAGACAGCTCACTAGGCTTTAAATCACAATCCAAGGGTTTATATTACCAAACCTGACACACCTGTACTAAACTAAATGAAAGTCGCTACAGTTTTTTTCACGGACGCTATTGTTACAAAAATCGCAACACAGTAACAACTCTGCCTGATAGTTGCTACTATTCAAAAAAGTTAACCTTACCTTCAGCATTCAGAGTAAAAGAAACTCCCATAATGTTGTAGATGAACGTCAAGCCTCATTCCTTTAAAACACAGAGGCAGTGGAATTATTATATTCCATACAGAGACACGGATGTTCTCCGTGCAGCCTCCACTCACTCAATCCAAATACTGGCGTTTGGTCGGATCACATAAAGCCGGTCTTGTAGCTCCGCCCACCGCGGCCGATGATTGGTCGAGCTGTTGCCAAACTCCGCCCACGCACTTGGAGGGCAGGAATGTAGTGTATATACAGCGGTGAATTGATTTTTCAGAGAAGTTATTTCTGAAAAGTTCATAGTTTTCACATCAGGCCATTTAGAATGAGATTGTTTGGTGCTTGTGTATTAAAGGATGAAATATTCTTGGATATCAGTTTAAAAACTAACTATGATCTGAACCTGGAGGAATAGTGGCCCCAACTGGAAGACTGAGGGAAATAATTTTTAATCTTTGATACAAATTAGGATTTTGAAATAAACCAAATTGAGTGTTTAATGTTTGAATTATTTTTTGCATTACGTTTATTAACTAACTAACTAACTAACTATATATATAATATATATATATATATATATATATATTATATATCTATATATATATATAGATATATATCTATATATATATATATATAGTTAGTTAGTATATATATAATCTTATATTCAAATGAAAAAATAAAAAATAAATAAACAAATAAATGATTATGCATTTAATTAAAAATCCCTGCAGCTGACCTGTAAAAACACATTACACTGGCCACTGGTTCATGTGAAACTATGCATTAAATTATAATACTTTTGCATACGCACAGATTCACTGAGCAAACACAGCTGAATAAAACAAAAACTGTGTCTGTTTTCATTTCAGGCTGCAAAGCAATAAAATATGATTATTTTAAAGGAGGTGATTATTTTCTATACCCACTGTATGTGTGTGTGTGTATATATATATATTAATTATTACTACTCAAATACATATACATTTAACTGACCTATTTCAATCTTAACTATTTCTACTATATTTATAATATTTTCTCTGATATTTAGGTAGTCATGAAAAAAAAATTCTTCTTGTATGTTATTTCTGATTTTTCTATTGTGCTGCTTTGTAAGTAGGAATTTCTCCAAAAGGGGATCAATAACATCATTATTCATCTTCATTATTATTTTTTTTTGTTTTTTTTTTTTTTTTGTTTTTTTTTTTTTTTATTATTATTATTTAATAAAGAGAAATGTTCCATTCATTTGCAACACGTTACCAAGTGTACATGGCTGAAATTATGCAAACCCTAAAATAATAATTTTAAAATGTATTAGATTACAATTAAAAAGAGAAATGTTAAATTCATTTGAAAAAAGTTACCAAGTGTACATTAAAGAGTATAAGTAGTTAGTTTTATTTATCTGTATTTTTTTTATTATAATATATACGCTTTATTAGCATTTTACTTCTAAAAAAACCCAAAATACAATTAGGATTTAAGTCTTTTTTTGATTTTTGAAAGGAATTAATTTAATAAATTTCATTTTAAAGTAAGGTGTCCGTGACGTATAATCCTGAGACGATGTTGTTGCTAAGCGATGCGACGCTCTCACGCACACACAGTAACCGCTTCCGAGTTCTGTTTCTCTCCGTTACGTTTAATATATAAACAATCTCTCCTCAACAAACGATTATTTATGTGTGAAAGCGTTTTGTATTAGGCTACCCTCTCGCGCCAAGGAACATGTCCATCAACGCAAGAAAACGCTCATTCTCACTGGAACTGGTGATCGATCACGTTCGCTTTGACGGTCACGTGGCAATGTTTTGGATCCTGCGGTGGCTGTTCGCTTCTTAGATTTCCCCACGCTGCTGATATACCAATCAAAACAAGAGCATCTTCCATCTAAATCGGGATCACCTGCGGGCTAGATCTCGCAAGCAGATGATGGAGAACATCTCCAAGTTTTTCTTCCGTAAAGGCCCAAATCGTGTCTTTTTTAAAATCAGTCTGCACGCGTTTGCACGCTCATCTCCTGAACACCCCTCTCTACGCAATGGTGTTGGATGTAAAAGATGACATTCCCAGACTTATAGGAAGCTCTTTGATATCCCTCGCTAAAGTGTTGGAGAAAATCAAACTAGATGTTGAAAAACACAGGTATTGGCAACCCATCCGCTTATGCAGAGAGACTGAGCACCCCCTGTTATGCAATCTAATGGGCAACAGCATTGGTGATATTTCTCTGGGCGTATAAGAAAAATTGTAAGTCTGGGAGCTCATTTAATTCCTCATATCCCAGAAAAACAGAGTGTTTTTGAAGTTGGTGGGGCCCTTGGAAAAGAGGGAAAAACACTCATCGGTGCGTGCAAGATGTAATGAAAAAGATGAAATGCCTCCGAAAGTAACCTGAGAACCATCCTGGGGATGTCCTTTTACAAAAAATTAACCCTGCCGGACAATCTGCCGATATAATGACCTCAGAGGCAAAGCAGCCAGGCTTTCCAGCTTTTACACTCAGACTGAACAGGCACAGCAGCGGGTCTCGTGGTCTGAAGATGCACAGGAAACACACCACATTTCTGTCCTCCTCCTCTGTTTTACACCTCCAGCATGAAGAACCCACAAGGAGAGTAAAAGTAGGATGTTAAAGTTTTGATGATCCAAAAAACCCCGTCGCACACAATCTACTGCATGCCTTCCGTCATCTGATTGATAGTGTAGACTTTATTAGCACGTAAGGGTCTTTTGACTGTACATACGTAAACCTTCAGGTTGGCTCATGTGTCTTTTTACTGTGAAATTTTATTTTTATATATTTTTATAACACTTGTTGACTGAATCATAAAAATTAGGTTTTACTTGTCCTGGTTTACTTGATTATCCAGACATTGGTTTTCTATTTTTAGAAAAATAATGATAAATGCAAGTTTCAGATTCGTCCATCAGGCTTTTGAGAAGTGTTTATTCGTTCATCTCAGTCATCATTGCATTGCATTGCATTGCATTAAATGTCTTGCAAGCACAGAGCTTTGATCATAAAACTAAGCATTTAAATATCTTACTCAGATATATTATTGAGAGATATAGTGACGACTGTGATTTTATATGAAATGCATCAGAATTTCATCTTTTTAGTCATAAAGATCAGCATCTGCACCAATTGCATATATTTTGTTGGGCCTCTGAAGAAAATCAAGCTGTTTTTTCCTCCATATTCTCACTATGCAGTATATATGACTGTCTGTTCAACAAAAAAAACATATGCAAACTGTTCCGTTTCAAAATATAACTACTGTTTCCTATTTCAGGCTTTACACGGGTTATTTGCTGCAATGGAGAACCTTAATATAGAGGATCCAGAAGATGGAAATAATGAAGTAGAATCATCTGACGTGCGTGAATTTGCAGAGATCAAATTTGGATCGAGCAAGTTAACTTCAACTCCAAAGCCACAGCAGCGTAAAGAGACGGCCTCAGCTTCATTTGGGGATGTTATCAGACAGTTACCGCTGCTGAACGCTTTATTAGTTGAGCTCTCACAGCTGAACGTCCAGACGGCGCAGCAGCAGCAGGTCTTATCGGTTCATCCTAACCTAGCGTGGTTGTACACATCAGCACAGGAACCATCAGGAGCTGAGAATCAGAAAACAAACCCTAAACGGAGACTTGATCAATGCAAGGTGAAAGCTGTAAAGAGAGGCAAAGAAAAATCGCAACCTAAGAAGCCGCTTAAATACGGCTTGACAAACACTTTTCGTTCTCGACTCCAAACTGCTCAACCAGGTACCAAAAGGCATGAATGCATCGGATACCAGGTATGCAAAAACAGAACCAGCCTTCATCATCTGACCATAAACGAGTTCGTAGGGCAGCTAGAAGAGGTGTTTGTTTGGATGAAACTGTTGAAACACTAATTAAGCAGTTTTGATATGCAACCGACACAAAGAACTAAAACAAGATCAAGAATTCGAAAAAAACAATCCAACTGAGAAAGTCATTGGACTGAGAAATACAAAAAGTTCAAGTTAATGTTCCAACGGTCAGGTATTCAGAGCACGTGACCAGGATTCAGCTTCATTATTCATGATTCAAAGCTTAGCTCCGCAGAGGAAGAGAGTAGAGCAGGGACAAGCTTGCGTAGAGGCTCCTACGGACAAGAAGAGTATCAGAGATGACTTCACCAGCCTAAACCCAACCGAGGGATACTCACTCCGAGCCCCGTCAGCAGGTCCAAACCGAGCAGCACGTAAAAGACACAAAGCGGGTTCGAGCTCTTCAAGCACTCTCATCCAAGCAAAGGTCTGCCTGTTCCTGCCAAAGCAGAGAACTCTCCACAACGCGCTCTCAAAAGCACGCACGTCATTCGACCGCGTCTTCAGCCTCCGCTCTGAGTCTTGTCTTTCAGATGAGGATGGGGGAGTTTGGGTCTGGAGGTCACGGGGGGCTTGGATCGCAGAGCAGTGGACAAAAGACTCCCATCTGTGCGCTAGGACATTTGGAAAATCGGAGACTTTGACAGTGACGCATGGTGATAAAAGGCATGACATTTAGCCGGGTGTCAGAGGCTGTCGGATTTAGCCATTGAATAACCCTGTGCTAAGAGTCCATTTCATCTTCAGAGCATTGATGAGGACCGGGATGAAACTGGGCTCTCTGGGACTGGACAAGAACTACCGGGTCACATTTCAGAACTGGTGATCAACAAACTCCCAGGATATACGCTGTGATTAAACAATGTTTAATCTAATATTGAAACATAGCGAACATCTGATTTATTAGTCAATATGAATACGTTTTTATTTACTGGACTGGTGGCATAGAACTGCATTCATTGGCAAGCAGTCTTTTGTGTGGTCATTCTGTTTAAAACGATGCAGCTTTTTTGATATGTATTTATGAAATGGTATTGTTTAATTCATAGTTCATAATTTGTGGAAACGGCAAATAACCAAAGCATTTGTTACAGCAATAAACACACACGATCCAAATCAGTTAAGAGACTTGTTTTTTGTTTTGAAAACCACAGTTTTACTACAAATACCAAGGTTGGTGTAGCAAATCCATGGTTAATTTGTGGTTTTGCCATATTGCCATAATTCAGATGAACATTAACCAATGTTTCTCTGTGTGGGTACAAAACAAGTGAATGAATCTTCCTCAGATGAGACAAAAACAGCAACTCACTTCATGTCTGACTTATATTATAATTACGTCCATAAGCTATTCATGAAATTTGGATTCACTCGTTAATCTGTTGCTTGAGCTCTTCATATTTAAGTTTTATAGATTTTCAAGGGTGTAGCGTTTTGTAGAGATGCTATGACATGTTCCTACTAAATTGTCCCTAGCAAAATTTTGATCAAACAATTTTAAATGTCTGTTGTCTGCTGTTATGTCCCCACCAATGCCCAAATCAAACCTACACCACTGGAAGTAAACTGGTACTACTTTCAGACAGTATTAGAGGACATTCTTTAGAGATTGTGCATGTTTTTGAAATTAATAATATACTAAGAAATAAAATAAATAATAAATCTTAATTTTTAAAATAGCCCTAATAAATTAAACAGCCCCTCTCAGCTTTGCTTTTAAACCAAAAACTTTAGTGACCATAGGTACAGTGAATATATCAGATGGTAATAGCAAGGTACCATTGAAATGCAAATAAAACAAAAACAGGGGAAATAAATAAAGGTAATTGCGATAATTAAACTTAATTTATCTAACTATTCATGTTATTTATTATTTTTTTTTTTTTACATTTCTAAGTTTATATCTCACAATTTGGAGACTGAGATACAAAGTCAGAATTGAGAGATAAAAACTCAGAATTGGGAGATGTAAACTCTTAATTTCAGAAAAAAAAAAGTGAAAAAAAAAAAAGATGTAAACTTAGAACTCTGAGATAAAAAAGTGAGAGTAGCAAGATATAAACTCAGAATTGCGAGGAAAAAAAAATCAGAATTGTTAGATAAAAAGTTGCAATTTATTACATGGTGGCAAAAGAAAACAACAACTGAGGTGAGGTGTAAACTCAGAACCTGTATCAAATAAATGGTCTGCATTGCAAGATAAAAATTCTGAATTTATTCTGTGATCTAAAAAGAACAGAATTGCAAGATGAAACATAACAATGTCTATATTTAAAATTAAATAGTTCCTGTGCATTTATTAATTTATCAGTTAAGCATTCATTATCACAAAATAAACCCATGTATGGTGACTTAAGATGGCAAATGACTGTAAAACGCAGTGTCCACCTCTGCTAGGTGTGGGTCAGACTACTATGGTGAAGAAGTGTGTGATGCCGGGTGCTCGGCCCGGTTGCCCCCTCTGTCTGTGGTTTCTACACGGAGGAGGTCTGAGAGCGAGGCAGGAGACTGGGCTTTGATGTGGTCAGGCTCATAGGGGACAGAGGATGGCTGTCCAGGCTCAGGTATCGCCTCTCCATCAGTCAGCCACTGCTCTTGTGTTTGTGCTGCTGTTGTCTCCATTAACACACTCCTCTGTGTTTGATCCAGAGCTCAATCCGCCGCCGGGGGACGTGAAAGCAGGCTCGGACAGTACGTGGTCCATCTCCAGTCATTTTGAGAGTCTCGTGCTGTAGTAATGATGAATGAATGGATTTTTTATGTATTTTATTTCATTTCAGTTAACTTGGTATTTTATTTTAATGTTTTCGCCATTTTCATTTGTTTTCTTTATGAACTATATATTTTTATTTAAATTTTGTTTATGTTAGTGCAATCAGTTAAAACTAAATGAATGTATGGATGATGTTTACAACAAAAATGCATGCTATTGGGTTCATCATTTAGTGAAGTGAATCTAAACTGATGTATGATATACACTAAAATAAAATTGGTTTAGGATTTACTTTAAAACAGGAGGGAACTATGTTTAACTATGATAGGAAATCAAATTATATTAAAACTAAAACGTTTTTGTTGTTACTTGAAATAGCAAGATAAACGTTAACTGAATAAAAAAAAATGAAAAATTTATTTCAACCAAACTTTTTTTTATTTTTAGCTTTATTTAATAACCAAACCTGATTTAATATTTTTTTATATATTTTATTTAGTTAACGTTTATTTTAAGTAACAGGAGATGTTTGGGTCATTTTTATAAGTTTATTTTTAATATTTTTTTTTTATTCATTTATATTTTTGTAAGTTATGTTAATAACATTACAATTTAAACTAAAACCGTAAATATTTTTGTTACTTGAAATAAATTTAACATTAACTGGAATAAAAAAAAACTGATTTCAAACTATTTTAGTTTATTTTAATTTAGTTTAACTTGATTTAATAAAATAACTAAAACTGTATAGACATTTTAAACTTCTAAAATGACAGAAACATACTACAAACAGAAATATAATAATAAAAGGCAATGTTTTTTTCAAATATTAATAAAAAATGAATAAACTAGTTTTTGAACAGTTTTTACTCAGAATGACTAAAACGACAAGTAAGGACAGAAATTAGACATTAAAATTTAAAGTACAAAGACTGAAATAGTGTTTTCTTGGTAAACATACTCAAATAATTGTTTTGTTGTTTACAACTTAAAAAAACTAATAACTACAGGGAAAGTCTCTGGCCCGACTTTGAAAAACACAAAAGATTTTAGCAGGATCTTTACAATGAATCTTTGAAAGCCTCAAAAACTATACAAAAAAAAGTGTTTTGTGTCTTTCAGCTCCAGAAATAACAAACAAAGCATGATGAAAGTAGTCCGTTGGGTGCCTTATGATGCATACAAATGTTGTGAACCCACACAATTGCTTTATTGTGAGGAAATTTCAGTTATCATTCACAGGAAAATGTATCAATCTCCAGTTTATGAGTCGGTTCTTTTTCAGTTCTGCACTTTCATAAGCAGACACATATGATCTCTCTGTGACCCACAGTCATTCATTTGCTGAAGTGAGAACACGGAGAGTCTTCATCTGCATAAATCTGGGATAGTTAGAGTCGGATTTACTGAATACGAGCCCTTATGAGTGCACTTCACTTTTATTAAACACTTCATTGAGATATGATCATATATTTATTTGTATTTTGAATTACGTTTTATTTTCATATTTTTCATTTTAAGTTCAGTTAAAATTTTAAGGTAATTTTGTTTTGTAATTTTTATTATTTTTAGGGTTTTTAAATGTCTTTATCTTTTTACATTTTTTTATTCATTTTTATTTTAATTTTCCTTTTAGTTATGTTAGTAAATTGTTAAACTAAATTTATTTAAATGAAAAATTTTACCCTGCGCTAACTCTGCTTTTTTTATTATTATTTGTTTAATAGATTTTTACTTACTAACAAAACCTAAAAAACAGATATAAATATTATATCCTGTGTAGTGTGTCTTCTGGTATTTTTATTAATTTCAATAACCTTTGAGCTTATTTAAAGTAACAGAGAGTATTATATTTAGTTTATTTTATTGTTTGTTTTGTGTTAGAATGTCAGTTAAAAAACAAAATGAAATTGGAAATGGTACCTAGCACCTAGCTGAAACTATTTTTAAAAAACAAAAAATATTTTTTACTTAAAACACACCAGAGCAAACACTGGTATAAGTTTTTTAAGCGTTTAAAAATTTTTCATTTTTGTTTGCTTTTGCGTTTATGTGAGGTACTAGAAGTCAGACTTAGAACAATGAGGAAATGTTCCAAACTAGGAAATAGCAATAGAATGATTTTTTAATTATTAACAAACAACATATACCAGAAGCCTATTAATTATGTTTATTTATATATATTTTTAATAATAGTATTTTTGTCAGTTAAGTTAAAGTAACAGGTCTAAATATATATATTTTATAATCTTTATTTCAGTTTTTGTTTTGTTGGGCGGTTTTTATTTTATTTTTTTTATGATGCTTTTCATTAACACAGCATAACATACCAGAACCACAAAGGGTTTGTTTATTGTTTTATATTAAGTAATTTAATGTAATGTCAGTTAACTTTATTTTTAAGTAACGGATATGTTTTGTGTGTTTTGTATTTTTAAAATAAATTTTAAGTGTATATTGTAAAATAAAGTTGTGGTTTTTTTTTTTTATAATGTGTTAAAATTTGGATAAATTTTAGTTCAAGTCTGGCATGATGTATATTAATATGCAGATGTGTGAATGGGATTTGAGAGCTGTGAAGATTATTAGATTAAGATTAGATTAAATGTTTTTGGTCACTTTTAGAATTTAGCAGCCACGGGTCACGGTCAATGAAAGAAAGAAAATTATACAGGTTTGAAACAACACGAGGGCTATTAAACGAATATTTCCTTGAAGACGTGTTCCACATCATGTTTCTTGCTGAGATTTGAGTTTCATTATCTGCTGTCCTTATGGAGCAGATGCGGGAGGGATGCAGGAGGCTGTTTGTCATCGATGAGATCAGAAAGATGGAGCTGTTCAGCCGTGTGGTGAGACAGACGCTGGACGCTCCTCCAGCTGCTCCATCCTGGGCACCATCCCTGTTCCTGCAGTGAAACCTCTCGCGCTTGGTGGAGGAAGTGCGCAGCCGACAGGACTACTTCGTTCAGTTACGTATTGCTAGGCTTTCGGACGATGCATTGGTCCATCTCCAGTGGTTTTTTATTGTTTATATTTTTAATTTTATTATATTTTTACATTAAATGTTAATACTTTTAACTTAAGTAATAAATATATTTTAATTTATTTTTTTGTTTTTTTAAATGATTGTGTTTTTTTTTTGTAAATTAATTTTTTTAAATTTTATATATTTTTTAATTGGTTTTTTTTTTAAATGTGTTTTTTTACTATTGTTATGTGATTTTAGTTTAAATTATTAATTGTTTTTTATTTTTTATTTTTATATAAATTTGTAATATAATTTTTTTTTTTAGTTAATTATTTTAATTTTTTTAACTAATTTAAATTTTAATTTTTTTTTTTTATAAAGGTTATAAATTTTTTGGGTAATTTATTGCTTTGTTTTTTCTTTTTTTTTTTTTTTAATGTTGTTTTATTTTTTATAAAGTCTATCAATTGTGTATTTTTTTTTAATTGTTGTCAGTATGTTGTAAGTTTTCTGTTTTAATTTTGTTTTTTTTTTTTGGTTATAAGTTTTTAAGTGCTTTTAGTTTATTAAGTTTAAAAAGTAAATTTTTTATGTAATTATTTTGAAATTTTTTTATTAGTTTATAAGTTTATTTTAAGTTTTAATTTCGTAAAAATTTGTTATTTTAATATTATTTTTTTTTGTTTTGTAATTTTTTTATTTAATACAGTTATTTAATATGTTTTGTTAATTTTTTTAGACTTTATTATAAAGTAATATGTAATTTTTATATTTTTTTTCATTTTTGTTAACTGTTTAGTTGTTAAAGGTTTACATTTTTTTTTTGTTAGTATATTTGTATATTCAAAATTTATTTTTTTTTTTTAATTTGTTATTTATTTTGTATTTATAAGTTTTTTTTTAGTTTTTTTTTTTTATGATTAATAATTTTTGGTTTTAATAATAAAAAGTCAAGTTTTTTATGATATGTAATTATATTGACCTTAATTTAGTTTGTTTTTGTTATTTATTTATGTAATGTTGTTTGTTTTTTTTTGTTTAGTACATCATTTATTTTTTTAATCATTTACTTAAATTTTGTTATGTGGCCTATTTTTTAAAAAATTTTTTATAAAGTTTTTTTTTTTTACAATCTATTAGTAATTAAATTTTAATTTATTTTTTAATTAAATGTATTATTTATTATAATTCAATTTTTATTTTTTTAATGTTTTTAAGCAAATTTAAGTAGTTCTGTTGGCTTCTTGTTTTATACAAAGTGTTGTGCAAACCACCACAAATGGCCTTTATGTGAGAAATTTCAGTTCTCATTACACAGGAACAAACATTTGTCATAATTAACTCGCCAGTTTATGAGTCAGGAGTCTTATTTCAGTTTTTAAAGGAACTTTCATAAGCACCACCACGATATGTACTCTACTTTGACCCCACAGTCATGACATTGCTGACATGAGGACAAAAAAACGGCGGAGTTTTTCATCATTTAATCCATCTGTGATAGATTATGAGTTTGATTGTAACTGAATACCTTAGACCTTTGAGATGCATACTTAATGTGTAGTAAAACTATCAATTGAGAATATTGAAATTGTTAATATATTAGGTTTATTACGTATTTTGAATTTCGGTTTTATATTTTTCATAGTTTTCATTTTAAGGTTCAGTTACAATTTTAGTAATTTTGTTTTGTATTTTTTATTAGTTTTAGGGTTTTTTGAATGGTCTTTCTCTTTTTAATTTTGTTATGGCATTTTTATTTGAATTTTTCCTTTAAGTTATGTTATAAATTTGTAAAACTAAATGTTAATAGACAAAATTTATACCCTGGCAGATAACTGATTTTTTTATTATTATTGTTTTAATAGGATTTTTTTTTTTCACAGTACTAACAAACAAAAAACCTCATATAAAATATTATATCCTGGGGTTAGTTCTGGTATATTTTTAGTTAATCTTCAAATAAAACTTTTAGCCTTATTTAAATAACAGAGATATTATTTTATTTTTATTGTATTTTTTGTTTGTTGGTTTAGAATGTCAAATTTAAAAAACAATATGAAAATTGCAATGTTACCTAGCCAACTAGCTGAAATAATTTGTTGGAAAAAAAAAAAAATATTTTTTACTTCAAAACACACCCAGAGAACACATGGTTATAAGTTGTTTGAGGCGTTAAAATTTTCATTTTGTTTTGGCTTGTAGTTATGTTTAGTACAGTCAAGTCAAAATTAGAAAAATGAGAAATGTTCCCATGAAATAGCTGAAATAGAAATAGTATTGATTTTTCATTATTAAAAAACAAAATATACCAGAACCTGATTTAATTATTTATTTATATATATTTTTAATAATAGTATTTTTTTGAAATAGTATTGATTTTTCATTATTAAAAAACAAAATATACCAATATATATAATATTATATCATATATTATATATGTGTATCATATATATATCGATATACTATAGGTATACAGGTATATATATATAATCTAATATAATCATTATTAATCTTTATTTCAGTTTTTGTTTTGTTAGGGCTTGCTTTTTTTTTTTTTTATTGATGCTCATTAACAACAATAACATACCAGAACCACAAAGGGTTTACATTTATTTTTTATATTTTAGTAATTTTTTGTATTTCAGTTAACTTTTATTTTAAGGAACGGAGATTGTTTTGGGTTGTTTTTAGGTTTTAGTTAACGATGATAACCCTGATGCACGTAACGCCAATAATGAAGAGACGTTATCAACACCAAGAAACTATACGGACTAACGCAGAAGGTTCTGGCACGTCAGTTGATGACAAACACTCAGTTTCAAGTCTGGCAGATGTATTATTAATATGTAGATGTTGGTGAAGCGGATTTGAGAGCTGTGAAGAAATTATTAGATTAAGATTTAGATTATTAAATGTTTTTGGTCACTTTTAGCATCTTATCAGCCACGGGTCACGGTCGTATGTTCAATGAAGAAAGAAATTTATACGGGGTGGGGTGTGTGGGAAACAATAGTGGGACGGGCTATTAAGACGAATATTTACTTGAAGACGTGTTCCACATCTTGTTTCTTGCTGAGATTGAGTTTCACTGTCTTGCTGTCCTTATGGAGCAGGGCGGGCGGGATTGCAGGAGGCGGTTTGTCATCAACTGAGATCGAAAGATGGAGCTGTTCAGCCGTGTGGTGCAGCACAGACGCTGGACGTCCCTCCAGCTGACTCCATCCTGGGCACCATTCCAATGTTCCTAAAGGAAAACGCTCTCGCGTGGTGGAGGAACGTGCGCGGCCGGACAGGACGTCAAGCTATTTACTGGTTTTACGTCACTCACGTTTTTCGCAAACAAACTTCCTTATCGCTCGTTAAATTATCATGAAAACCCACTCACAACATGTGGCAGAGAGATGCTGCAGATCACTAGATGCTAAAGAAATACTTCGTTCTTGTCATTTTCCTATTTCAAAGAATTTATATGACCCTATGATGCATTTAACAGATATTTAGGCCTAAATGTAAGATTTACGTATTTGAATTGCATATAACATCTTTCTCTTAATTTGGATTATACTTAATCCTCAATGTGATGCAAGATTGGTCATCCCATACCATAGAGAAATGAAAACTGGCCAGATTTCTGTAACAGTACTATAACCTGAAGTATTTTTCATGTTGTGGTTTGAACGTGTCAGTCTCATGCATTTTAAACTGACTGAATATTGCATGCTCCAAAGCCATTATTAAACCATGTTAATCCTTAAACTGTAAAACTGTAAATGCTTCAGGTTTTATAATAGTTATTTCCTAACTATAGTTCAATAAAGGAAGGAACAACCTGGAACTATCCGGAATTTTTTACATTTTTAATTGAAAAAAGTAACTTTTTTTTTTTCTTTTTTATTTATTTTGTTGTTGTCATTTTTATATCGCCAGGCCTTGCAAAAGAAACTGTACATACAGATAACTAAATGTGATGTACTATAAAACTAACCATGTCATATTTAAATACACAATTCTATAACCAGGTTTCTATCAGCTATACTTTTAAATATTGTAGTATCTTTTAACTTTTTGTTTATTTTTACTGAATACATCCATTATTTTAACAAATAACAGGTTTTTTTTTTTTATTCTAAGCAATTTGAATAAATGCAGTTCTGAAAGATGATTTTACAAATAAAATCAAGTAGATGCACATATTTAATAATGGACACTTGGTTTGAGTATTTTGTAGTCTAATGCACAAAGTTATTGTTTATTATTTTTTATTATTAATTATTATAAAGATCATTATAGAATATTATTATACATATTTATTATAGAATTACAATCGTGTAATACACCTATATTTATATTGTTTATAGATTTATGATATATTTCACAACACACATTAATATATTTATTAACATTAACATATTATTAACAATTCAACAGATTACACTGATTGTCGCTTTCTTCGAAGCAAGTTTAAATGAACACATTTTGAATAGAATGAGCACAATGCAGATAGTTAATAATAAACTTTTTTTGTTGGCATTGTGGTTTTAGTTTGTTTCAGAAAATGTGATGCGTTATCATTTATTGCATGACTTGACAAATATGCATCAAATTACGTTTATTAGTTTAATGCTAAAAACTGCGCGTAATTCACAATGTATGGGAATTTTATATGCAATCCAAATACATAAATCTTAAATTTTAGGGCTACAAATATTTTGTAAATCAAGGCTAATTTTCATCCCCACAATTCCTTAAAATATATACACGATTTGCATGCTGCGTCTTCTACACACAGAGGAAAGTGGAAGTGTGGCTACATTTGAGGGTTCATCCGTGAGTCAACCAGGACATGTTGTCTAGACCAGCAGGTTGATGAATCCCAGACGTGTGGAAACATTCGAGTGTGTGGTTTACATGTGTTTGTGTGCTGATATGATGGATGATAATTTCCCCTGGAAACAGAATTCCCTCATTGTTTGGTCTGTGTGGAATCTGCACCCACATCAACAGAAGCTCCACAGAATTCAAACTCGTGATATTCACTAAATTCTATGCATTCCAGCACCAACATCAGTGTTCATAACTGCAAAGGTTTTGAGGGGAAAAAGGTACTTCAAAAATGTAAAAAACAATACTAGTTTATAATGCTGTCCGAAGCTCAGTTAGATCTACAGATTCCACAGACTATCAGTGTATCAAACTTACAAACAATTAGGAGATCCCCTGTTCCATGATTATATTCTCAAAACGACGGTTTGAATTCCATCATCATTCAACTTTGTTGTCATGTTTCAAGTTTAGCTTCATGTCAGTATAGTTTCTACAGTCATGGAAAACCTGGAGAGTTTTTAAATTGTATGCATGCATGCTTATTTAATTAATTTTTGAAACAATCGTTAAAATTTCTAATGTCTTTTTAAAAAAAAAAAAAATTATTACTCATATTACATTTTTTTTTCTTTTTTCAAAATTGTCCTTTTTTAATTGCCATTATATTTTTCTAGTTATTGGTCCACTAGAACTTGCTCTTTGTGAGTTCAAACTATATAAAATGACGTTTTAAAGTCTTATCTTGTCCTTCCACAGATCACAAAGGAAACCAGAGACGTGATCTTTGATGACATTGTGTCTGCTGTACAAGAGTGCCTGAAGTAAACGAGGAGGAGCGTATGTTTTCTGATAATATATTTTTGTAATTAATTTTCATTTTTGTTTGCCAAGCAGCCCTCCGGGAGCTCCATTCGTTCAGTATAGTGCAGCGTGTCAGACGTGTGTAATGTATGCGTGTGATTAAACCTCTCTCTCGTAACGGATGGAGCTCTGCATTATTGATTGGGAGCGAGCGTGAGAGACTGTGGATGAAGATGTCCTGGAGGAGCGACTGAGATGAACAGGGGTGATGCCCTGCCAACACTCGTCAGCCCTTAAATGTTTTCAGCGGGACAGAGAGGCCGCAACCTTTCCTCGAGAGCTTCCTGCATGTACGTTTCCCATTAAACAGGAAAATAAATTCATATTTGAGAGGACAACACTGTCAGGCTTCCAGATGTTTTATTTCTTTTTTACCATAAATATGGAAACGTGTGCATGAATGTGCAAAAAAAGAATGTACTGTTTAACCGTTGTATGATATGTTATTTTATATTATTCACTGAAAACTAAATCTACTCAAATTAGATTTGAGCTACAGCTTTTGAAAGAATAGCAACTTGTATTTTAACTTAAATTTGGTCCCTGGTCCCTATTTTCAACCAGCAATTCTGGAAATCAACTTTAAAGGTATAATTCACCTGAAAAATATAATTCTATCATCATTTATTCCCACTCAAGTTGTTCCAAACCTGTATGAGTTTCTATCTTCTGTTGAACACAAAAGAAGATATTTTGAAGAATGTCGGTGACCAAACAGTTGCTGGAAGCCATTGTCGTCTATAGTATTTTTAATGTACTATGGAAGTCAAGAGCTACCAGCAACTGTTTGAAAATTGGACATGTTTGGAACAATATGGTGAGTTATTTTTTGTTTTTCATGAACATAAATCATTCCTTAAATAAATGCATGCAATATTAGTAGAAAAAAGTGCCCAATGGCCAGTGCAATGCTATTAATCTCTCCACAACAACTGTGTTTACACTTTATATTGTTTGATCCCAATGTAATCATTTTTACTAATAACTAATAACTTTTTTTTTTTCAAAAGGGACTTAGGCACCAAGGTTTGTAACAATATGGTGAGTAAATGATAACAGAATTGTCTGTTTTTGATCATTCCTTTAAAAATATTGACATTAATGCATGCAATTCTATCAGACAATGCAAAAAATTAAATGCTAGTAATCTAACCACAACAGCTGTTTACACGTTAAAATGTTTCATCTCACATTAAAATCTGAAGCAGTCCTTTTAAAAAAGGGGGGATTGTGTATGTAGAGCCAGTTAAAGCTATAGTGTTACTGAGAAACAGTCACTATGATGATTATGCTCTTTTGTGAAATCAAATTAAAAATTAATCTCTCTTCATTTGCATTAATTAGTGAAGATTCCCTCTTAGATGTGCTGCGATCAGACCTCATCAGAGAAACTGGATTGTGCTTTTGTCTGAATTGTGGTTGGAGTTTCTGCAGGACTGGGGTCTAGAGATGAACAGGGTCAGCTGGTAAAGCGCTCTTTCCAAATGCAAAGGAAGGAGAAAAGGCCAGTGCCAGGCCAGACGTGCGTCACAGACGATTGTGTGCCAGTTCCATCTCTGCATTGACGTCCACTATCAGGCAGTGGAACAAGTGCAGCTCTCTGACAGATGAATCATTTGCTGAACTCTGTTTTAGCGTTTATAATCATCATATTCTTAGTTACTGCTCATATGGTCTTAAACTAGCATGTATGAGGTTTCAAATGTCTTTCATAGCCCATTTTGCTTAAAAAGTTGCAGTTGCTATGGTGTTATGGGTGGTTGCTAGGTCGTTGCTATGCAGTTGCTATGGTGTTCTGGCCTGGATGGTTGCTAGGCTGTTGCTAGGGTGTTCTGGGTGGTTGCTAGGTTGTTGCTATGCACTTGCTAGAGTGTTCTGGGTGGTTGCTAGGTTGTTGCTATGCTTTTGCTAGGGTGTTGCTATGCAGTTACTAGGGTGTTCTGGGTGGTTGCTAGGTCATTGCTATGCATTTGCTAGGGTGTTGCTATGCAGTTGCTAGGGTGTTCTGGGTGGTTGCTAGGGTGCTATGCATTTGCTAGGGTGTTGCTATGCACTTGCTAGAGTGTTCTGGGTGGTTGCTAGGTTGCTATGCATTTGCTAGGGTGTTGCTATGCAGTTGCTAGGGTGTTCTGGGTGGTTGCTAGGTCGTTGCTATGCATTTGCTAGAGTATTATTGGTGGTAACTAGGGTGTTGCTGTGGTTTTCGGGTTTTTTTTGTTGCTAGAATGTTGCTATGCATTTTCTAAGGCATTCTGGGGGGCTGTTAGTGTGTTGCTGTGTGATTGCTAGGATATTTTGGGCGGTTTCCAGGGTGTTGCTATGCAGTTGCTAGGGTGTTCTGGGTGGTTGCTAGGTTGCTATGCATTTGCTAGGGTGTTGCTATGCAGTTGCTAGGGTGTTCTGGGTGGTTGCTAGGTCATTGCTATGCATTTGCTAGGGTGTTGCTATGCAGTTGCTAGGGTGTTCTGGGTGGTTGCTAGGTCGTTGCTATGCAGTTGCTAGAGTATTATTGGTGGTAACTAGGGTGTTGCTGTGGTTTTCTGGGTGTTTGTGTTGCTAGAATGTTGCTATGCAGTTTCTAAGGCATTCTGGGGGGCTGTTAGTGTGTTGCTGTGTGATTGCTAGGATATTTTGGGTGGTTTCCAGGGTGTTGCTATGCAGTTGCTAGAGTATTCTGGGTGGGTGCATTGCTAGAATATTGCTATTCAATTTCTAAGGCATTCTAAAGGGCTGTTACTATGACTGTGTTGCTATATGATTGCTAGGATGTTTTGGGTGGTTGCCAGGGTGTTGCTATGGAGTTTGCTAGGGTGTTTTGATTGATTGCTAGGTTGATGCTAAGCAGTTGCTAGGGTGTTTTAGCATGTAATAAACATAATATTCCTAGTTCAAATAGCATGTATGGGATCTCACAACACGTATTAAAAGTCAAATGACATTCACACCCCATTTTGCTTACAAATTCTGACAATGTAAAAAGTTTTAAAACATGGCTTTTAAAGAACACGGCCATCGTCATGTCCGGTGTTCCTCCTTAAATATCACTGAACATCAAAACAGGTTTATAATGTTTCTGAATCACAGTGAGTGTGTGTTTGTTCCAGGTCATATGAAGGTGAAGGGCTGCAGAGGGCCAGACAGATTGAGAAGGGGATTGTGGGTAGGGTTGTGGCCATCAGGGGACTGGTGAGGGTCACCCTGTTGCTGTTTTCTTAAAGGCGGTGCCAATCGCCCACAGTGGCAGCACAGATGGATTACATAATAGCACTGACGGGGGCCGTGCCAACCCACTGCGGCAGAGATCACCGACCCTATATGCATTTGTCTTCCAAGATTTATCCCTTTAACTAACCTCACGTCATCTTTCATAACCAACCAGTGCATGACATGTTCCTTGGGAAATCAGTTTAACCATGAATTCAGAAATGTTGTTTCACATGAAAGGACATTTAGATATTCACTAATAAAGACTACATATTTACACAAAGGGGCAGAATTTTTCCGGAATTTTACTTGAAATTTTCTGCCTCTTTGCAACCCTATTTGCCTTTGTAGCCTGTAGCATGTAGTTAGGGTGCTCTGGGTGGTTGCTAGGTCACTGCTATACAATTGTTAAGTAGATGTTAGTGTATTTATATGCTATCACTAGGGTATTCTGAGTTATTGTATTGTAAGTTTTTTAAGTAGTTGTTAGTTTAAGTACTTGAGTAAAAGTACAGATACACATAATAAAATAATACTCCAGTAAAAGTAAAAGTACTCCTTTTTCAATTTAACTCAAGTGAAAGTACAAAAGTACTTGATTTTTATGTACTTAATTTTTGGGTTAGTTATAGATAGATTTATTTAGCAATTTTATATAGGCTACTTAATTTAATTTTATATTAGCACATATTTTTTTTTTATAATCCTACTGCTCAAAATACCTGGAATTTTCTCAAAATAACCAATATATGGAGTCAAGATATATTTTTGTTGTTGATATGGACTACGCTGATGAGAGTGATGTAGTAATGTTCACTGTGAAGACACACTGTGATGTACCTGAGAGAAAACAGATCTGTGACCCTGGACCACAAAACCAGTCATAAGGGTCAGTTTTTCGAATTGAGATTAATGCATCATCCAAAAGCTGAATAAATAAGCTGTTAGGAAAGGATGATATTTGGCTGAGATACAACTATTTGAAAATCTGGAATCTGAGGGAGCAAAAAAAAAATCTAAACATTGAGAAAATCACTTTTAAATTTGTCTAAATGAAGTTCTTAGCAATGCATATTACTAATCAAAAATTAAGTTTTGATATATTTACGGTAGAAAATTTACAAAATATCTTCATGGAACATAATCTTTACTTAATATCCTAATAATTTTTTGCCATAAAAGAAAAATTTATCATTTTGACCCATACAATGTATTTTTGGCTTTTGCTGCAAATATACCCCAGAGACTTAAGACTCGGTTTTGTGCTCCAGGGTCACATTTGACAATCAGATTTTCACCAGTAAGAAAAAAAAAAGTGTTTTAAAATTTGTTGTTTTGCAGAACAGCACCATTATATATGACATGAGAATAAGGCCTGAAGTTAGGAAGAACATTTTAAGGAAAAAATAATATTTGATGATAAAAAAAATAAAAAATAATAATGATTTTTTTCTTCTCAAACCTTGTCTGTGGTATATAAATATATTAAAAAAACCTGGCCAAATGCCCCCAGAGGACATCACTTCCCACTTTGATAATTACTGTAGTTACCATGTTCTGAACATCACATCCTTTCTTTTCCCTCAGTTGTAATCTATCTAGGTGACTGAATAAAAATATTTGGACTTTATTTTTAAAAATTACCTCAACTTAGCACCAAGCTTGTTAGCTAGACAGTTAGCATCAGCTACCAATATTTACTTATTTTCAGTATGGTTATGAATAAACATTCATATCTGTCTACTCGGCTAGTTAATTCAAGCAATATAAACATTTACAGTATACTGTTGATAAACAATATAAAAACAGACGTCACATAGGGCTAAATGCCTAGCATTTTAATAGAACTGTTAATGTTATGGCAGCAGGGAATTTGAACGTGCATTAATTATTTTATTTAATCTGTGTTATTTTAATGTTTTGTTTTTTGATGTAAGAGGCACTGATGCTGATGTGTTTGCACTCAAGCATTTCAGTGGGCTTAAATAGATCACCCTTTACAGCAGATTAAGTTCCCAAATAAATGACAGTTTTGACATAAATATGATTTTCAGTTACAATAATTAATCCTAAAATTCGACATTAGTACCTTACTTTTAGCAGCATCAGTCGCGCGCGTTCACAAGATCTCCCGGTTGTGAATTGAGTTCACTAGAGACTTGCACTAAACGGTTCATTTGAATCAGTGAGTTGTTGACTCTAGAACAGCTGCAATCGAATCATTCTAATTCGTGAATGAATCTTTTGGTGCGATTTGCGAACCGATTTAAAAGCTTCATTGAAAAGTATCAGTTCGTTCTTGAATCAGCCCCGCTTCTGCATGTCAGAGCACGTGATATATTATAAGGAGTAACGATATGTTTTATGAAATGTAGTTAAGTAAAAAAAGTACGATCTTATGCTTTGGAATGTAGTAAAGTAAAAGTAAAAGTTACTAAAAATAAAACTACTCCAGTAAAGTACAGATACTTGAAAAATGTACTTAAGTACAGTAACGAAGTAAAGCTACTCCGTTACTGTCCACCACTGCGTATTGCTAGGATGCTGCTGCAGTATGTGATTGCTAAAATGTTTTGCGTGGTTTCCAGGGTGTTACTATGTAGATTCTAAGGTATTGTGGGTGGTTTCATTGCTAGAATGTTACTAAGCCATTCTGAGGGTCTGTTAGTGTGTTGCTATGTAATTTCTTGGGCGTTGTAGGTGGTTTCCAGGGTGTTGCTATACAGTTGCTAAACTATTCAGAGTGGGTTTTTTTTTGTTGTTTTTTTTTTGCTGGAATGTTGCTATGCAATTGCTAAGGCATTCTGAGGGGCATTTAGTGTGTTGCTAAGTGATTCCTAAGGTGTTTTGGGTGGTTGCCGGGGTGTTGCTATGCAGAAGCTAGGGTATTCTGGTTGTTTACATTGCTAGAGTGTTGCTATTCAGTTGCTAAAGGCATTCTGGTGGGCTATTAGTTTGCCATGATTTTTGGGTGGTTGCCAGTGTGTTGCTTTGCAGTTGTTAGGTTGTTCTGAGTGGTTGCATTGATAGATTGTTGCTGTGCAGTTTCTGAGGGGATGTTATTGTGTTGCTATGTGATTACTAGGCTGTTTTAGGGTGGTTGCTAGGGTGTTGCTATGCAGTTGCTAGAGCATTTGGAGTGGTTTCTTTGCTGGAATGCTGGAATGTTGCTATGCAGATTCTGAAGCATTCTGAGGGGCTGTTATTATGTTGCTATGTGATTACCAAGATGTTTTGGGTGGTTGCCAAGGTGTTGCTATACAGTGGTTCTTGTCTTTAAAACAGTTCCCTCCTTCAATAAGGAAGAGTTTACTCCTGTGTAATGATCTGGTAGGTGATTGCATAGAATAGTAATTGAATTATATTTGACGTAAATATTGAAATAATAGCCTATAACGATTCTGCATAAATGTTGACTCATTCTCTTTTATATGCATTAATAGCATTTAACACCAGAGCATCATTACACCTAACCATTTTGTATCCTGTTTTTTATTAATTTTCCTCTAAAATGGCTTTCAACTGGCTTCGCTTGTGCACACTAAACATGAGTTTAGCCTCACTGAAAATGGACAGAAGCAATTTCCATAAGTCTACTTTATCTGAGCTTGCAGAAGAGTCTTGGTCATAACCACGAGCGTCTGCACATAAGAGCTCCTCCATCCGGTGCCAACACATACAGATGGTGTGTGTGTACGCGTGTATTTCTTCACTCATAGACAGAGCCATCAACACAAAGCCTTACTGAATAAGCATGTTTGGATGCCTTTGAATCAGCTTTCATTTCCATATCGCTGACATGCATTCATGAAGGGCAGACGCTAAATGTCTAACCCCTCCCTGCAAACGTCTGAATGAGGCCCGGGGGGTTTTACAGTCTGGGGCATATAGTGAAGAGTGAGGGATCTTTTGTGAGCACATTTTTAATATATTATAGTGTACATCAAGCATCCTCACACTCACGCATTGAGATGGATCACAACAGACACGCGTGCTACCAATTAACCGACAGCTCTGAATTCAACAAATGAGAGATGCACACTGGACAAAAGCAGCATTTGGAGAATAAAGAGAGAGATGGCAGCATGTATTAGTCTTAGATATTAAATTATTAAATGCATAAAAGATAGACTTTGGAAGTGAAAGAGCACAATATTTTGGTGACAAGGATGCAACAGAATTCAGGTCTTGTTTTTTTTTTTAAAGCTAAACTGTTTTTATCTTGTTTAAATGTTGTTTTTATTTACAATGTTAATTATAATGCATATAAAATAATGATATGCAAACAAAAACAATAAAAGCCTGTAATTTTAGTGATTTATTTATCTGCCACAAAAATTTAATGCTTAAAAATACTTAACAGATTTATATTTATATCAGTTTTACACATTTAACCCTTTGTTTGCATATTTAATTATTTGCAATTATCTAAATACAACTCAGTTAATCTTTTGAATTATTTGATCGCTCAAATACAAAGCTGCTTATCAGATTAATATTTATTTCAGATTTACACATTTAACCCTTTATATGAATTATTTGCAATTAGTTAATCAAATTATAATTTAGTTATTTTTAATCGATTGACAGCTCAGATACAGACAAAACTGTTTATCAGATTTATATCAGATTTATTCTTTTAACCCTTTGCATAATTATTTGCAATCAATCAAATTACAAATAATTCAGTTACATTTTTTAATTGTTTGGTTGCTCAGAAAGACAAAACTGCTTATTAGATTTATATTTGTATCAGATTTGCACATTTAACCCTTTGTTTGCATATTGAATTATCTGCAGTTAGTTATTTAAAATTATAATTCAGTTAATATTTTAATTGATTGATAGCTCAAATGCAGAAAAAAACTGCTTATCAGATTTATATTTCTATCAGATTTACACATTTAATCCTTTGTTTGCATTCTGACTTATTTGCAATTAGCCTAATCAAATTACAGCTCATTTTGTCACGGTTTTTAATTATTTGACAGCTCAAATACAGAAAAAAAACTGTTTATCAGATTTTGTTATATTTACATGATATTTACATCACATTTACACATTTAACCCTTTCCTAAAATACTGTCTGTTGTGACTTGTATGAAATAGCAAAACAAAAGTACAGGACCAATCACAAAAATAGTAATTTCCTTCAAAAGCACTGTGAGCTAAGATGACTCGAGGACATGCATATATCACATCCCTTCAAAACACGCGTGTAGGGTTTCACCTTTGAAGCCACACAGATCAAAGAGGCTGAGGAAGAACACAGTAAAGAGATATAAAAGCACAGATCACTGGAGACTGAACACACGATACCAGACACCTGTTCATGAGCCAAACACTCTCACATCTATTCAAAAACAAGCTTTGTGAATAAATGAGTGTGATTAAGGAAAGCTAGACTGCAGAGCAGAAAGGGACGTTATGAATCTCCAGTTATTGTTATGTTAGGTTTATTTGGTTTGTTTGTTGGTGTTCTTGGAAACACACACATTGGAAAGTTCTTTATTTGATATGAAGAAACCAATGTCCACTGCATTACTGTAAACAAAACTTGTGTTTTTTAATCAATGTTAATGATAATGCAAATAAAATAATTATATACAAAAAAACAAACAATATTTTGACATCTAAAGCCATTTTTGTCATTTTAATTATTTATTCCTCTGCAACAATAATGCAATGCTTTAGAATGATCTTCATTTGGAGGCATCTTTTTTTTTTTTTTTATATTGTTTGCATATTGAATTATTTGCAGTTAGTTACTAAAAATCTTAAATTGATCACTGAGCATTTACTGTATGCAAAAATCATTTGAAATGCAAAATTCAAGCTTCACATTTCTGCTGTAAATCCAACTCATAAAGACTTCTATTATAAGTGCATTACTGTAAACACCATTTATGGGTTTTTACAAACCAAGAGCCAAGAAAGTGATTTCCTATAGAAAACAGAACATGATGAAAGTCATGGCTTCAAATCCCAGGAAATGCATGAGCTGAAAAAAATATACATCTTGAATGTGATGTCTTTAAAAATATCTGCTAAATTCATGAATATGAAATTGAGACAAATGCTTAACAGAGCAACTTTTACTTTTTATCTACTTCTTTATTTCTTTGTGGTATTATGAAGCGTTTGCTTCAGTGAAGAGCTTTTGTTTTTCAGCATTCAGTGCTCTCAGTCTTTTACGTCTGACAAACACGTCCTTATTGCCCTGGGACACCATATAGGATTCCAGCCTCCTGATATGAATCAGTGGGTACTGAGAGGTCGTGACCTCTGAGGAACTGGCTAGTAGTGACAATAACAAGAGAGATGGTCAGAAACGGCCCTCAGGGACACATTTGGAAAGAGAGTTTCCCATGACACCAGGTCAAACCCTTCAGCTCGAGCTCAGAGAAAAGAACATTTAAATTACATGAGGAATCTGTTGAAGGTTAGCAAGCCTTCCCTTACATTTTTGCCCATGCATAACTAGATTTTACTCAACACCGAGATGCTTTGCGAAATCCACTAGGAATGCATTATGGATATACTATTTTTTCATTTCTGATAATTATGATTTTTTTTTTTTTTTTTTTTTTTGATGAATAGAAGGTTCAAAAGAACACTATTTATTAAAAATAGAAATCTTTTGTATGTGTATCTTTTGAATGGTAGTGTTTTTTTTTTCCCACAAAAATGCATATATAATAAGAAGCGTTTCTTGAGCAGCAAATCAGCATATTAGAATGATCTCTGAAGGATCATGTGACACTGAAAACTGGAGTAATGATGCTGAACATTCAGCTTTGATCTCAGGAATAAATTACATTTTAAAATATATAAAAAAAACAAAAAAGTTATTTTAAATGTTATTAATTTTTAAATGTTTTACAGTTTATTTTATAGTATAAAATAGTTGGGAATAAATTTTAAAATATATTAAAAAACAAAAAAGTTATTTTTATTGTTTATATTTAGCCTTGGTGATAAGAAGCTTCTTTCAAAAAAAAAAAATTCTTTGTTAAGTGTTTTTTAAAATTTGGAGTGATCGAATGTTTACAGCAGAGCGTGCTACAGGAGCAGGTCACGACCTCTGTGACACATGCAGTGAGGTGACACGCGCCCCTCTGCCCGGCCATTGACAGGACGCTCTCCAATTCAGTCCTTCTGATGACCGCCAGAGAAAGAGCTCGATTGTTGGCTTTCATCTGCGTAATTGACTCATGACCACCATTCAATGGTCTTTTTAAACACACTCTGCTCATTTATCAATATCATAGAGTAAAAGTGACAGCAGAACATCAGAAAGAGACGTTTTCGCTAGTGATCCCAGACTTTTGGACCCCACTATATGTAATTTGAATATCAACTTAATGAAAATCAATAGAGAGCTACGAGTAGTATAGCACATCAGATAAAGCTAAATTATCCTTATTTTCTGTATTTAATCTTTAAGGAGATCTCATTTGTGATTTGGTTTCCTGTGGGAGGCTTTTACTTACCACAGATAAATGTCTTTTGTGAAAGTCCTTGAGAGTTTTCAGAATAGCAGCGATGCTGAACTTCACTCATGTAAATTACTGACTCATTGAAATAATGAGTCATTGACAGAGGAGTAGATTAAATTAATCTCCTGTCTCACTGATTTCAGGCATACAGCCATATACACACATTTAATGAAAACCAGGTGTGACCACACACACACACACACACACACACAAAAGTTTGGGGTGAATTTATGTAATTAATATTTTTATTCAGCAGGACAAAATAAACTGATCAAAAGTGACAGTGAATACATGTTTCTTGAACTTTGTATTCATCAAAATTCCACAAACATTAAGCAGCATGACTATTTTAATATTGTTTCTGCAATTTTCTTGTCTCGTGTATACACAATACCATATTTAATATTCTAGTCAAGTACGGGGGGGAAAAATCCAGTCACATTCCAACAAATGTACACGCCTTAATACAAGTCACACAAAGCATTAAAAAAAAAAGCATTAAATGCTATTTTAAAAAGCACAAATTTTAAAGCAAATCAGAATATGGCAGAGACTATAGGCCAATGGGCAACCGCATAGTAAGATGCTAAAAATTTAAACAAATATACAAATTGCTCAGTTGCTTAGTCTCGGTGTTATGCTGGTCGATTTAGCCTTTTATAGTTTGTATCCTGATAGCATACATACATCACTGAGATGTCTATTTGACGTCTGTGTTTACATCTGCAAGACATATTTTTTTAGTTTTTGCTCATCTGCAATACGTCTATAGGATGTTTCCTATCAGATGTCAAATAGATGTTTAGAAGATGTCTTTAAGATGTTTATGATTTAGAATGTATGTAAAACTGACATCTTAAAGAGGTCTATCAGATGTTTGAACACAGCAGATGCTTTCCAGATGAAGCGACCTTTAACAGACATCTTGCATATGTTCATGTGCTATCTAGGTACTTTTTAATGACTTGTAATGCTTTATGTGTTGTATATTAAAGATTTGCATTTGTTTGCTGTATCAGAAGCAATAGGTACATATCTGACTGGGGTTTGTTTTCCATACTTGACTAGAACTTTGAATATCATATTTCATACACAGGGCCGATACTGGATGATGCTACAGAATTTTACACACCACACTGTTACGGCCCATTAAAAAAGCTCCGTCCCTTTGCACTTAGCACATTTTGAGTACTTAATGCATTCTAATCCGACATTGACCATGTGCTGAAAGCCATTGTTTGAGCACTTTCACCCCCCGCTGTTCTAGCGGCTAAGGGACGCTCGGATTTAACGCGAATCCTCTTTTCTTTCACATCCAGCTTCCAGTCATAACAGCTTTTCATATGCAAACGCACGAGCACAGCATCGACCTCTGAGGATTTGGACTCAAGCCGGAAGGCTCAGATCTCCTCCGCGGTGTTTTAATGATTATTGTGGAGGCTTTCTTACAATGCTTATCTGTAGTTTCCATATCAGCACTTTTGAAATCCCCATCTGAGAGCTAAAGACGAGGGTGTGTTGAATTGTGCCCAGTGGATCGTTAATACAGGCATCAAACAAACAAACAGCTAATTTCTTCACTATGAGAGAAGCTGCGGTCATTGATTTATCCCAGGACCGAAGGCTTTCCTTGCCTATTTGCTCTTTTTACAAAGCATAGTATTAAAAAAAAAAAAAACGCACAATTTACTTTCAGTCAGTGAGATCTGACCATTGGACATCACTACACAAACCACAAAACCTGATGCAAGTTAAACACGACCAATTTCAGTTCATACTGTAATTCTCCATTTATTTCTAAAATACATTTCTAAAATTAGATATGCTCAGCAAACAATTTTTGGTTCGTAGAACATTCTGGGAAGGTTAGTTTTTGGATACAAAAAAGAACTGACAGAGAATGTTCCCAGAACATTCTTATTTGGTTCCCATAAACAGGAACGTTGGAGTTGCCACTCAAATGCAAAATGATATCTATTAAGAATTTCAGTCAGGTTTCAGGTCCCATCATAGCACAGAAACCGCGCTTGTTAAAATTACAAATGACATGCTTCTTGCATCAGACTGCATCTCAGTACTACTTTTACTTGATCTTAGTGCTGCATTCGACACTAAATCATAACATACTCATAGATCGATTACAAAACTATATGGGTGTTCAGGGACAGGCTTTAAGATAGATCCAACCTGTCAGACCATTACCACTTTATTTAAATGAGGAATCAGCTCATTTAACACCAGTAAAGTATGGAGTGCCACAAGGATCTGTCTTAGGCCCTCTGCAATTTTCAATATATATGCTGCCCCCGGTAATATATGGTCTATATTTCTACGGTCCTAGAACTGAACACATTTCTGCCATTTGTACATCACCTTGTCATCACTGATAAACTAACTGTAATGTAGAATGTTTCATTTTCTGTGAAGCTGCTTTGCAATAATGTGTATCGTGAAAAGTGCTATACAAATAAACCTGAATTGACTTAAAATGCAGTTACTAGGTGTTTGCATACTGACCAAAGTCTCTGCGATATTCTGGTCTCTAGCATAGCCCCCGTATGCAATAAAATATTTAATATTTTAGTCAAGTATGGGGGAAAATTTTAGTCAAGTATGGTGGGGGGGGGGACAGTCCCATTATGTAGCAGTCCCATTAAAAGCTATTGCTTTTGATACAGTTGTTGCAAATGCAAAATAGGTTACATAAAGCATAAAAAAAAACATTAAAAGTAATTTGAAAAAGTACAAATAACCATATCTAGAGACAAAGACCAAAAGTAACCAACTGGGAATGTTAAAAGAACATTTTGGGTTTGCTGCATAGAAATGCAATATGATGCTGTGTACAAATTTCAGCTATATTTACTCTTCAGTATTTATTAATCCAGTTTATTATTTTTGGACACTCATAATTGCATGGTAATTTATGGATGTATATCACTCAATAAAATGATGCCATAACCAGTGCAGCATTTCTGCTTTACCACCTCTCTCAAAAATGCCATAATGCAAATACTCATTGTGCTGTAATGACCTTATTCTCTTACAATGCTTATAAAGACATTATTTTCAATCTGAACATATTTCCCTAAAATAATGCATTACATGTTTAAAGGTGCCATGTGTAAAAATTGAGGTAAAAATATCCAAAAAAATGACCTACACGCATCAAAAGAATGAGAAGAAATAAGGGCGATGATGTCATAAAAAAAAATGTCAAGTTATAGTGCTGCAGAGATATCAACCTTAATTAGCATTAGCATTACTAGCCACGGCCCGACAGGTGTCGTAATACCAGTTTCGGCCATGGGAGGCGGTATGCGGGCAATATACCCACCAGCCAACCTGCAATACACGAATAACTCGCACGGCTTGTGGGCGTACTTGAACCTGATGTCAAGCAACCGCGCTCGGAATCACAAATCAAATCGGATAAGAAAAGGAGCCGAAACAGAGTAAACATCGGCACTGCTTTCCATTGCTGGAGACAACTGATGGACTTGAAAGAGATGAGCTTCGACTCCGAACTTGCAACATTTCTTTTGGATTGGTAAGTAAGATGCTGTTAGTATTTCGCTAGAAGTTTGTTTTATATGTTTGCGTATTTTTTTCGGGAAGTTATAACATAGAAATGTATCGAAGGCTGTTCGATGGCTAACCGTAGCTGCGTTTGATAGTTAGCTAGCTGTAACTTACCCACAGATCCGATCCGGTTTTCACCTGTTATCTACCAAAGCCCGTCTCTACCAAGCTGATGCTAAAATGTAACTACCTAAGAAGCTTGAAATGTCTTCGATGATAATGAACCCGAGAGAGAGAGAGAGAGAGAGAGAGAGAGAGAGAGAGAGAGAGAGAGAGAGAGAGAGAGAGCGAACTCACCACTCACTATATTCAGAGCGGTCAAGTTTTTGAAAGCGTGTGAAAAGAGTCAATTGCGTGTGTCTCACGGTGAATGCTTGAGAGTTGGCAGCTCTGGTTACGTTTGGTTGGCGCTAGCTTGGTCAGCATCTCAGCTGTCTGATGTTGACCAATGATGTTGACAGAATGCTGTCTGTCAAATTAATTTAATTCAAATAATGTGTATATACAACTCAAAATGTAATATGAAAAAAAACGAATATGAACATATTCACTGGTAAAGGTGAAGGGGAGTAGCTTGAAGATGTCATGTTTCAAATCACTTGACATCACCCAACGCTCCTCTGAGGCAAAACGTCCTCTTAGGCTTCGGCTATGGCTCTAGGGTTGTTGTGAAGGTAGGGGCGGAGCATAGAGACTATGCCGTTTCTCGTTTGTTACTCTAGTAGTAGACCAATTCACTTTATTGAGGCATATTGCCCCCATCTGGTATGGAATGTGGAGTATGACTTGATTTTTTTTGCCAGACATTACACATGGCTCCTGTTTAAATGGTGTAAAAATGGTCATGAACATTCATGTCACCAATCTCAAAACATCATGCATGACCAGACAGTTAAAAAAAAAACAACAAAAAAAAAAAACAACTTTCTTCCTATAAAAATGTCCTGACACACTGCATTAGTTTAAATACAGAAAGCAACGCTAGAGTAAGTGAAACAAATCTTTAGTCTGGAAACACACACGTTAAAGGGACAGTTGGCCAAAAATTTTAATTTATATATAAATTTTTTCTCACTCTAGTGTATATAAATAATAAAAGAGATTTAATTTTTGGTTGAACGAAACCTGTAAGACCACACAGAACTCAAACCAGCTGACGCAAAAAAACATGACAAGCTGACAAATAATATGTGCCAAAACCTCAGAGAAGCTAAACAATGGGTGGACATACTGAAACTAAAAGATAAGCATCAACAGAAATTGCAATCCATGCCAAAAACAGAACATATATGAACTGAAAACACACCAGACAACCTCAAGAGGAATGTGGTGGGAACACTGAATGTATTTGTTTTCTTTAGTCTCATATCAGTAGATTCAGTATGGTAATATTTTACGGCTGTCATCACATCCACAGCAAACTGCACTCATTTATACACATGAAGAAATCTGGCAAATTCTGAAATCTCAGCATGGGAAAATGTCGAGGTTGAAGGAAGAGTTCATCCATAAATGAAAGTTCACACCAATGATGATGGCTATAACTAAAAAAAGTTTTGAAATAATATAGTAATCATTTTTAGTGTGAATAGGTCATTACTCACCCTCATGATGTTCCTATTTTCTTGTGTTCTTCACTTTTTGAATTATATTCTGCCCAATCCTTCTCATGAGGACAACTTTGCATCAGTTTTTTGATGCAAGCTTAATTAGATACACCTGAACGAGCTAATTAAATTAAAATATCTAGGCAGGTGTGATGGAGCTAAATTCTGGAGGAACCTCGTCCTCCAGAAGAACTGGACACCCCTGTTATATAACGAAAGGGGACTGGGTCAGCTGAGCTCCAAAATAACAAAAAAAGGAACAAGGAAAGGTTTACAGAGAGAAGAAATGCCCAAATTTGGACCGTGATGACCTTTAATTTGGCCCACCAATCCATATCACAAGAGGAAGAGGAAAAAAAAAACATAAAAAATTTGAAAAAACAAGCTATTTCTAGTAAATATTTTTGTTTTAGAATTTTTTAAACATTGTTTTGCTTTTTTTGCATTGAAAAGTAAAAAACGATACAAGTGAATTTTTCGTGAAAAATTAAAGTGATATTTAAATTTTTTAATAAAAAATACATTTAAATTATTTTACTTTTTTATCTAATGCATTTTAATATAATATATTTGGATTTAATAGAATAATATATTATATAATAAAATTTAATATACCAATATAATATAGTTGGAAATAATGCATTTACTTTTGGCCCACAGCTGTCAATCAGGTTTGATTAAAATGTTTGGTTAGAGAGTAATGAAATAAGTTTGGGTCCATTTCTCACACTAAGCTGTTTTATGACTTTAAAGCAATTGAAATATAGCATAACAAGTCATATGCATCATTGTTATGATACATTTGTTGTGTGTTTTTTGGAGCTTGACAGACTTCATTGTTCTTTAACTATTTCAGCTTTTTTCTTCTCTGCATTTCTCCTCTTCTCTAGCATGCTTCCTAATCTAGTTGTCTAATGGCACTGCATATTGCGAATATTGTTGGCTCTGTGATAAAATTGCTTTTGTTCTCTTTGTAATTTGCTTTGGATAAAAGTGCTGCTAAATGCATAATGTTTCATCAAAGATAGTCATATGTGTCCCTGGACCACAAAACCAAGTGTCCTAAGTGTCAATTTTTCAAAATTGTGATTTATACATAATCTGAACGCTTTCCATTGATGTATGGTTTGTTAGGATCGGACAATATTTGGTCGAGATACAACTATTTGAAAATCTGGAATCTGAGGGTGCAAAAAAAATTTATAAAATCATCTTTAAAGTTGTTCAATGAAGTTCTTCGCAATGCATATTACCAATCAAAAATTAAGTTTTGATATATTTACAGTAGCAATTAGCAAAATATCTTCATGTAACATGATCTTTACTTATACTTACTCAATATACTAATGATTATTTGACCCATACAATGTATTTTTGGCTATTGGTAAAAATATACCCCAGAGACTTAACACTGTTTTTGTGCTCTAGGGTCACATATGGGTTTGGAACAACATAAGGGTGAGCAAACTACATGATTTTCATTTTTGACTAAACCATCCATTTGAGGCCGATATCAAAACGGCTGATAAAGTGAGAAGTTGAATTTTAAACACCTTGCAGCAACACAATCACAGAAGATCTCATTTAAAAGTATACAAAAATGGCTCTTGCCATCATATCCATAAATAAATGTAAGAAAAATGTTTTGAACTTGTGTCCTGCACATGTCAGTCAGGGTCTTTGACCAGCAGTGTCACAAAGTGTCCGTCACTCCTTTTTCCCAAAGAACTTCCTGAAGACGGATTTGTTTGCAGGTCGCGGGAGGCTCATGTAGCTCTTATTGGTCAGATCGGAGACGGACTCCTGCCAGACGCCATTTATCGGGGCCCTCGCTGTGCTTTTACAGACTGACGGCATCTCACCATCTCTGATGAATAAAGTCACAGAGTAGCTGGAGCTGCTGTCCTGACCTTTGCCTGAAGGGGGCGCTACAGGCTTGATCCTCTGATATGTGGCTGTAGAAACAGATATCAGCATTCAAAGGTCATATATATTGATTAAACGTCTATTTGTAGGTCCTTATGATTGCTGCAATACAGCAAACGCAGACAGAATTGCAGAATCCAGTCATAAAAATGGAATTTACTGCATAATGCAGAATGTGCAGAACATTTTTGATGCATAAATAAAAAGTAGGACTACACTTAATCGAATTGCAACAGCAATAATAATAATAATAATAATAATGCATTATTATTATTATTAATTATTATTATTATTATAATATTGTTATTATTATAAAAATATTATAAATTTTTTTAGGGGTATTATAAAATGTTTTTTTATGTTTTTTTTTTTCAACTGTAAATATATTGTGAAACAAAAGAAATTGTTTAATTTGCATCTGATTACATTTTAATTATATTGTTAATTTTTTATAATGTATGTATATGTTTTGAAACTATAAAGTTAACCACAAGTTGATAAGTTTTATGAATTCAACTGATTAGTCATGCTTTTTGATTATTAAAACTTGAATAATCCAGAAAAATTGAATCCAGAAACATTAAAACTTAAAACAGAATTTAAGAAAAATAAAACCCAATAATAAAATGTATTTCATAGGGCCATAATTTTTTTTTTTTTTTTTTTAACCTTCCAATAAATTGTAGAATTGTATAAATTTCATGATTTCAATTATTTACATGCTTTTTGATTAGTAAAATTTAATGGAATACAAAAAAAAAAAAAAAAAAAAAATCTAGAGAAAAAAAAAAAAAGGAATTTGGGGGAAAAAAATTAAGTTGAATTGGGGGGGGGGGGGGGGGATAAAACACTCCATATGGCCCTAAAAATTTATTTTTCTTAAACTTGTTGTTCAATTATATGCTGTTTGATTACTCAAATTTAATGTAATTATTAAAACAAAGTCCAGAAAAAATTATACAAAAAATAAAAGTTTAGAACATCTAAAACATGTACTGTACTGTAAAAAATAAAATGGCTTTAATAGGGTCCTTACTGGATGTTATTGTACCTGAGGTAAAGGAGTGTGAGCGTCTCTTTTCGCTGGTCCAGCCCTGAATGGTGGACACAGATGACGGTTTCTGTCTCCGAGACTCGCCGTGAGAGTCGAATTCATCCTCTACAGAGAGGAAAGAAGAAAAAAAAAACAGAAAATGAATCATTCAACCTCTACAGTACAAGGGCAGACAGTACAAGTGAGTAACAAAGTACTGGAGGTGAGAAATTATGTGACCAAGGTGGAAATGACAAAATCCAGAGAGCTGAATAGAAGTGCTTCTCCAGAAATAGAAAGCCGCTGACAGCAAACAGATGTGACCATGCCTCATAATGTCTGTATGAAGCTCTGCTCAGTACCAGAGTCCACTACTGCCCCCTTTTGGATTTTCAAACATTTGTCTTGCATATTATTTATTTATTACTTGCATTAGTTGACAGTGTTGTGGAATCTACTTTGAGCTTAATTTATCTCAAGTATGCTTTTAAATTTATTATAATAGCATACTTAAGATAAATTATATATTTATAGATTTCTTTTCTGGACAGCAAGGCAAAATACTGATTAAGAAAATTATTTTTATTTTATTTATTTACTTATTTTTTGTAGTGCAATTTAAAGTAATTTAACTAGGTAACTAGGTATATATATGAAACTACACTTTTTTGGATCAAACAGTAATAAATTATTTGTGAAATAATATTCATACAATTTAAATAATCTTAATTTCAGAAGCCTTTAATATATTTTCCCCCAATCAGTTCGTTTATAAGAACCAAACCAAATATTTAAAAAGAATTAAATTAATAAACAGCTAAAATAAAGTAAAAAAAAAAATCAAATAAAAAAAATACAATGTACCCCCCATTTCTTGTTAGTAAAAAGTAACTAGTTACAGGAAAAACTACCCTTATTTTTTCTTAGTTCACTGTATTAGTGATTAGTGATATCACTGTATTGAACTGTATTAGTCTCACAGTTTCTTACCACAATGACCTGCATCTGAGAACGAGGGGAGTAACAGATCCTGATGCCTTTGGTGGATCTGCAGTCCGTCATTGGTGTGGACTATGATCTCTTTGGTTCGGCCTGAGGTGGGCTGACTCTGTGCTAAAACGGTAGTGGTGACATAATTTCTCATGGGGCAGTGACATTTATCTCCACACTGACAGCCGGTGATAGCAGGAGAATGTCTAGGGAGCGTCGCTGAAGCTGAAGACCCATGACATGTTGATCTGCTCACTACAGAATCGCTAGATGCTGTAGAGATAGGATTTCATGTGAATATGTCTGTGGTCATATAATGCAGCATGGAAAACTTGTTAAAGGGATACTCCACCCTAAAATGAAAATTTTGTCATTAATCACTTACCCCCATGTCATTCCAAACCCGTAAAAGCTCCGTTTGTCTTTGGAAAACAATTTAAGATATTTTTGGATGAAAACCTGGAGGCTTGAGGCTGTCCCATAGACTGCCAAATAAATAACAGTGTCAAGGTCCATAAAAGGTATGAAAGTCGTCGTCAGAATACTCCATCTACCATCAGACGTGCAATCTGGGTTATATGAAGCGACTAGAACACTTTTTGTAAGTAAAGAAAACAAAAATAATGACTTTATTCAATAATTCCTTTGTCAACGGTCTCCTCTGTGTTTTTCCATATCACTGTATGCTGCGTATGCTCTTCTGTATCATCCTTGCCACAAGTATGCGCTGTTTCTACATGTATTTAGCTTTGATTTGAAATAAAACAGCGCATCCTTGTGGCGTGGATGACACAGAGGAGACCAGTGACAAAGGAATTATTGAATAAAGTCATTATTTTTGTTTTCTTCGCTTACAAAAAGTGTTCCAGTCGCTTCATATAACCCAGATTGCACATCTGATGGCAGATGGAGTATTCAGACCACGACTTTCATACCTTTTATGGACCTTGACACTATTATTTACTTGGCAGTCTATGGGACAGTCTCAAGCCTCCAGGTTTTCATCCAAAATATCTTAAATTGTGTTCCGAAGACAAACGGAGCTTTTACGGGTTTGGAACGACATGGGGGTAAGTGATTAATGACAAAATTTTCATTTTGGGGTGGAGTATCCCTTTAACAATGGAGACAGTTAATAGTATACTACCAGTGTGTGCTTGGATTCTGAGGATCCATTTCTTCATCATAAATCGGGATGAGGCACTGAGGAGATACTTAGATCCATCACGCAATCTGGGAGAAAATGGTTAAACAAACTCCTTCAACTGAACCTGTGCAGGTGAAAACGTCATCTCTAACTAAAACAAATATGAGACGCCCTTTAGTTGTTGGCCATTTACCTCAAGCAGAAGCAGTTGGGTTTTTTGGTGTACTCTGGCGACGGTTCACACACTGCTCCAATTAGGTTCAGAGGAAGGCTGGTCACACAGCTCTATGGGGTACAAATACAGAGTCATTTTGGTGAAATCATACCCTTAGATGCTTTAAAACTGCCATTAAACGTAATTCAATCACAATTTAATCACAGTTCAACCTTGCAATGTAACTAATGATGTCTGTTTGCAATAAAGGAACACAAAGTTTTCTGCTTGGTTGCAAAGCCAGAACATGAAGTCTTCGAGCTTACCTTGAATGTATCTTTCCTGTCCTGATAGAAACATATTGTTTGTTTGTACAGCACAGCATGATAGGAGTTCCATGCCCTGCATGGTGCCTGAAATAGTACATTTATCTTATTAGTTACATAAAGACCACCTGAAAATGCACTAAAACAACCTAATCTGACATCTACCACAGTAGCCTGAGGCATGAGACACAAATTGCTCATTTGTTTTGGTTGGAATCAAGCAAATATCTGTAATTGTGATATTTACCTTCTTTCCACCCAGTTGTAGTTTGTGTTTCCTCTCCAGTGTACCTTCCATAGACGGCAGTTCCAGTTCTTGTCTTCCACTCTGAAAAAGAAAGGTCAAAAACCTTGATATGATGAGATACAAAAATGTCTTTTATTACTCAATATTCTAAAGAACGTTAAAGCATATACTCTCTGTTCTGGTATGGTCTGCAATTATACTTTGTGTACCTGAATATCATTGTCATTGGTCCCATCCAATCCCATATGAACAGACAGGAGGCTCATGGACTGGTCCTGCAGAGAGAGAACACATATCAATGTGTTGATTACCATGACAAAAACAGATTGCATGTGCACTGATCAGAACTAAAACAATGGGGCAAAATTATATGAGATACTGTATGCTGGCCACAACTTAATTTGAAGGCAAAGATTTCCTAATAAAACCCTCAATCCTCCTAGGAAGTTCCTACTTCAGCCATTTAATGCAAATGCAACATAGTGAAGAGCATTTCAGCTCCCACAGAGAGCGATGGGAAATGTAAGGTATCCACTATGATTCTTTAATTGACAAGCTTTCTAACTCAGAAGGGCTTCCTAAGCTTCCAACTAAATACAATACTGTGGTGGCACTCATGAGCACTCATCTCATAAATATCATTCTGACATGTGTTGAAGGCAGCATAAATCAGCTACTTAAATCAGGGGTGTCCAATCCTGGAGGGCAACGGTCCTGCAGAGTTTACCTCCAACTTGACCTAACACACCTCCCCGGAGGTTTCTAGTAGTCGTCGGGACCTTAAGTTCCTTGGTTCAGGTGTGTTTGATTGAAGCTAAAATCTACAGGACATTGGCCCTCCAGGAACAGGACTTAAACCAGGAGTGTCCAAATTGGTCCTGGAGCGCCACTGTCCTGCAGAGTTTAGCTTCAACTTGCCTCAAAACACCTGCCTGGAAGTTTCTAGTATGCCTAGTAAGACCTTGATTAGCTAGTTCAGGTGTGTTTAATTGGGGTTGGAGCTAAACTCTAGAGGACAGTGGCCCTCCAGGAGCAGGGTTGGACACCCCTGACTTAAGGCCGGGACACACCAAGCCAACTTCAAAGAACTAGCGGCGATGAAAGCCGACAGTATTGTTGCCTCACGTCGGCAGCGTCAGACCAAAAAGCTGCACTCGAACACACCGCACAGACTACAGCCTACGGCAAACTAACACATGCATTCTGTGCATGCGTGAGAGGAATTACCGGTCTATATCAGCATTTATCAATAGTATATATTCGTCATTCAAAATGAGAAACCGAAACAAAGATATACGAGATAAACGCAGATATATGAAATGTAAACAAAGCAGTGCTTGCTTACCATTTTGAATATCAGTAACGTTAATAAATTTAATCATTTTAAGCAGCTCATGTTGTTATGAAAACATTTGCATATTAGAATGATTGGGAATGATCACGTAACATTTAAACAGCCTTCTGTCTTTACCGCCTTCATTTAGGTGCATGTTTTTATCACTTTCGGATCGTTCATCGTTTAAAGAGTTTTTTTTGTTTAATGTTTTTATTTATTTGGATTTTTTTATCGGTTTCTGTTTCATTTGCTAAATGTGTTTCCTTCTCCTCCTCCTCCTCCTCCACCTCTTCCTCCTCTTTATAATGGTAGATATACTTTTGCTGGTCCTCTATTTCGGGTAGTTTCACCATATCTGAAGCAGTTTCATTAATAGCCACCTGTTTGTAAACCTGTTCCTGTTGTGTGAATGCAGCCCAAGACCTCCTGTCCCCTTTATCCAGAATTTGCCTCTCTTCCCTTGGGTTCTGCTGCTTCCCAGAACCCACCATAGTCTGGATGGATGGTGGCAGTCTGAACTCTGCCACAAGAAGGTTGGGTGCGGAGGACGTGACCAACTTCCTGAAAAACACTGCTTTTTCTTTGGGTGAGGGTTCCCTGTGCTGGTCTGGAGAAGAGGTGGCCTGGTAGCCATTATACATGATGTCAGAGTTTAGACTCTCTCGGTAGCTGTTGGTGTGGTTCCAGATGTCCTCCAGCTCCTCCTCTTCCTGCTCAAACTGTTGATGGTCAGGATGAACTGGATCATCAACATCAATAGATAAGGTAATGCTCTTGGCCTTTGAGAACTCTGAGTTCTTGTTGGAGACTCCTGCATCCAGGGATGGTATCTTCCCTATGGTCCTCTGAGGCACTGGACAATCTGAGGACTCTATGTACGGACCCTCAGCGCATAACTTGAAGCTTCCAGAGCTGGAATGACCAGAGTCCACAGAGTCCTCTCTTCCATTGGCTCTGAAGTTCAACACCACATGAGATGCATGATTGGGACTTAACTGTTGAGTGCTGGAGGATTTCCCTTGTCTATGGTACATGTGTCCATTAAGATTGTGAACCATGGTATGGACACTAGGACATACATGAATCTCTGTCATAGTTGAGCTGTGGTTGGCTATCTCTTGGCTTGCATCTTCTGGTGGGCTTACATAGTAGTTCTCTTTGCTGTCAAGTTGAGTTTCATTAGCGCCCCAACTAACCACCTCTTCTTTGGGCACTATACTGATCCCAGACAGGTGTTTCTGTTGGATATTGGTCAGATCACTGAGTGATGAGGGACGATTCTCCTCAAATGAGATGTCTTCAACAACTGGACAAGGTGGAGGAGGAAATTCCTCTTTAGTAAATGAAACATTGTCAATGGTGAACTTTTTAGAGTCTTTACAATCAGTCTTGAGGGTTACTTCACCTGGGGAAATTTGTTTGAGCTCTTCTTTTTGCGGTGGAGGTGAGCGGGCTGTTTTAAAGGTGCTCAGAGCTGTTGGATGATCAATCTGAGAGTCCTGGTGATAAGAGTCAGTCTTTTTTTGTTCAGGAGGGCCAATTGTGATGACATCTTGAATGCTAGGGATGAGGCTCATATCCTTGGGCAGGTCAAAGCTTAACACAGAGCCCAAGGACAGAAATCTACAGTGGTTCTTCACATGTCCTTGGGTGGCCACCTCTAAGGTATGGTGAACTGGAGATCCAACCTCTCCAGGACATTCTGCATCTATGTTTTTCACTAAAGGGTTCTTTATGTAGTCCAAGACCTGAGTCCCATCGCTGTTTGGTTTCCTTGCATTTTTCCGCTTCTTCCTTTCCTTCAGGGGCCAAGTATGTGTATCATATGTCACCGGTTCACATACAGGTGGCAACCCAGTCTCCTCTGACAGCTCCTCTCCCATGATCTTCTGAATGGTGTGTCTACAGTCATCTTTCTTCTTCTTCGCCTTCTTGCTCTTCCTCTTCAGGCTGCTAAAGATTGAGATGTTGCTGTTCTTAGGCAGGAGGTTGTTGGTCCGCTGAATTGTGTCTTCAATGGAGGACAAGGAGTATGGGGAGGTGCAAGGGGAGGAGAAAGCATACAGGGATGTCCTGGGAGAGGAGGAAGAGGGCCTCTGGGATTTGTCTTGGGGAAGCGTCATACTCTCATACACTGCTGTGTTGTTTTCTGTAACATGCAAGTAGGTACTTACCTAAAACAGTTTTAGAGTGTTATCACCGTTTTTCTTCCATGCATAAAGCGGGTAGCATGCATAAGTATCACACTTCAATACAAAGTTCACCCTTCAAAGATTCATCATGCTAATTATCTGATGAACAATGTTCCTAAAAATCATTTGGGCATTTAGGTCGCACATAAAAATGAATGAATGTCATTGCATTGCAAAATAAAATATAAAATTAAGTGGCATCTGCAAACAACCGTTGCTGTAATTTTTAATGAATAGTGTTCATCGTCTGTTGGATTACGTCTTTAATGAATTTTTCCATAAATTTCTGCCATGTGTACATTAACTGACAGTCACCACTGATAAGCTACTACTAAATATATTGTAGAAACTTAATTTTCTGTAAAGTTGCTTTGCAACGATTTGCATCGTGAAAAGCGCTATACAAATAAACTTGAATTGAACTGAATTTAATTAATGCATGCATGAAGTCAGTTCTCCTCAAATACACACAGGTGTAGTTTATCACATTAACTATCAACCATTTCACAACCACAAAGTGTCTTCATTTTGGATCTTGCAAGTGTGCTTGTGTAATCTTGATAATAAATGTGGCTTGGTTTGGTATTTTGTTATCTTATGCAATGACATTCATATTTAAGTGTAGATTAAGTGTCCAAATACTTTTTATGGCCAGTGTAATCCACAATTCAAACACTGAAAAATGATTATTTGTATATCCATTAATGAAAATAAGTGTTTTAGTATCTGAGCATAGCACTTCTGTGAGTCTCTGGCTCAAGCAAAGCATTCCTAAGCAGAAACATAGAAACATGTTGCTTCACATTTGTTACTTATTAATGATGACATTGCTCTGCAATGATAAAAACATTTAAAATGCTGAAACATCTTTTCCTTCACTGCTTACGTTAAGTAGCTGGAATTCACTTGTGTTATGGGAAGAAATAAACATTTCTTGCATTCTGTGAAGAAAAATTATGCAAAACTTGCCACTACACTGCCAGGATGTTGTGGATGTTTGCCAGGGTGTTGCTATGTTGTCGCTACATACTATGTGGTTACCAATGTGTTGTAAGTGATGTCTATTGTGTTGCTATGTGTGTTCTGGGTCATTGCCATGGCATAACTATGCAGTTGCTAAGGTGTTCTAAGTGTTTTTGTGTGTTGCTATGCTGTGGGTAAGATGTTCTAAGTGGTTGCTAGGGCATTGCTATGTTGTTGCCCAGGTGTTTTGGCTAGTTGCCAGGATGTCACTAAGCAGCTGGTAAGGTGTTCAGAGTGTTTCAGTGTGTTCCTATATTATTAATAAGTTGCTCGAGGTGTTTGCTAGGGTGTTGCTATGCTTTTACTAAGGTGTTCTGGATACTTGTCAGGGCTACGAGATCTCTAAGCTGTTCCAGGTGGTAGCCAGGGTGTTGCTATGGGATTCTGGGTAGTTGCCAGGCCATACAACATGGTTGTGTTTTAATTGGCTTTTAGGGTGTTGCTATGCTACTGCTAAGATGTTCTATTTGATTGCTAGGGCATTGCTATGCTATTGCTAAAGTATTCTGGACAGTTGTCAGGATACTACTGTGCAGTTGTCAAGCTATTCTGAATTGTTTTTAGTGTGTTGCTTTGTAATTGCAAAGGTGTTCTAGATGGCTGCTACAGAGTTACTATACTGTTACTAACATGTTTTGAATAGTTGGCAGGGCGTTACTATGCAACTGCTAAGGTGTTCTGAGTGGTTTTTAGTGTGCTGCTATGTGATCACGAAGGTGTTCCAGGTGGTTGCTAAGGAGTTGCTATGTGATTAATGTTCTAGATGGTTGCTAGGGTGTTGCTATGTGATTCTGAGTGGTTGCTTACATCAAAAAGCCACACCAAACCTTAGCAAACACCACTAATAAAGCAAAAATATTAGATTTACATGAGAACAACACTAACAAAAGAACACAAGCAAGACTACACAAGCACACTTTCATTTTTTTTTATACTTTGGGCTTAATAAGAATCATCTGCTCTTAAACATGTCGTCATACACAGCTGTAATGGCTTGACCTTTCACCCTGTGACTAATCTTGTGTTGCTCTGGCAGCCCCAGACCATAAATCACACAGAGCAGTCAGAAGGGCCTTCTAGAAAGTTCACAACAAATTCTCCAGCACCACCACCCCCCTGCTGGGAGCGATTTCAGAACTCAGCGATCATGGGAAGCAAAGGGTGAGGTCACATCTCAGCACCGCACGGCTGTCATGAATGAGAGCTTACGTAAGAGTGAAAAACCCCACTGCATGCATCTTATCACCTCTCTTATCATCTACTTCCTTTGTCATTGTCTTCCTCCGTCCATGCATATCTGGTTAAAACAACTGATTTGCAGAAAATTTTCAGATCTAATAAAGACCCCTGGCCTCTGCTGGTTTCTGACTCATTTGTCATGATGGAGCAAGAGTTTAAAGAGTAAAACATAGAGTTGCCCTTAACTAAAGATTTGACTTGTAGTAATTCATTTAAGCCATCAGTCAAATAATCGCCATCTCCACAGTACAATGATGTGCCTTTAGAGAGACAGGACTCTAGAGTGCGACCAATTTGGTGCGACTTAAAAAAAATCAGAGGTCGCTCCGGTGCGACCAGCCGTTCGAGGGAAAAAAAAAGTCTCAGCGACTCTGAAAGTCTCCCTGTGGTTCAACAACAGACACTAGAGCCCTGCATTTCAGCCTGAGCCCGACGGGCCCCAACTTTTTTACACCCCTCGAGGCGGGCTTCAGGATAATTTTGACGTTATAGTTCAGACGCGGGCCGGGCCTCTCGCCTGGTTTAGACTTCTCCTTAAATTTATATTTTAGACATCCATCAATTAGTGTGGAAAAAAAAAATTGCCACGCTGGTGGAAACAACAAAACACGAGACCGTGCTACCGCGACTGTCAAGAGTGGCTGGACGGTGTTTAGTGTCCCCCAGCAGCAGCGAAGCTGAACAGTTCTCCGTTCAAATACACGCAAGCTTAAGCTTGCCGCAAAGCACTGGTAAAAGTAATTACCATGAATGTGACGGGGGAAATAGTAAGGAGATATTTGAATTATTTACTAATGAACTAGTGTGTTCTGAGTCTGTGTCGCAAGGATGAAGTTGCCGATCCTGACTCGCCATGTCATTAGACACGCCTTTAGAGAGAAGTGCAACTTTACGGATTATAATTATAATAAAAAAGTGTTTTAGTTTTCGATTTGTTTTATTTCGTTAAGTAATCATTTAAAGCTTTCTATAGATATATTTATCATGTCTGTGAGGCATGTTTTCACTGAGGTTCGGTTAATTTTTGTACACCTGTTAAAGACGAGACACAGAAAGCGCATCATGTTTGTTTTCTTTATTTTATAAAAGCACAAAATTTTGTTGATATTGTGAGTGCACACAAATTAAAGACCCTTTGCAGGTACGAATGATGTATTACTCTTACCTTTATGTGCAAAAATGACGGCATATCTACTGAAAAAAAATGCAAGTGATCATGCTGGCGTCTCCATGTCCTGAAGCGTCTCCGCACAAACTATTGGATGTAGCACACATTTATCTGGGTCTAACCTTTAAACATTGTTATATACTTGAACTGTTTTATATCTATAGATTTTATTTTAGGCGAGTCGTGGTGATTTGAGAAGGCTAAATTGATTAAACATTGGCTCACTGTCTAACGCTGGCCGCTTGGTCGTTTATTTTTAAAAAACTAAAACTTATATTTAACAAACAAAAAATGCTCCAAACGTTTTTCTAAATTAACTTAATAAAAAAACGAAAAACAATATAATCACTTTGCTATTACATACAAAACTGAACTATTTTAATAGCTGAGACAGTAGTATAAGCTGTTTAGGGAGTGTTTAGCTGTTTAAATCAGACACTAGAGCATCCCTTCATTCAGACACCGTGGAAGATCGGATAAGAATCAGTGTAGAGGGGCCAAGTCTGGAAGATTTTGATGCTAGAGAGAGTTTGGCCAGCTGGTTTAGCCAAGGCCAAAGATCAAGAAGGCCAAACTACAGGAGTTGGCCATCCGAGGGGGCATGTGAATGCAATGGAGGATAGTCCATAAGACACTGAGCCATGAGATGTTCAGTTTGAAGCCCTTAAAACACTTAATTTAGATGTTCTTTTTATTTCATTTATCTTGAGATGTTTTAAGTTTAAATTTCAGCTCAGTGAAGCACTTTATGCACCAACACTTTTTCAGTAAGTTACCTTTCTTGTAGAATTGTGCTTCAAATAAAGAACTTTATGTTGACCAGATTGTTAGTTAATCATTTACAAGAAAAGTGAACTTGTAAAACTGCGGTGTTAAATGTTATAGAGTCAAAAATTTGGGTGCACCTAACTTTTGTGCTGGTGCACCTAAGAAAAAGTTAGGCCCACCAGTGCAACCAGTGCAAAAAGTTAGTCTAGAGCCCTGAGAGAAAAAGCACCTTTAATAAGGATTACATAATCAGAGAGTATTTGTTTTGAATCGGTTCATTCAAAAGTAGATGTTTCAATCTTTCTATAGATATATTTCTCATGTTTGTGAGGCAGTAGCCTATACGCTGAGTTTCAGTTCACTTTTGTGATGCGCTGATTGCGCTCCAGTTCATGGAGATGGCAAAAAAACAAACAAAACAAACAAACAAAAAAGCATCTTGATTGTTTTCTTTATTTTACAAAAGCACAACATTTTGTTAATACTGTGAGTGTACACAAATAAAAGTAGACCCTTTACAGTTTCGAATGATGTATTACTCTTATCTGCATGAGTAAAAATGACAGCAATTTTTAAGATGTTTTTCGCTGTTTTCAGGAGAAATGCAGTAAGTGTGCTAATAGCTTCCACACTCCACACAAACACTTCGATATGCGCCTAAAAGCGCACATTTATCTAAGTTTACGTGCTACTACCTGCATGTCTCACTTTCAAAAGGAAAGCCATTTTTGAGGTTGATGAATGATAGATGAATGTTTGGATTTTCTTCCTGGAGTTACTGTACCTCAAGAACCAGCAGTTAACAATCTGTTCATGGAGGACAGTTTTTTCTGTGACTAACCGACTAAAAACCTTTTAGTTGACTAAGCCTCTTCTTGACTATTAGGGGGCAACGCTAGTAAAAAGTCTAGAAGTTTGCTCTGTTCCTCATGCAAAGCTATTGTATGCATACAGAAGAATGCATACATGTTTCGATGATCATTTCTGACTTTGTGTAATTATTCATTCTGATCTCTAGGGTCTCATTTTTAAGCGGTGACTCTATATGTGCTGAAAGCTGCAAGGGCACAAAATAAAAAATCCTGCTGACAGATATCATAATGCATTTGAAATTATACAATTTGACAGCAGCTAGACACTTTCCCACAAGCCCTAATCTCCCTGATGTTTTCCAAAAAATCTACTGGATTACATGAGAGCTGCTGATGGCATAATAAAAGACCCAAGGATATTGCAAAACCACTTTAGGCTACTAAATGCTACTATATTTTTAAACCCCTGTAACCGTTCCAAGAAACACACTTTTTATTTCTGCTGCAATTACTTTCAAAACATTCCCAAAGACAGTTTTGTAAACAACACGAATGTCTGAAATGAGGCTTTTGAAGAGTTTCTCATCCTGGTTTCTAATACTTCCCATATACTGGCACCTCAAAATGAGATCATTGGAAGTGGCTATTTCCTCTGACATCTTTTCATTACCTGCCCATACCTGTTTGCAATCTCCTCTAAACCACAGTGACCCCTCTTCCATCAAAGTCTCTTTCCAACCACGGCCCAAATAAATTATCAGGCCAATGGCGATTTTTCAGAATAGCATATTACTAGCCTATGATTCTGAGATTTACTGCAATGCTTTAGTGACCAAAAAAATACAATGAGATGTTTCGAGATCATGATGTTAGTCAGTTCATCACACTACAGTCCTCATGCACACACACACAAGCAGTGCTGGGAAGATTACTTATAAATTGTAGTTACTGATTCCAAATTACATGACAAAAATCGTAGTTAGTAATGTAATTCATTACATTACACATTTTAGGTAATATAATCAGACTACTTTTTGATTACTTTTAGATCACTTTTGTATGGAAGCCTGTTTCTGCCACTAAATAAAAAAGAAAAGAAAAGGTAATTGTGACTTTTTATATTACAATTCATTCATTTTATCTTGCAATAGTGAGATATAAACTCGCAATTCTGACTTTTTCTTTCTCAGAATTGAGTGATATAAACTTGCAATTGTGAGAAAAACCCAATTCTGACTTTATTCTGACTCGCAATTGCGCATTTATATCACGCAATTAGGAGAAAAAATAATTTCTCACAATTGTGAGTTTATATCACGCAATTCTGACTTTATAACTTGCAATTGCGAGTTTATATCATGCAATCATATGAAAAAAGTAAGAACTGCGATATACAAATGCAATTCTGACTTCATTTCTCGCAATTGTGAGTTTATATCTAATTCTGAGAAAAAAGTCAGAGTAGCGAGATGTAAACTCAGTGGCGGAAACGGCCTTCCATACTTTTGACATTACTTGTTTATCACAATGATTTAAATAGAATAATCTTGTAACATATTGATATAAAAATATGAAGAGAAAGAAAATATATTTCATTTGTTTACATTACATTACATTACGTCAAAGTTTCTCAGACTGGGGTTTGTGAAAGAACTGCTAATAATTAATTACATCATAAAAACGTACAATTAAAATAAATAATTTTAAAACAATGGCGTTTGAAAGACAAAAGTCTTCCAAAGACATAGTAATACATGGTTAAATAAATCAGTGATGTTTAAAAAAATTATAATTAGTTTAATCAGTAGTTGATACAATGTTGGGATGCTGAGAAAACACAATTTTTTTGTAAATCCAGTGTTCAAATGTGTGGCCTCTCAGTTTTCTGTGCAATTATAGCCAGCTGACTAATGACTGGTGTTTGTGTAAATGTCCACAAAACTGGAAAACTTTTTAGGCTATTTTAGAAAGGAAAATTTAAACGATGGAAAAATTGATGAATAATTTATTGCTAGTGTGTGATTACTATGTAATCAATAAAAAGTAACTGTAGTCTGATTACGAGTATTTTAAAATGTAATATAATGTAAATACAAGTACTTAATTTTTGGAATCTGATTATGTAATCCAGATTAATTTTATATAGTTTCTATACAGGTATTTAATTTTTTGAAATGTTTCTGTTTACTCGTGCAGGGCCACTAACCAACTATATTTACCTCTTCTGCACTGTGTCCATAAATCTTTTTCTTTTGCTTTAAACTACCAAAAAGCCCCTGGCAGCGCTTCCAAAAACATTTACAGGCAGAAGAGTGAGACTCAGCAGGCTGAAGGGAAATGTAGAACAAAACAAATCAGAGAAGGGTGTTTTTGAGGAAAGAGAAGCAAAATGTAAGGAGGCTGAGAGGGATATCAACCACAGAGTAGCGTATAAGTGCAAAAGGGTTTGACTTTGTGTGACTGTGATTTTTAATCATTCTCACCCTGTGCACAGGTTCGAGCACCGGCACGCCACCTTCCCTGCCAGGCTCTTGTACCTGGATTTGTGTGTCTCCAGAGTTACTGAAGCTGAGGATGAGATTGACAGTGCCTCCCAAAGCTGAAGGACTGGGTTCCTTCAGCACCAGGTACGGCGAGTCCGGCCTCTCTAAATGACCGCTATCATCGCTTCCTTTAGGACTGACACTCTTCATCACCTCGTATCCATAATTGTGCTGCAAACTGTCCTCCATGTCACCAGGGGGAGCACTTGTGAGGCTTTCTGTTCTCTTCTGAGAAGCCTTGGATGAGGTTTCCGCCTGAAAAATGGCAGAATTAATATGATTTTATGAGGAGACTGCATCTGTGGGTCGATCTTACGAAAACTGTCAAGGATTTCCAGGTCACATTTCACAAACAAAAGAAAGAAAGAAAAATTATATTTTGCATAAAGACAAAAACATATTGTATTTTAGGACTTGCATTGTGGCATTATTTGACATTTAAGCACATCAATATCCTGTCAATTTCCCATTAAAGCAACAACAACAACAAAAAACTATATTATACGCTATAATTTATTCCATATTAAAAAATAGTAAAGCTTGTTTGCATTGTGATTGTTTTTTACATTTAGTAGCATTCTTTTAATACATGCTGATTTAAATTTAAAAATCACTACATTACAGTAATTTTTACTGTAAAACTAAATCTAAATACTGTAAAATACAAATCATCACTGAGAATAAGCAGAATTATACAAATCTTAAAAATTAGGTTTTATTTCTGTATGAAAATAATATGTTTGGTTTATTTTTGTATATTATTTTGTTATTTTGGGTTGATCTCATGAATACGGTAAAGGATTGCAGGATCGTTAGGATTGTTTGCACTATGACATTTTAATGCAAAAGTTCTACATTAAATACTGAAGCATTTATACATTTAGTAGCATTTGCTGCATTTAATATATACTGTTGCAAAAGTATTTCTACTTTTACATTTGCTATATGTTGATGTAAATTGAAAAATCACTGCTTTACAGTATCTATTTACTGTAAGACATTTATTGATTGATACAGATATTACTTAAGACAAATAAGCAAAATTCCCATCGTCAAATTCACATTTCTGTAATGTTTGAAAAAATAAAACTATATTAATAAAAACATCAAAAGATTGTGAGAAATTTTTTTTGTTTTTGGTTTTTAGTATTTTTTTTTAATCATTTCATAATTTTGTTTGTATTATTTATGTTTTTTTTGAATCATTGCAAGGATTAGTTAATTTATAATATTAATATTATTTATATTTTCAATTTGGAGTGAAATGTAACCTCGATATGTTTCCTTACAATTGTATGTACACACAGGAGTGATGAAGTGAATTATTCAGTTCAATCAGTTTTTGATTTGTGCATCATGGCTGACTGATTGATTGATAAACTTGATTGATCCAAAGAGGGGAAATTCACGAATGAATGGGTTCTACCTGTGTTTGCGGGCTGCAGACCGTGGCCTCGGTGTAAATAGCGTCTGTCTGAGCTTCTTCAGCCCTCTGTCTGCTCAACAGCTGATCCTTCTGAGCCCTCCAGTGGACCAGGATCCATCCCAGCATGCTCCTCAGCTCCTCCATCCTCTCTCTGATCTGCACAAGTCATAATAAACAAACCATTTTAACGTTCTGTCATCCCAGAAGCAACTGAAGCAGATATTAAAGGGATAGTTCACCCAAAAATGAAAATTACCCCATGATTTACTCACCCTCAAGGCATCCTAGGTGTATATGATTTTTAGACGTTATATTAAAAAATGTCCTGACTCTTACAAGCTTTATTATGGCAGTGAATGGGTGTTATTTTTCAATAGTGTATTAGAAGCCCAGTAAAGCGCATCCATACTGTACATAATAAAAAAATGCTCCACACGGCTCCGGGTAGGGATGGGTAATTTTAATTAAAAGTTATTTACATTTACATTTAGTTATTTTGCAGAAGCTTTTATCCAAAGTGACTTACAATTGGGATTTATGGGTTATAAATTAATAATAGTAATTAATAATAATAGCTAGAGATTAAGTTTTAATTTTTTTTTTCTTACAAAAACACATGGATTCACTTCAGGAGTCTTTATTAACCCTCTGGAGCCAAGTGGGACACTTTTTATGATGGATGGCTGCGCTTTATTGGACTTCTTTTGGACTATTGAATATCAACACCCATTATAAAGCATGGAAGAGCCAGGAGATGTTTTAATATAACTCTGATTGTATTCATCTGAAAGTCATGCCTTGAGGGTGAGTAAATCATGGGGAAATTTTCATTTTTGGGTAAAGAAAGCTTATTTGTGTTTCTCTACCATCTTGTTGAGGTGATGCTCGTCGTCAAAGAGTTTTTTTCCAGCCACAGTGAGCTGATCAAACTCCTCAAACTTCTGCTCTATCTGGCGATCCAGAACCTCAACCAGAGGCTCCTGGTTCTCTCGGCTTTGACGCAGAGCACTTTCAGAGAAAATGCAGGAGCGGGTGTCTTCTGTCCAAGAGCTGTGGGAGAGAAGATGAACAGCAGAGAGGTGAAGACAAGCGCTTCAGGCCCATACACAAGCTCAAGATGATGCTTTCCAGACGTTTTTCCAAACACATCAAGAGAACACAATGTGAACAGACATCTCCCATCAATAAATCAAACATTAGCTCTGCAAATTATATTCATAGAACATTCCTGGTGAATCACACCAAAACATGTCCAGGTCACATTTCACCCCAAAATCAAAAGAAAGAAGGACCTTCATGATTTTTTGATTTATGCCATTATTTTCATGACAATTAAGCAAGTTTCCCCCAAATGTGCATTACTGTAATGTGTCCAGATATTTACATTTATTTTTGTTTAGTATTTTTATTGGGGGAAAAAAAACTAATATTTATATATAATTATTTTATATATATATATATATATATATATATATATATATATATATATAAAACTAATATTTATATACATTTCATTATTTGGTATTTTTAGTTTTTTTCTATTTTTTCAAATCATGTTTGATTGCTATTAAATTAGTACAGTGTAAATTAGTGCTATTAAAACAGTATTTTCTAATTTAAAAAAAAATCAAATAAATATTTTTATTATAATTTCTATATGTGTATACAAAATTATTATAAAATAAATTAAAAAAAAAATAATTGTTGAGAATGTAACGAGAAAAAAAAAAAGTATATATAGGCATTTACTATTTATGGTAGTATTTGTTCTAGTTTTAATTTATGCTGATTTAAATGAAAAATATTTAATTGAATTTTTTTAATTTAAACATTTGCACTATTGCAATGTCTGGGCACATTACAGTAAAAGAAATTTCTTCAGAAACTTGTTTAATTGTCATGAAAATAATTAAAAAATATATATTTATAAATTACAATATATCATAAAAATGACAAAGGAATTAAAAATTACTATTTTATATATGGTATGTATGTATGTATGTATGTATATATATTAATTAGCTATTTGTATTACATACAGTAAATTTAGTTGTTTTTTTTTTTTTAATTATCTACTACTTTCTATTTATTATTAATGTGTATTAACACAAATATTCAACATTTAGGGAGAACTGTCCCAGTATATGTCATGAAAATATATATTATATTTTTTTTTGGGGGGGGGGGGGTGAATTATGATCTGTATGTGTTCTTGTGATGTCAATCTTTAACAAAATAAGAAATAAAATTAGGTCTCATTTAATCCTTTTATCACTGACTTACATCATTGCCAGATAGTTCCTAAAGAAATGACGCAGGTGTCCAAACTGCAGGAGTCTCTTCTTGTTTTCAGCCACACTTTTGCCGAGCTCGTCCCAGGCGTTCAGGCTGGTCTGAATCTCAGTCCCTACAGTGTTCATCCTCTCGGGACACACGTCTGACAAACGGCTCGCCAGACTCGCCATGGCCTCCACCTCCTCCTTCAAGACCCCGTATTCAGCCTGGAGGAAGAAAAGACGTCTGGGTTTAAGTTCACAATTGCACACTACCATCCAACTAGTGCTATTTTTGCAGCATACTGTAAACCCTTTACAAACTGTGCAAAATCTGTTAACCACATGCTTTACATATGTATTGCTGGCATCGCTGACAGAGTTTCTGAAGGTAATTAAAAGCATTAATAAGCATCAAGCCGCTCAGTGTTTCAGATCTGCGGCTGCAAAACAGAGATTTTCAGATGCTTTATGCATGAGCATCAAACTATTTTAGTATGAGCCATTAGGTCATTTCTTGCATTTTAGAGTTTCCAGAAAGATGTGTTTGCGTTTTGCACGCCATCAAGTTATTATTGCATTGTAATGCACCCACACAATGCTGCGGTCTCAAATGAATCAACCGACACATACAAATACACATCATAAACGCCAAAAACCTGCACACAATGGAGTCCTGTGTGGATAATAAAGGCATGTGTGGGCTCACTTCATTATCGAACAAAACAAGGGTCTGGCTGAGCCTCAGTGGATGTCCAGCTTCAACCACAACAGGAAACAGATTCTAGAAACAATGTGCTAAAACAAATTCATCACAAAAGGTGGGAGAAAGACGTTTCCATTAGATCAACACCGGGAGGTCACAGAGTCCCGGCAAACAAGATGCTTCCTGTTCTCAGAGTGTTATTGTGTTGCAAAAACACTCAGTTGCAGTCTTTCTTTTAAAAAATAAAAAAAAAAACAACCCCACAAAAGGGTGAATCACATGAAAGCATGTCCAGGTAACATTTCACAACAAAAATCTGCATGAATAAAATCAGCTCTGTTTTTAGGACCATGAATTTTATTTTTTATTTTTTGCAATACTACTACTACTTATACTACTACTAATTAATAATAATAATAATAATTATTATTATTATTATTAATAATAAAATAATAATACTTTTTCTTGTAATTAATTCTTATATTTATAACTTAATTGTCATTGGAAATAAATCGCAGTAATAATAATAAGAAGAAGAAGAAGGTGAAGGATTAATAAATGTTTATTTTTATTTTTTTTTTTTTGTTATTTAATTGTTATTATTATATATCACATAATGCACAATAATAATAATAATTAATTATTAATAATAAAAACATTAAAAAACAATAATTATCATTTCTTAATTTTATTAATTATAAATTTAAAAAGAATTACCTCACAACAATACTAATACACAATCTTAATATAATAATATCATACATTTATATTTGTAATTATTGTGATGTGATTATTTTCATGACAATTAAAATAAAAATTGCTGTAAAAAATTATTAAATAAAAAAAGATAAATTAAGGGCAGAACAACAACACTACCATTATTTCTAAATATTTTTTAATTTAATTAACTATTTTATTTTTTGCATTACAGCAGCAAGATTGTTAGGAGAAAATGTGTAACTATTTTATTTTTTGCATTACAGCAGCAATTGCCTAATAATTTTACATGGTCCGTGTAATGAGCCTACGGTTTCTCTAGCAGTCCGGGGGGGGGGGGGGGTAAAAGGGGGGGGGGGGGGGGGGTGGGGGGGTGGGGGGCAGTACGCCGTACCTCCAGCGTGAGTCCCCTGTGTACTCCTGCAGGTCATACCAGACCGCCAGCGATCCGGGCTCACATCTCACAAGCCATCTCACTCTCCATCTCTCTAGCACATCTAAGCTGGCTGAGTTCGGACACAGCGCTGCTGCAGACACCCAATGCTCCATGCGCCGCTGACTGACACCATGGCAATGCCTGGGAAAACGTAGTAGGAGACGAATAGACAGAGAATAGTGAAATGCTTTATTCACCAAAGCATGTTTTTCTTGCTCACGGTCTGCCCTCAACCAGCAAACCAAAGTTTGCTAATTGTGATGATGATCCGTTTCCCTCCGACTCCTACTCACACCGGTGATTCAGCTCCTGTGATGCCCTCTGCGTCATGTGACCTGCGAGCGCGGCCCCTCTCCCTCGCCGCTGTCATGAGGCATCTCATTACAGCTTCTCTGAGACTCCTCACCTATGGGTCCCAATGGAGTTTCCATCAGGGGCTCTCATGTCCGCGTCACTCGGCAAGCCCAGAAGAGACGATCCAGAGATCAAGCTCACTGCACAGCGGCATGCGAAGAACCAGTTCAACAATGAATAAACCAAGAAATGAAAACCCAACGAGACCCGACTACTCTGAGTATGCATATGACACACCCTCTCTGGAATACTTGATTCTGATTGGTCGATCCTGCCATTCTGATCAAATATTTGTGTATAATGACACTTGACTGTATAATGAACAGTTTTTTCAAACACAGCTGTGCTGGTTTAATGTCTCAATACTTATCTATATCATACCTATCTATATAATAACATTATAATCCTAGTTCTAAAGTGCGCATAAATATACATGGTTAATAATATTCTGCCGTAATTTTCTTTAAAATTATAATTAACATTAAATCATATTATTATATATCATACTATTCTGATATATATATATACTTGGACTGTATATAGTTTTTTCCAACACATTGGTTGATGTTCAATACTTATATATATAGTATATATATAACATTATATCAGTTCTAAAGGTTTTATAAATATACATGTATAATAATCATTCTGTTAGTTACAACTTTAACTTATTAATACTATTATATATATTTAGTATTTATTTATATATATAGATTATCATATACGTTTATATTTTATTATTTATAATATGTAATGCAAATAAATGTGATCCAAGAGATAATCTTCCTTTAAGTATATATTGATTGGGGAAACCTAAATGGATGGAACCCTAGAGATGATGCTGACAATAATTCAGTCATTTTTTACAGTGCAGCTCATGGATTATTGGTCTTATTCTGCGGTTTGGAACCACGCAACCTTTCTGGTTATCACTAAACCACACCATCATGCTGCTAATATCAATGCTAGAAATGAGCGTTCAAATGCATGTGTTTGATTCCAAGCAAAGATGCATGAAACCTGCGCTGACAATGCAAGTCACTTTGCATAAATGCATCTGTCAAATGCTGTCAAATGCCATGAAACGTAAACGAACTGGAGAAAAAACGTATAAGCTAACCTGTACCAGGGTAGCTGTAGTGGACTTTCCTCGTAGCTCCACCTTCTCCAGGAACTCTTGTGAGCATTCGCGTGTCCTTCAGCTCTGAGCTCTGCTGGGTCAGTGCCATACTGCACACTGCTCCTGCAACCTGAAAGAACACCCACGCTTATACATCCCGAACACTGCCAGTGCAAACAACAATCTATCCATGATGAACCGGCGGTGGGGCACATACTTCTTTGCTCCACGTCCTTCAGGCGTGCAGGAAGACAGCTGAGTGCCCCTGAAGATGTCTTTGGACTGCTCAGATGATCTACTTCCTGTCTGAGGGGTCTGCAGCTCCAGACGTCTGGCCTCTTACGCTCCTGCTCCAGCTGGCAGCTCTCATTGCTCCGCCACGCTCACAGACCTCAGGGTATCCAGCCAGAGACGCCTGCCTGATGGTGCGCAGCTCACCCGCCTCCAACCAACCGCCTCCAGACGGGCCAGAGGACTGCCGCATCCGCACCACTGCCAATTCACAGCCAGGACAAATCTCACAATGATCAGTTAAGAGCAAAAAATGAGTTTACTCTGGATTTTGAAATCAAACTTTTAGTGAATATATAATTATGTTATTTTTGCTTATCTTTTTCATGTTGGCGTTTCGTTTGTGTTTGACTGACAGTGCACTATTTGTATTTATATGAATTTAACGTACATACTTTTGCATTGCTGACAGTTATTTTTCAAGATAATTAAGCGCTATTTCCATCAAAAATCAACCGTAATTGCAGCGACACATTTTATTTTAATTTTTATGCATTCCCCATTACATTTTCAAAAACTGTAATAAAGTTAAATATAACATCGCTAAAACAACAAAAATTGCAATTTATATGGTTTTTATTTATATTGGATAATATGAATCAGCATAAAGAAATATGTATGTCACAACACAACACACACACACACACACACACAACATTAACACACACATATATATAGTATATTATATAGATATTTATATTATAATAATATATATGTGTGTGTGTGTGTGTGTATATATATACTATATATATTGCCATACTTAGTGACAATTTTCTTCCACTGCAACCTGGTATACCATCAAACCTCTTGCCTGATACGTTTCCATGTTTCAATCCATTATTGTTAAACCAATTAATACGTTTTGCCATAAATTTTAAATTTCCACCACCGATCCCCACCACTGTCGATAACTGATTGACGATGATGTCACCACATTTATTCCACAGTACAAAAACCGACGAAAAACCGTAGTTCAATTCTCTAGCCCAACACACACAGAGACCGTCAGAAACGACACACAACCACCGCTAAAACTTCCCATTTCTTACTTCTGGTGTCCCCTTCTTACTGAGGACAGATGTTATCGAAACTTCTCCTCGCCAGCCATATCCTACAAACATGCCCTCTTTTAGAAACCATTCCCCTCACAACCCACCTCCTCCAAAGCCAATCTCTCCTACACTTTTACCAGCACATCACACAAAAATTTATCAACACGTCTATCCTCACAGGCACTAGACCCCACTGCATTGCAATGCAGCCTCGGTTAACCGTCACTGCTCCCGAGACACTCCCTACTGTACAATTAAACACACTTCACTCGTACAGATAGCTACAGACCATGTCTCTCGTCCTTCCATTCATAGCGCAAACCCTATCGAAGAGTTGTTTCACAACCAGATATCATTGTTGCTTTTCACAGAACTACCAAACGGATGCGACACCCAGTGCAGCGTTTCAGGAGTGGACATTCCAAATTAGCACTGCGCTACCGTCAGTCACGGAAAGCCGGCCGGATTGGCCAAAAGCTGCATTTCACAACATCATCAGTCTTATTCTGCTAGATCTATCTGCTGGCTTTTGACCAATGTCAATCATCAGATGCTGCCGTTCTGCCCTTGTGCATCACCTGGCATCTACTTAGGGAATTCAACTCGCTGGCGTTTGGAATCAAATCTCCTATGGGGGTCTTGCAGGGGGGCATTGGGGAGCGACGGTATCCAAAACGCACATCACCTTGACGACTGGGTGTCCCCAGGGATCAAGTTCGGGACCCTCCGCTTTCTCCACAGTACCACAACATTCATCACTGGGGTCCCATCATAACTAGAGGGACATGCTTACTCGTACCATTGCGATGCTGATGACACATAGCTCTATCTTTCATTTCATTCAACCAGATGATCCGCCATGGTCCAGCTGCATGGATCATCAGGCTTACTTGTCGCGTACAATCGCGGCACTGTGATCGAAAATGATTAGCTATCTTACAGTCAACCATCTGGCAAACTGAACTGAGCGTTTGCACTTCACTGCCACTCCAATCTCTACAGTACTGAATTTCCTCCATCCAGCTAGGTTCTTCTACAACTACTCCATCAACTTGGTTTCTATCTGAAATCTTTGGTGTAACCTTTGATGTCCAGCTGACCTTCAAAGACAAAATTTGCACCACGCACTGCTCCAATCTCGCAGGTTTGCATTGCACAACATCAGCAAGATCAGGCCCTTTCTAACAGAGCATGCTGCACAACTTCTTGTCCCAGGCCCTTGTCATTTCTAGGCTGGACTACTGCAATTAGCTCTTGTGGCTGGACTTCCATCAAGCACAATCAAACCTCTACAAAGGACTTCAGAATGCAGCGGCTTGCGATCCTGAGGGTCTTCATCAATCGAGCCCAAAAGAGCCCATGTTACACCTCTCTTTATCTCCTTGCACTGGCTACCGGTTGAGGCTTAGCTTCAAGTTCAAGACACCTTGATGACTTGCATATATAAACAGTCCACAGGCTCAGCACCCGCCTACTTCCACTTACTCTTATGAATCTACATACCCTCTAGAAGATCCGCAATTGGAGCAACGGCCTCGTGGTACCATCACAGAGAGTCACAAAAATCACTTTTTCCAGAACATGTTTCATTCACCATTCCTGGCTGGTGGAATGATCTTCCCCCCCCTATCCGGAATGCTGAATCCCACCTGACATTTTTCAAGCACAGCTGAAACTCATCTCTTTCGAAGCTACTTGACTTCATCATCACCAAAAAAAAAAAAAAATCTAAAAAAAAAAAAAAAAAATTTTCTTTCTCTTTATTTATTCCTTCTCTTTCTAGCTTGTACTTATTTGAACAATATGCTCTTACAAGCACTTTCTGTGTCTGGCCTCTTTAAGGTAGAATCGTTTCATGTGTCCCCCCTGTTGTGTTGCTTTAAGGAAAAAGAATCGCTTTAATGTGTCCTGTACATGTACCCAGAACAAGTGAGTCTGCTTGACACTGGATAAAAGTAGTCTGCAAATTGTCGGGGATACAGTACTCCACAGAGTGCTCCAGCGTGTAGTGAGCATTTCTAGGCATAAAAAATGGCATATTTTGCCTCAGTATATATACTGCACAATACTTTCTTTCAACAAGAGAAGCAATATACCATTCCAAACATTCATTCCAAGGAAATAACCAGATATATGTACCCCTGTAGTTGAGCTCCTCTGAGACCTTCAGGACCAGTCCGTTCCTCTCATGTCTTCTCTTCAGCTCGTCCCACAGTAACCCTCCAGCTGACTCCAGAAACTCCTGGATTGATGCTGCCCGGATGCTGATGCCCTCACCAGACTGTAACCCTCCTTTGGATGTGACAAAAAAAGAGTCTGGAGTTACAAGGTTTCAAATTTTAACTCCATCATACATATTTGTTAAATATATATATTCATACTTATTTTATATAATATGAATATATAATGTTTATAATAATTATTTTATTTTTATTTCTAAATTAATATGACTAAGTATAGTTTTAATAATATGTCATTTTCATTATGGTTTACAGAACTAATATTATTATTTTTTTTTATATTACATTCTTTTTTATAATATTTATCATTTATAATATACATTTTATATCATTGGCTACAGTATTTTCCAAATAAATTAACATATTTTTGCATGTGCTTATGTGTACTATATCAGTAGAGTTTTAATATAAATATAATTGATATAAATCAAATTAATAGTAATTGAATGCAATTAAAAATATATTAGTATTATTAGTCTAATGTCCGATATTTAATCAAAGTATGATTTGAATAAGTTTATTTTGTTATTAATGAGCATTAATAATGATTTTATAAAATTTTGAGTAATTATATTCATTTCAATACACATTTATCACTAGCAGGATTAATATACTATAAAGAAAACGTTTCCAGTTAAGGCAACCAGCATCAATCACTGAAGACATACATTTGGACAAAATACAACTAAAAAAACAATGCTAAAACAAACCACCACAAATAAAACTAAAAAACCCACCGAATTTATGTAATTAAATCAAAACATTACAACATATGGAATCACTAATTTTTTGAATATACGCTCCACTGAAATGAATTCACCAATTCCAAACACATTAAGTTGCTATAATTGTTATCTAAACATTACAACAATTATTTTCACTGATTACAGCAGAACTATGATCAAACACTCATAAAAATAGACATCAATTTCATTGCTGTAAGTGTAATTTATGATGTAAAATACGAGAAAGTATAAAAACAAAAAAAAAATCTAAAACAGAAGTTTGAGGATTTATTCTCAAAATGTAAGTGTGCAGTATTTCCGGAGCGTTGCACAACATTTATACTTATTCGGACAAAAAACAAAGTAGCTGCTTCTAAACTATAAGTTTTATACACAAAAAATATCTAAGGGTCATGTTTAATTTCCAGAATTACCTGCAGTACCCATGAGACATAACATTCGTTTTAGCATTTAGATGGAGGTTATCTAATTCAACAGCTGTGTTAGCGTTCAATAGCACGTGTAACCCCTCGCGACCCTCTCTTGAACCAACTCTAGGGGGGTCCTGGCTCTGTTGGCCAGGATATCCTGTTCCAGTGCGGCCTGGAACGCTCTTGGCTGCTTCGAAAACCGTTCGGGCGCCGGCCAAACTGCAGATGCTGATGTGGCCCATACGGCAACGCTGCTGTCTTTGAGCCAAGGGAGAGTAGTCTGTGGAGAATTACCAAGAGAACATGGAACACACAGACAGGGTTCTAATCCACATTAAACTGCTCAAGAGATGCACCTGTGACTCATTCCTATAGTTTAACACTTAGCATGACTTTCTCAGCTAACACACACAACACTCTCATCATGTAACACTCTAAAAAAACACAAATATGAAATATAGAAATAACCTATATTTACACTAGAACTATGTGCTTTGTAACTATATTTACAGTCAAGTTTATTGACATGAACTCTAATGATATTATTCTAAGTTTCAGCTATATAGTAATAACTTATTACCAGTAAGCAATTGGAATACTAAACAAAGTATAACTTTTCAAAAATAGTAATTCTTTTCTTGATTAATGCGACTATTAATGAAGTAGTTCAACAAAATTTATTTAATATGATAGTACATCAGTGTAACGATAGTCACTTCTTTATAATATTGCTATTATACTATATCCTATCTCTGTAAATATGTGAGGTTTCTATACATATAACTTTATTATAAAATACAAAAATGATGCTACATTTTTAATATCCTTATTAATTAAATAATATTCATATTTAGAAGTCTGATCGTCTACTTAAAGCTTAATAATATTAATTAAGCATAATTTATACGTCCAATAGTCAGTATGGTAAATGACAAATATGAACTAAGTTATTAATTTGGATAATGATAGTCACTTTTTAATCGTTACACCGTTATAATATAAAATTTGCCCTTGTTTTTACAATCAATAAGATATAGTTATATAATAAACAACACTGGATATAATTTTAAACTATATTGACGGCAACACGAACAACAGTCATAATGTTATTTTATTAGTTTACCTGATCTATATTTAAATACCAATATGATTTCTATTTAGTATAAGTATTACGTTATGCGGTAGTGGGAGGAAAACCGGGAAAAATTTGCGAAGATATTTTTAAAAACATTTTATTTTTTTTAATTTAACTAACCCTCGCTTAATTTATCCCGAAAGTTTTTTTTTTTTCTAAAACACAAAAGAACATATGTGCAAAAACTACTGAACATTCCCTAAGAAGCTATCATTATTTTAAAGCACCAAGCCTAGAATGCTTCATTGGCCATTATATATATTTTCATCATTCGAGAGGTTTTAGAAGCTAGAAGCTTGCGTTCTGGAAAATTTCCAGGATTGCTAATTGCAAAATGCAGATACCAAAGAAATTGCTACAGAAATCAATTTCGGTTCCTTAGCCAATCTTGAAGAATTGGCTAATCTCCAATCTCTTTCATCTGCGGCTTTGACCTGGGTTCTCACGCCTCTCTTTCTATTCTTAAAAAAAAAAGAAACACTTTTAGACTTAGTCATTTACACAAGTGCTGTTCGCCTTAACAATTAGCAAAAAGGACTTACACCAGCTTGCTCTATTCTTTTTCTAATTCTATCTGTTGCAGATTTATTATTATCAGAGAACTTAAAAAGAAAACTTTGCTATGGCGAAGACGCTTATCACTGTTACTGCCGGATTGAACGTTAAGTCAACTCGTGGAATGGTTTGGAGTTCTAAATAGGCACCTTGTCTGTTAGAGAAACGGTGATAGGGTTCTGGAGTTCGCGTTATGGAGCGATCCAGGTGGCTGCCGGCTCGGGCCTCCGCACGTTCCCTGTACTGTAAAGCACCACACAGGACCTCTATTTAGCACCAGTGCATCTTTAATTTGCATGCATGCAACAAATTTCCGAAAAGTGAAAATGTCAAACCTTTCAGTGGCTGTGACATCACTGGCAAGAAGGCATATGATGCATTTATCTCTCCTGCATCCCGGCTGTTTGACAGGGCTTTCCCGTAGGAATGCTCGGCGTCTCTTCCGGCAAACTTTTGCGGAGGTAAAACAAAAAGTGCGTGTTCATCCAGGACACTGCACATGATGTGTTTAAAGCATGCCTACAATGGAACCTTGGGTGCTGGTTTCAAAAACGGTTGTCCACATGATACTGTCCTGCGTCACACACCGCCATGAAAATTGAAACTGCGTGGTTGGCTGGTAACCGGGGTTGAATGATCAGCATGCGACGGTTGGACCATAATGCAGGACTAGTGTGGATGTACTGTTCCCAGACAGAAGCATTAAGGCAGTCATTGGGGAAATGCTATTCTGTATAATGCTAATGTAAAGCCCTGGTTCTGCATAGACAAGGATTCAAAATTGATATGAAGATGAAACCAATGAGCGCATAGCTTTATTGTGTAAAACTGATAAAATAATTGATGTAAGTTATTAAAATCTGATTCTAACGGGCTGACTTGGCCAAATACTTTGCAAAAAATAATAGCTCGGCAAGACACCGATGTAATCATTAACTATGGAACTAGTGTGATGGTAACTGTAGAACTTAGTTCAAGAAATTTTGAAGTTTAGACTTCAAACTGGAACTGTTCTGTGTTTAAAATCCCTTGTGAATTGAACTCTGTGAACAAAGTCATGTGTTTTTAGTGAACTTTTCTAACACTGCAGAAGGGCCGCCCTCAGGTGTTAGAGCCAGAACATTCTGGAAGATTTACCACACACACAAGCTGATCCTCATTATTAGCAAAGACCCCTATTTTTTAATTAAGGATTATTCTGGGCATTACAAACTCTCAGTATGAACCGCACCAGAAGCAGGGAAGAGTTTTCACAGCAAAGCTGATGGCTAAGTTCTTGTGTAATGGTGGAGTTATAATTTACCCGTTGCAGAGACGGTGAACTTTGGATGCGTATGAAAGCGATGTGTGGCTGCTGGACTCGGGGCCTCGGCACGTTAAACGCTGTAAAGCACCTCACACAGGGGACATATATGATCTTTTACTCTGCATGCATGCAAACTAGACCTCCGAAGTGAAAATGTCACCTTTCAGTGGCTGTGACATCACTCGGCACAGGCACGCGTGCATCTCTCCTGCATCCCGGCTGTCTGAGGGCTTCCCGCAGTGCTTCGGCGTCTCCTCCCGGCCTGCGGATGGAAAACACAAGGTGCGTGTTCATCCAGCAGACACTGATGTGTTTAAGCGCCTACAATGGACCCTTCTTTAAAAATGGACCCTTGTGTACGGTGGTCCACATGATACATGGCGCGTCACACGACCGCCCTGATACCTGCGTGGTTGGCTGGTAAACCGGGTTGAATAAGCAAGCGTTGGAGGTAAGTGACAGTGTTGGATGTAATCCCAGATAAAGTCAGTCATTTTTTATTTTTAATTTGGGAAAGTTACAGTGAGCAGCGCTGTTCAACAGGCTCCAACGTCACATGAGGAGGCTACTGGGGAAAATAATTATTCTGTATATCGCCGTCATGTCTCGAGTAGAAGGTCTCTGCGTATTTCATGAAACAGGTACATCACTGTGAACAACATGATACTCTAATCATGTAACACTACACTAGCACTCGCAAGTTTGAATGGAAATAAATTTATTATTTTTCAAACATTGATGCTTCCAAGTTATTACAATTAATTCTTAACATTTATTCTAGACTTAAATACTTCTATATTAGATTACTATTATTCTTTTATTATTCTTATTATGATTAATATTTTTAAAGAAATTATTTGCTTCTTCTGCTAAGGTTAATCAATTAAATTCTAAAATGTATTCTATTCTCCTACACACATATTATTATTATTATTATTATTATTATTATATGACAGCATTTATACTGTGTAGTTAACTCATTAATATTAAAATAAATTATTTCCTTTAAGCATTGTCATTTATTCTAAATTGATAAAATTATCATGTAAGATCATGTTATTTATTATATACTGACACATTACACATTATGAATATTATATTTTTAATCAACCTAAATGTAATATAAATAAGTTATAATAATATAAGACAACCAAATTTAGTATGTCGGTTTATTACAAAATATCATTGATTTATTTTATATATGTGAATTTTATAATTTGCTATTTTTCATTATAACATTCAGATTTTGGCAATAATATAATGAATTTAAATTAAATAAAAATTCAGGATTATCGGGTATCCATTAAAAAATTGAATAATTTCTAATAACAGTGTTATTATTATTATTTTATAATATTAGAACTGTTTATATTAAAGTATAAAGTATTACGGTTTCACAAATATGAAGCACATAACGGTTTCTGCAACATGATAATATTCGAGACAATGCTTCTACAGATCACTGAAGACTTAAGAAACATCGAAGACTGAGTAATGATGGTGAAAATCAGCTTTGATCACATAAATTTAAAATTTTAATATACATTTACATTAGAAAACAGCTATATAAATTATAATAATTTTTACATTATTACTGTTTTTACTGTATTTTTGGAATGGTACTATACTTAAAACAAATGTTCACCTACAAATGTTAATTCTGAGGACAGAAAAAGTTTGATTTAACTGACCGTGGTTATGCATCTTCAAATGAAGCTGCAAATGAGATCTGAAAAGAAATACTTTCAGTGGATAATGATTTAAATTTCAACCTTTTTCCTTTAAAAACAAACTTATCATATGGCTTGACTATACAGAGTAGGTCAAATTAATAATGTGATTATTAAATCCAATTAAATATCTGCCATTAAATATGCCAATCCCACTTTATAGTGCAAATATAAAACGATTCTATGAATGCTTTCAAGAGAAGAGAGAAAAAAATGTTATTGACCAGGACATGGAAAGTGAAAATAATAACTGCAAAATCAAGCAAAAACTTCGACAACGCTTTCTTTTCACACGGACCAAAACCGTTTTTTTCTGCACGGCACCCAATCGGCTCATTTCTGCTTTTATGGCGGCATATGAATCTGATCTGGGCATTCTCTGATTATGAGCTCGGGATGAATGAGTCAGAGTTTGCAGGAGAGAGAAACGCATGCTTCCGGAGAGGAAAGAAAGAAACAGTCATCTGAGAAAGTGGCCACTTAGGAGAGCACAGCAAATTTAAAGGGGGGCCCCTAAGCGCATGTATAAAACAGCACGCCACGCCAAAGAGTGCAAAGCCTCCAGTTTAATCGCGACAACAACGGCACGTTATCAGGGCTATTCCTGACATCAAGCCTTGAATAACAATTACATTCCGCATCACGCTCCGACATCATCTCCTCCACATGCCTGCTTCAGATCAGTCCAGAGCTTTTATCCAAAACTCCCGGCTCCTTCTCCTGCACTCGATGACAACTGAAGGGACAATGAATTATGTCACCGAAGGGCTCTCGAATGGATTACCCAGCTCTGTATTTCATCAGCCTTCTGCCTGGAGTGATGTCAGCCAAAACGCTCATCGTAGCACATATGAAGCTTGTGGCGGCTGCATCGGGGAGCCATTAGGCAGAAATACAGGGCCTCTTCGTCATGTTTAATCATCACTAAACAAGAAGTCTTGGTTTCTTCACACACACACACACACACACACACACACACACACACACACACACACACACACACACACACACACACACACACACACACACACACACACACACACACACAATTTCACAGACACACACACTCACACAGACACACACTCACAGACACACACACACAGAGACACACACACACACACACAGACACAGACACACACACAGACACACTCACCAACGGATGGATATGGACGCTCATAATGTGTAAAAATACACAGGTTTTAGACCTTTTTGAGCTGAAACCATCTTCAACTAATCCAGGGTAGTTGGTCGCTGTTGTTTTGGGCACTTTATTTGACCAGCTAAACACCAGCCTTGACCTATGGAAGCATAAGCTCACCACTGAATACAATAAAAAAAAGGTTATTGCGACTTTTTATCTCATAATTCTGACTTTTTTTGTCACAGAATTGTGAGATATTATCTATATATATTCTATTATATAAAGATATTATCTATTATATATTAACTAGCAATTGCAAGTTAAAAGTTCAATTTTTAGGGGACAGATATGTTCTCAGAATTGCAAGTTTATATCTCACAATTATGATATTTTAACTCGCAGTTTATATCACACAATTAAAAAAACAAAATGCCTCAGAACTGAGAACAAAAATTCTAGAATGGCTTAATGCCTTATGAGAAAAAAAAAAAAAATTTTAGAACGCAGTTTTTGTTGATATTTGGAATTAGGTCAGATTGCCAATAAAAAACCTGCTTTTTTAAACCATATTCAGCAGCAATTTAAGAGGCGAAACGCACGATTTGGTCCGAAACAGAATTGATTCCTCTTTACGGTGTCTTGAGCTTGAACGGACACACACAAAAAAAGCTCTGACAGGATTAATCAGATTTTGCTATTGAAAATACTAAAACAGTGGGGGAAAGAAATCGGATGTGGAATCATTATATTAGATCCGTGGCATTACTTTCTGCTCCAAATGTGTCAATGTTATCAAACAAAATCACTTTTTGATTACATCTATATTTAATTATACAAATGAAAACTAATGCTATTATTCAACTTGTAATTTTTGTACATGAAACTATTTTACACATTGCTTAGACTGGAGAATTGTGTATCCCCAGTAAATGTCTCCATAAAAGCATAATGAGTAGGCTCTTATACTGCACGATACACAGGTGACCTCTGCTAGCAGCACTGACACAAGCAGCCATTGTTACACACCTGTTTCAGCAGCAGCCATTGTTACACACCTGTCCAATCAAAACCAAGCCAGAAGACCATCTGATGCAAAGCTTATGTTGGGATCTAACAATTAAAACCAGTCAAAAATACTGGACGAGACGGTCCATGTTTTACTGGAAATTACTCTTGTGGAAACTTTTTGTAGCATCAGTTTATGCACTATGAAATACTGAGAAAGCATGTCCAGAAGTACATCTACTCTTAGGTAAATAGTAATCAGATAAAACTTCTTGACACTTTACAAAAAAAGCATAGAGTGTAGAGGCTTTTTAGCATGCTCACACCAAGGCCGCTTTTCTTTATTTGTATTAAAAATACAAAAGCAAAAAACAGCAAAATTCAGAACATATCATTACACTCAAATAGCTGCCTTTCTTTCACCAGCACATATTTTAAAAAAAAATGTAATTTATTTCTGGGTGATCAAAGATGAATTTTCAGCATCATTACTCCAGCCTCAGTGTCACATGATCTTCAGAAATCATCATGCTGGATTTGCTGCTCAAGAAACATTTCATTATTAATAATGCTGGCTCTGATTATTATTATTTTTGTGGAAAGTATGATATGTATTTCTTCATTTTTTTGTTGTGATTAATTATTTATTTTTTTTTTAGTTATGTTTATTTTTTTATTTTTGTTTGTTATTATATTTTTGTGGAAAGCATATATATATATATATATATATATATATATATATATATATATATATATATATATACAAAAATATAGTGAAATGAACAATTGGCTCGACTAGCTGTCTTTTATGTGTGATTATTACAAATACAAGCAAATAACTGGTAAAATTGTGGAATTTTATTACAATTGCAAATAGCTGATTTTCGATTTATATATTATTAAAATTTAGTTTATTTACGTTCATGAGGTGATCAACGAGTAATTTTCCATCATCATTACTCAAACTTTCCAGTCCTGACAGATCTTCCTGATCATTCTAATAAGGCTGTTTAACAACCAGGTTCTGAATTATCAATGTTCCAAAATATAGGATGGTGCTGTCTTACATGGATTTTTGTACCATGAATAATCGTTTTTAGAAGTATCGCTTACAATTACTTGCAGTAAAAATCAGAATTAAAGTATGTTTCATGGTTGATAAATCATTGGTGGCCCACTTATTGATACATAAATTAGTATATTATTTATATATCATACTTTAAATATAAGGCATCTTTTAAAATTTAGAATGATACTGATAAATTTAAAAAACGAATATCATCATTTAATAAGTAATATTTAATATCAATAATTAATAATTAATATTAAATAAGTGTGCTGTCAAAAACCAGATGATACATTTTCTTTTTCATGATTATTTAATGAATATAAAAATTAGAAAAAGAACAGCATTCATTTGGAAATAGAAAACCTTTTGTGACATAAATCACTTTTTGATACATTTGTCACGTCCTAAGCTGAATAAAAAAGTATTACTTTCCTTTAAAAAAATAAATAATTTAAATAAGAGAACCAGCATAATAATATCCAGAGATACATCCAAGATAATCATATTACACACAATGGAGCTCTTCTTCAGCGCTAATGCGTTGTTATATCCTTGTAATTTGTTTATTTTTTTTTTTTGTTTTTTTATTGATTGTTATGAGTGTTTTCCTCTAAGATATACGTCCAAAAGATGTTATTTCAAAGCCATAATGTCAGCGGATAATGAAAAAACGTCTAGATTTGGGAGTTTTCTTTTGAGAGAATGCTGTTTGTCCTGGCGGCCTGTTTTTGCCCTCGCAGCACAATCGAAGCGCGTCATACCTCATGGAAACCTCTAGATCTGTCCTGCCAGTGTCAATAACTCCTCCAAAGGCTAAGGCTTCCTGAAGCTGTGTCTCATGAGACCACTGTGCTGCTTAGTTAGGATAGAGAGGATGTAATCCACATCCCATCCAAACCAACACGCAGAGAAAGAGGAGCCTCACATACTGCCCTCCTAAATAAAGCAGCAAACTGCACCATCATCCATGAAGAACAGCAACTGTATTTCACTCGAGAAGGGGAAGAGGAGGAGGCCAGAGGTCATTTTGCAGCATCCGGGGTTACACAATTTTGGCAAGCACTGATTGGTCTTTTCAGCATTAAGCAGCAGAAACCATAGACAGTAAAAGAAAGGCAGAAACGCTTCAGGTCCTTTCACATGACTCACGTCAGGAAATAAATTGTTTTGTTTACTGCAGAAACCATATGATATAAAATAAAAATATTAACATTAGATAAGCTAAAGGAACAAAAAATTAGCAAATGGTGCTTTTAAGCAACTAAATTGAAATAAAAGCCAATTAAAGCTAAATATAATAATTTGAATATATTAAAAATTTAATTTTTATTTTTCTGTGATCAAAAGTATGAATTTTCAGTGCAACAATTAACCTCCCGTCTTCATTCTCACATGATCTTCAAACAAATCATTTCTAAATCTGATTAAGAAACAGGTCTGATTTTTATCAATGTTAAAAAAAAGGAACGAGTACATATTTTTGTGGAAACCCATGATATTTTTTTTTTCAGAATTAGCTTAATTATAATTAAAAATCAGACCTAAAGTAATATATATTTTTAATTTAATTTGCTTTAACCAAAATATAAGGAAATAAACACATTTTTATATATATATGTTTATAACTATAATATTATACAAATAGCCAAATATTATAAAATGTTTTTGGATAATGAAATAACAAATAATCTACTGTCTCTATTATATATCGCATCCCCCATGAACAATACATTAATACGTTTACATTATTAAGTCCTGTGCATGCGTTTCATTATTTTTGCAGAACCACGATGGATACAGTTAAAGCATTCATTTGAAAATAGAAACCTTTTGTGACAATAAATCACTTTTGATACATTTAATACGTCCTTGCTGAATAAAAGTATTACTTTCCTTTAAAAAAATAAATAATTTAAATAAGAGAACCAGCATAATAATATCCAGAGATACATCCAAGATAATCATATTACACACAATGGAGCTCTTCTTCAGCGCTAATGCCTTGTAATATAACAAATGGTTTATGTTGCTTTTTTATTAATCGAATGAGGTTTTACTCTATTTTTGCAGATATACGTCCAAAAAGATGTTCTTTCAGCCATAATGTCAGCAGATATGAAAACAATCTAGATTTGGGAGTTTTGAGAGAGAATGCTGTTTGTCCTGGCGGCCCTGTTTTTGCCCTCGCAGCACACAATCGAAGAGCGTAATACCTCATGGAAAACCTCTAGATCTGTCCTGCCAGTGTCACATAACTCCTCCCAAAAGGCTATTCCATGAAGCTGCTGTCTCACAGACCACTGTGCTTTGTCAGATAGAGAGGATGTAATCCACATCCCATCCAAAACCAACACGAGAGAAGAAAGAGGAGCCTCACATACTGCCCTCCTAAATAAAGCAGCAAACTGCACCATCATCCATGAAGAACAGCAACTGTATTTCACTGGTGTGGCTGAAAGAGGAGCCAGAGGTCATTTACGTATTTGTTACGCAATTACGGCAAGCGCTCTGATTGGTCTTTTCAGCATTAAGCAGCAGAAAACGCTTTCAGGTCCTTTCACATGACTCAAGGAAGGGAAATAAATTGTTTTGTTTATCGAAGTAATGCTGAAATAAAATAAAAAATATTAACATTAGATAAACTAAGACAAAAATTACAAATGGTGCTGTTTGGCAACTAATTGAAATAAAAAAATTAAAGCTAAATATAATAAATTTAAGATATGTGTAAACATAAAAAAAATAATATTTATATATATATATATATATATATATATATAATATATATATATCTATATATATAATATATTATATATATATATTTATATATATATATATATACACACACATAATAAAAGATAGAATTAAAAGTACATTACTAAAAACCTGGATCTAAGAAGCACATGAAACAAACTAACATAATAAAACAGTAATCTGCTAAAAAAATTAAATGCAAAAACTAATTATAATAGCTAACTTTAAAATATTAATAAAATACCAAATAAATAATATAAATAATAACTTACTGCTAAAACACCTCTCAGCTTGCCAACATGACGCTACCACTGATAAGGAATAAATAGGAAAACATTATTATATGTTAAAAAATATATAATAATAAATAAATAATTTTACATTAATACTAAAATAACACTGCTAAAAACACCTTTTAAAACAAGCAGCAACAGTGAAACGTGCAATTTACTATTTATTAATTTGCACAGAGTATTTAAGTGTGTATAATACGGGCTTAGAAACCATTATTACCACTATTATCAGAAATCGAATCCCCCACTTTTTGGTTTTTGGCTTGAACACTGTGTAAAGAAATCAATTGCAGTAAAACAAGAACACTGTGTAAAGAAATCAATTGCAGTAAAACAACGAAGCAGACGCCTTGCCAACGCTCGTGTGATTTTTCTACATCCTAGTGAAATCAATGAATTTGCATAACATCAGCTTGATGCACAATTCACCAGAATTTAATGCTTTGGGAAACATATGAAAAAGGCCTCTGGGTGTCGTTTAATCATTTCCGCTCAGCAAGAAAACCAAACAAAAAAAAGAAGAAGAAAAAAAAAAACCACACAAATATAATTGTAGAATTACAGCAGAATGAAAGCTGCATACCGTAAACCCCTTCAGACGATTTTGGTTCCTCTTTAACCTCCTTTCCCATAATCTGTGTGGGTCTGTTCCCACGCTGCTCTGGGTTTCAGGGTCACTGCCATCCCTGGTTAACGAGGGTGTGGAGGGGAGCTGAGCTGCTTTTTCCTTTCTACAAACACAAACACTCAGCCATCAAATCAAGCTGCCAGGGGGGCAGGCCCGGAGGCCGAAGCCAAGAACACCGAAGCTTCAGCACTGGGTTAATCATGTCCACGCTGCATTCACATTTGCTGTCACTCAATAGCGATTTATTACAGTGACTGTGATAGCAGATTACACATCTGGTTATTAGGAACTTTTCCAAATATTAAGCAATGTTTTCGAAACAAAGCTACTTAGACACATGACTAAAACACACTACATCATGTCTTAGAAATAAATATGCACATGGGAATAAAGAAAAATAATATTATATGATATTATTATATTATATTATAGTATATTATATTTATATTATATTATATTATATTATATTATAAACACTAGTTTTTTACACATGCAGCAAAGTAAAGTGTTTTACACATTAACATTTATATGAAGTAAAGTGTAAAGAAATTATAATAATAAAGTGTTTTTACACATTAACATTATAATAATAAATTTATATTTATAAATAATTAATTTATTTTAATAAAATTAAATTAATACAAATTAAATTAATTTTATAATTAATACAATTGTAATTATAATTATATATAAATCATAACAATATAATTAATATTATATTACACACACTACACACATTAGTAATAAAATTTATAATTATAATTAATAAAAAATTCATTTATTTTAATTATACTACATTTTTAATAGCATTATATTACTGAGCATTATATTATATTATATTATATTATATTATATTATATACAATTAGAAATAAATAAATACATTTATTGTTTATATTAATAACATTTTTTAATTAAATATTTATAATTATATATCATAATATAACATACATAATAAATAACATTTTTATCATTTTTATTAATATATTTTCATGATTATAGAATTTTTATTTATAAATATAAATCTATATAAATTATATATTTAATTTCTATATTCTAACTGATTATATTACGTACACACTATTTTACATTTTCACTGATTTAAGAAAATGTGAATAGCTTTTGGTTTTGCAAAGTTTGCCACAATGACGCTAATGCCAATTACAAGTAATGCAGAATAAGGAAAAGCATTATTATATATTAAAATATGATAAAACAATAAATAAATATGTAATGCACATAACATGCAATGTAAATAATCAAATCCAGGTTCAGGCTTACGTTTTCACGTTTCGGGACACATGCAATGAGACTTGAGACTTCCTTTAAAAAACATCACTCTTAGGGAACATAAAACCTGCATTTTGTCCTGTGAGTTCATTTCGTTTCTAAAAGTAACAATGATTAATGGTGCTGACTAGAGCGAGTGGATGTGAACAACGACACCATACAGTATCCGGCCTGACTTTATCCCATTCATAAATTCAGTCATACATAATCCATAAATTAACGTTAACTGCTCCAAATTCAAGACATACACAATATACAATACAGAACCACTGTATAACACCAGGGACGGTCAGAAATGGTTTTTAACAACCCACATATTAACATAATCTTTTTATATTATGATTTCCATACAGAGTAACTCTTATTAATTTCCCTCAGAAACGTCTCACTGGGGCTGTGAACTTTTACTACGTTCACAGAACAGAAACGAGTCTAGTAAACTATTGCCCTGAATACATCTGCATTGCACAAATAAACTTTTGCATTTAATATAAGGAATTAATTCAAGTAATTACAGGGATAAACATACTTCATCCTCAACCGAAGGCATAAGGAGGAGATGCCAGTCTTTCCGCAGAAAGCACACTATTTATTATGACTAACTGGGCTCAAGAGCAGGAATCGCAGACTTTTAAACCTCAAACGATGATGAAATCAATACAGACGCCTTAATAAAATACAAAACAAGCTCAAACTTGGACTTGGTGGCCAAACTGCAACAAACAAACAAACAAATGAGAGTTTAAGAGTATTTTCCAACCAAATTTGATACCAGATGTTTTGTTTTGGTGTTTAGTGTTTTAAAATGTTATGCTAATCAGGAGGAAAAAATGGTAATTGGTGTGTTTAATAATTACTAATTATAATTACAACTAACCAGATGTTTTGTTTTAATATCATTATTACTTATAATTACTGTATTATATATATATATCTCATATATATATATTATATATATAATATATATATATATATATATCTATATAGCAATTATAATTATTTATTGGTTAAATTCAATATTTATTTGCATAATTATTGTTTGTTTAATATATGCATTTATTTTAATTTTTCAATATAATTAATTATTAGCTTTATATGTATTTTACATTATATTATTTCACCATTATATTATTGTTTGTTATTGTGTATTCAACTATTTAATGACAGTACTTATAACAATTATAATTTATTAAAAATAAAGCATAATAATATAAAATAATGTATACAAATATATATATTTGTGTGTGTTTAAGTTAGATTTTATAGTAATGACATATATAAAATAAATAAGTACGACAGCAAATATAATATATTTGATATAATATAATAATTAGATGAAATATTTATATATGTATTTATTTAAAATTTAATAATTAAATGACTATTTAAATAAAGTAATTATTATTTATATAACATTAACAATTATAAATACTATAAAATATAATCATTAAAATATTTGTATTTTAAATATTTAAAAATATAATAATATTATCATTAGTATTCTTATTAGCTATTTGATAATTATTTTAATAATTACATGAATATTTATACATGTGTAATGTAATAATTATTTAAATAATACTTATAATTTACTAATAAAAAGAAGTAAAAAAAAAAAAGTATTATTTTACCATTAGCAACTTATGCATCTTGATTAAACATCTGTATTGCCAAATTCAACTCTTATGCATTGAATATAAGGAATAAATTTCTCTAATTACATAATTTATATGATTAACTGGGCTGGGGAGACTTTTAAACCTCCAACATTGATGAAATCAATGCGGACGCTTTAGATGATGGAGCAATAAAACACAAAACAAGCTCAAACTTGGATTCATTGAGCAAACTGCAAAAAAAACAAACAAAGAGAGTTTATGCGTTGTTTCCAACAAAATTCAATATTGTTTTAGTGTTTAGTGTTTCAAAATGTTACACTAAACAGAAGGAAAAATTCAGATCAGTAATTGGTAGCATTATGAAAATAAGCACATAACTTTTATATGCATCTAATTATGATTTGGAAGTGGTTTCCTGGCCGTGTCCCATGCGGTTGCTGCTGGGGAATACAAATGCAACAAAAACAGGATTGTGGAAAGCGCCTTCGGCTCTGTGGAAACCCCATTATGTAGGGAAATGGCTCTTGTCCCTGAGAGGACACCGTAGGGCTTGTGTGGTTTATAACTCTGCTGGACTGAGAGTTACCTGAGAGTCTTCTGGAGGACGTCCCAGCAGTCTTTCACCTCGCTCTGCTTCTGTGTGACGCGGGCCGCCAGCGCCGGGTGCAGGTTGGAGAGCTGGGAAACGCTCACATCCAGCATCTGAAACCACACAGAACGACAGGAAAACAAACGGCCGTCAGGATGGTGTTTGACACCGAGCTGGACCATGAACTAACACGTTTAGGGTCAAGCGTGTGACTATAATGGGATGTGAATTTTGGATCGCGCACCATGATTTGACTGGCAACGTCCCGAATTTCCCCGTCTCTGGCGATTTCCACTCCGTTGCTCGCAGAGAGGCTTTTTCTCTGGATGAGAAGTTAAAAAAGGAGAGCAAACCGTAAATAACATTCTTAGATTACATCAGAGTGTAAACAAACTCTGTTATATTTGTATCAAAGGACACGTCGAAGCGAAGCGCCACAGATTCTGGCTTTCCTGTGGGGTTTGAACAGAAATAGCACAACGAAGCAAAATCACTACCATGTTGTTGATGGAACAGACAATGTTATCGGCCTGCTGGTAGAAGGACGAGACTTCGAGGGCGAGCTGGAGATTCTCCTGATATTCTTTCAAGTGCAACTGGGCCTTCAGCCACCTATGTAGTTAATAAATAAAAATAAATAATAAATAACAAAACTTAATAATAATATATAAAATTGTTAAATTATAATATTTGCATAATTATTATTATTTGTATATGTATTATTTAATTATTCATATAATGATGATTATTATTAGCTTTGAATATTATTTGAATATTTGTGCATTTATTTGTATTATGCATGTATTATAAAAATTATATATATATATATACGTACAGTATATACACACACACACACACACAGTGGAGATCAAAATTAGAAAACAATCTATAAATACTTGATTTTTTTCTGGTTTCTAAGCCAGAACTTTGTTGCCAAATATTATCCAGAGGTCTTCAGTCAGGTTTAGGTCAGGACTTTTCATTATTTAAGTGTTTTCAGCTTCAAGGAACTGCTTTACCCATTTGTCTTTGGCTGATTGGGAGATGCTTGCAGGGAAGGAACTGCATGTTGCTGAAGGAGGTTCTGATAAACATTTGCATTCACCTGCCATGTATCTGTATAAGAGACCAAACTCCTGCTGCAGAAAACATCCCCAAACCATCACACCTCCTCCTCCAGCTTTCACTGATTCTTTACACACTCAGCTTCAGTTTTTTGTAGAGTTTGACGCTGAACTTAATGTTTCCCATCAGACCCAAATAAAATAAACTTGCTCTCATCACTAAAATGAAGTTTGGACCAGTTCGTTTGACGCTGAACTTAATGTTTCCCATCAGACCCAAATAAAATAAACTTGCTTTCTTTCTGCTGATGAGAGGCTTGATCACTGCAGAGAACACTTTCAGTCTGACTTCTCTTAAACAACCGAGACAGATCCAGACCCTGTTCAGAGCTGAACTGATGAGCAATTCCAGCTGCAGTGCTGAACCGATTCCTCATTGAGAGTCTCAGTATCCTGTCCTCTCTTTCATCTAGATTGATTGATGTATGTATTATTTTTTGTTTTTTTTCGTTACCCAGCTCGTTGTAAAGCTCGAAAAGCTGCAATACTTGAGAAATCACAGATTTTGAATGACAAACTTCTCATGCAGTAATAAAAATTGGAGGAATGCTGCTGTTAAATAGGGTCTGTCAGATAATTAAGGAATTAGCATCAGGTACCAGATTAACACCAATAACTTGGAGGTATCTGAAAGGAGGTATTTTGATCAGTTCTTTTTCAAATATCTAATTTAAGTTTTTTATACTGTGCTTCAGAATACAATTAATTTATGAAATATGCTAACTTCCAATAGGACTAAGCAGTGACCTTGACATTTAGGAAATTGTAGGTTGTCCTCTAATTTTGATCTCCACTGTATTGTTATCACGTGCACTAACATTTTGTTGATATGTTTCCTGCGGGTTGAGATGGTCTTTCCTTCAGTCTTCCCCTGTTTTTCCAGTCTGAGGGCCATATGATTGATCTCCTCGTGAAGATTATGATATAGCTGCTCATCCTGAAAGAAAGTCAGACACACAAGGTTTCCTGAGCGCTAATGATCTTACATTTAACCAAGCCTCATTTCTTCCAGGTGCTTGGATTGCATTTTTGGCTAATATCCCCAACCCTAAAAGTACAACTGCCTGTTTCAATTGGCTTTATGGATGCTAGTGAAGCAGTGACATCTGTGAGAAAGTACAATGAATGACGGTCTGTATGTGTGTAAGAGGAAGGTCTCAGCCTTTTGGACTTTGCACTGCAAATCAGAAGCACTCGCTAACATACAGGTAAACAACTGGACGATAAAACAGACACTCTCAAAAAAGCCAATTTTTTCCCCAGAAGTGATAAGTGAGGCCTGCTGAGAATTTAGCAGCAATTTCAGTGTTTGCTGTCTAGAATCACCCACCTGTTTCAAATCCAGTATCTTCCTGGTAAGCTGCATCTTGTCAGCGTTTTCCCCAAGGATGCTGGCCAGCGATTGTTCCTGCTCCTGCTGACACATATAAAAGCTTTACAGACCTGAATTGTTGTAGCCCAGCGATTGTTTTTTTTTTAATGCAGCTACTGTTGTTTTAAATGAACCTGGCTACCATGGTGAGACGTCAAACAGACTTGATAAGAAACACCTCTGCTTCTTGGATGCAGATGCGAAGCAGGCCAAAGATTAATCAGTGAAGGGAAACAGTAAGAAAGAATAATATGACCAAAATCCCATTAGGAAACAAATATTCTAATGTGTCCCATTAGGAAACAAATATTCTAATGTGAAAATGTACATGGGTCATTCTATGTTTTATTGCAAACCAAACATTTTATAAATTAAGTGCATTTCAAAACATACTGTAAATTCTTATATATATGTATTTATATTAATATGTGTATATACATATATATATATACTCTATATATATATATATATATATATATACACACACACATACACATATACACACACATGTATATATACCAAAGTTTGATGACAACAACAATTTGACGACAATTAATGTTTGTTAAATCTGTGTATAATGCAGAAACAAATTCTGATGTCTTTGGTGTTATATTCAACTAAAAGTGGCATTTATCATGAAAAATATTAAATATTATAAAGTTTCTGTCATTTTTATCATTTATTTGTATTTATCATGTATTTTATCATTTACACGATCAGTAAGCTCTGAAACTTATGGTAGATTAATAATAAAATACTGATAAATGTAGAATTCAATTTTTAACCCAATTTTTATTTTACACACACACACACACACACACACACACACACACACACACACACACACACACACACACACACACACACACACACACACACACATTAATAGTTAGCAGGTAAATCTCATGTAACCTGTCAATAACATTTTAAAAATGTATATAATTAATTTATACATTTTACTGACAAAATCAAACATACATACAATACACATCATGGTTGTTGTACTGCCTTAAAATAAAACTAATTTGAATTTTTTTCATTGTAATTGCAAATTTAAATGAACAAATTTTAAAATTGTAATAAATTGTATTACAAAATGTTTTTAATGTATTACATTAATTACATTAATTAAAATCATTTAAAAATAAAAGAAATTACAAAAAAGATCAAAAGTGAAGCATCTGGACGCATTAAAGTATGTACAATAAATCAGAATTTTATTCAAAATCTGTTTTCAGGAAAATATGTCATGAAGATGTCAATGCAAAAAAAAGTATAGTGCCTAAAAATATCCTTATTTTACTTATATTTTTCTTTAAAATATAAATTATTATTATTATTATTATTATTTTTACTACGAATTTAAAGTGACAGGTTTCGTGAGGTTCATCCTAACACAGAATCACCAACATGTCTCCATGTTCTCTGTTATTTAAAACATTATTGATTTAGGACAAAACCCAAAAACTATAGTTAATTACTATAACTAGGTTTAGTGGTGTGTTTAACCTTCTCTCTGATCCACGCCTCCAGACGGTCCACCTTCTTATTAAACTCCTGGAGAGTTTTAGCCCCGCCCATCGCCTTGATGTGATTGGCTGCCGTCTGTTTGAGCGCGTTCCATTGGTCGCGGATCTGAGCCAGCTGTTTCTTCACCAGGTCAGACGTCGGGTTAAGCTTGCACATTAATTGCTCTCCCATCTGCACAAACATTCAGCAGCGCTACATGAGCAACAAAAGACCTATGGTCCGCTACAACAACAGCTTAATCACATCAGCGCGTCCTCGTTCTCTGACTAACAGGAGATCCTGCTTTGCAACCCACCAGGGACGTGTGTCAGCAGTGGTTAATCATTTGCGACATCATATTTCAAAATGAAGGGAAAAGGACAAATTTAGCATCTGTGCTGGTACAAAAAAGAATGGAACGACTTGAGATTTGATGTGATTTTGGTCGTCTCATAAAAAGCTTTCTGAGGCTCTGCAGGTCTCGTCAAAGCTGAGCTGTTAGAATTGTGTTTTGACAAGTCGACATTAAAAAGAAATTATGATTGTTACCATAACAATTTGTAAATGTTTTGCCGTTTATTTGCAAAAGGGAGAACTTCTTTTGTTGATTTTGGCTGAGGGACCTGTTGAAACCTGACGGTGATTCATCAATCTTTTACTCTCCTAATGAAGACGGTTTGTCCTCACCTGGTTGAGCTGAATGACGGTGTTCTCGAAGTCCTTCAAATCTCTCTGGAGGGTTTGACAAAGTTCCTCCCAGTCGGTCAGAGGACATCTGTGGATGTTACTGGTGTCCTTCAGGTCTCGCAGCTTCGCTCTGATCCACGTCTCAGCCTGCGGGACACGAGCATAAAACACTTAGCCTACTTCAAAATCTAGATCTTACCTTCCTAAAAATGATTCAAAAATGATTTTCTTATGTAGTATTTTTGTAAATGCACTTAAGAGGCAAAATGTTAAGACTTAAGATATTAAGTCTTGTTTTCTGAAAAATGTATCAAAATTAAGCGAGTTTATACTTTAAACAAGAAACTCACTGAATGTTGATACATTTTTCAGAAAATAAGATTTAATATCTTAAGTTATTTTCCTTTTCAAGTAAATATCGTGATTTAAGAATTTAGAGATATTTCTAATGGCAAGACAAAACAAGACAAAAATACTGAGTATATATACATTTTTTTTGTTTTGCAGTGTGAACAAAAATGTTAAGCAGCAAAATGGTTTACAACATCAATATTATGAAAAGTTTATTATGTATCAAATCAGCATATTAGAAGGATCATGTGACACTAAAGACTGATGTAATGATGCTGAAAATACAGCTTTGATCACAGGAATAAATTACATCTTGAAAGATATTAAAATAGAAAACAGCTATATCAAATTCTAATTCTTTTACTATGTTTTTGATCAAATAAATGCAGACTTGATGAACAAAAGATACATCAAAACACACAAAAAAATCTTACCAACCACAAATTTATTAATGCTAGTGCATATACATTTTATATTTTATGTAAAAATTCTAATAGAATAGAATAAAATAGAATAGAATAATGCACTACAAAAATTTTTGTGTGTTTTTGTATTGTTTTCTATCACAACTATCTAAACATCCTTGAATCAAGACACATTTAATTGAGAAGCAAAATGACTGAGATAATTGTGATATTAATTATTATAATTAAGATAAGTTAATGAGATATTAAGTCTTGTTTTTGTTTTGATAGGTTTTGCTTAAAATAAGAAAAAAAACATCCACCAAAGGGGTAAGAAAAATAATCTTAATTCAAATGTAAAACAAAATTATTTTTCTTATTATGGGTTAAGAATGTTTAGATATTTGTAATGGAAAACAAAAAATATTTTTGCAACATATAATATAATATAATATAATATAATATAATATAATATAATATAATATAATATCATATAATATAATATAATATAATATAATATAATATAATATTAAAAGAATATAAATTCATTTACATATAAATGTACTTTTTCTAAATGTAACTCAGTTGGAAACTTTTTACAGTGAGGTCTATTAAGACAGTAAATTAAAACAAAACCATACAGCAGTTCACTCTACAAAAGTGCATTTTGTTCTAAAAGTGAAGTGCTGGTAACTATTAGAGTACAGCAGATATGTTACAGTCGTGTTGAGACAGAAAATAATATAATATATTTAATAATATAATATAATATAAATATAATATAATATAATATAATATAATATAATATAATATCCTTAACTAAAAGAGTAAATATCAATAATTGTTATAAATACTATGCAATAAAATAAAATAAAATAAAATAAAATAAAATAAAATAAAATAAAATAAAATATTGAATTGTTTCAGAACAAAGATTTGAAGTCACTGGAAGAGAATTTTACTACCTCTAAAGAAACCTGGTCAAAACAAATGTCAGTTCTATGCAAAATGACCAATTTCTAAACTATTCAGGCTGGATCACATCAAAGGGGATGTTAGTTTCATCCTTTCTGTGTTTTTTTTTTTTCTTTGGATTTTATTGTTAATGCTTGAAACATGAACACATGTCGAGACACTTAAGGCCCATTTTACGCTCGCTTAGCTTTCTGAGAGCACTCTGGAAACACAATATTAGGCAAATAGATTTTAAAAGCAGCACATGTGCGAAGTTACAGTCGCTGTCTATTATTTCACGCCGAGGAAAGTGAAGTTCCTCTGTGACTTCTTGTTTTTGAAGAAAACAGCGATCACTTATGTCTCGACTTACAGAAACATCATCGGGAGATTGCTCACCGTTTCTCAGATATCACGTTATGAGCAGTGAAGGTTTCTTTTGGCTGGAGCTCACAGTGTGTTGCATAAGGCTTTTGAAAGCACAGTTTCTGGCCATGTTTGCACTGCGTGAATAGAAACCAGCTGGCTGAGTCCAGATAGGTCCTAGACATGTTTATTTGGTATGAACACAATGTATGACCACTGGCAGTCCTCAAGAAGCCCACCCACATCAGCACAAACCAAAGGATTGTAAAATGAAGCTGTCATTTCTGCAAGACTAAATGCAAAGCCAATAAAACCAACATATCGGGCTAAATATAAGGAGACAGCTTAGGATAATTATTAGTGCTGCTGGCTACAGAAACCATCAATATTGCTATTGGACATATTAAAATATTAAACTTTGCCTAATAATTCATCCCAGACAGAGAGACATGATTAATTTCTGAGGAGACCGTCTGTTATTACTTTTACTTGACAATGTTTTTAATATATAAAATCAAGTTAATTCATGTGCACTATAAATTATTTCATTCAACTTCAGCTTCAAAACATTTTTAAGTATAATCAAATTGGCTGTACAAGTCAACTTATTTTTAAAAACCTCGTCTGGTTGAATCTCGTATAATGCAGTGTTAGTTTAGTATTAGAGATACTATTGTAGTTTTTTATTTACATTTTGAATCAGTTTATATATATATAAATATGTGTGTGTGTGTGTGTGTGTGTGTGTGTGTGTGTGTGTGTGTGTGTGTGTTTGTGTGTGTATTTATTTATTCCATTTTAAATTTTTAAGTTATTTAAAGTTTTAGTAATTTTGTCGTTTTTAATAGCTTTTTTAAACTTCTATAAAGTTTTCATTCATTTTTATTTCTCTTTTAGTTATTTTAGTACATCAAGTTAAACTAATGGAAAATATTTCTAATCCGTTTTTATTTCTATAATTTTGTTATTTTCATATTTTGCATTTTAATTTCCATTTTATTTTAATTGTATTTAATTTTATTAAAATGTTGTCATTTTTAATATTTGTATTTTTTATTAATTTTTATCTGTTTTAGCGATATTTGTATATCAAGTTAAACTAATGTAAAATATTTCGAATCAGTTTTTATTTTTATCTTTTTAGTTTTAATTGTAGTTAAACGTTTTAGTCATTTCGTTGTGTTCTTCATTTTAATAGTTTGTCCTCTTTTTTTAAAAAAAAATATATATATACTGTATTATATGAATTTCATTTTTAATTTGAGTTATTTTAGTACATCAAGTTAAACTGACTTAAAATTAGTAATCTTGCCTTGGCAAAGAGATGAAATAAAAAAAGTTATATTTTATTTTATTTCAGTTAATGTTTATTTCAAGTAACCTTTTTTGTTAAGTTTTAGTTTCAAGTTGAAATTGGCAAAATATGATAAATCATGAAAATACATATTCTGCCATGACTTACTGATCATATCGTTTTTATCGTGGTCTCAGAGGTTCAGTATAAAGCCAAAACTTTCTCACATCAAAAACACGCAGGAGATACACATCACATGTGGACAAGAAAAACAAACCCGCCACAATGCTTGGCAAGATCTCACAGTGTAGATAAAAATAATATGATGTCACTTCTAATAAAAGATCAGCTATTATTTTTAATGGCTTCCCACAGGCTCAAAGGTATTTTAATTTTTTGGGGCTTTTTTAAAATCTCTATCGTCTCATTTCTACCCCACCGTGACGAGAAACCCATGACTTCATACTTTGTTTCTTCCGCTTCCCTTTAAAACAATAGTCTGTTTAAAAAAAAAAAATATTTAGTTAATAATGAATGTTTTTTTGGTGTGATGATGCGGGTAGTGATGGTATTTTTAAATTTTTTCTTTGAGTAAATTAGCAAAAGGAGAACCTGCACTGTGAAACTGATATCTAACAGGTTATTTAGTTAGGAAATGATTGACTGATAAGTGAAAACTCTTCCTCATACCTGTGGTTAGTATGTGTTTTGTTGATGAGACACCAGCATTCAAAAGTTTGGGGTCAGTAAGATTTTTTAATGTTTTTGAAAGAAGTCTCTTCTGCTCATCAAGGCTGCATTTATTTCATAAACTCTACAGTAAAAAAGAAAAATTGTGAAACATTTTTACAATTTAAAATAAATGCTTCTATTTGAATATGTTGTAAAATGTAATTTATTCCTGTGATCAAAGTTGAATTTTCAGCATCATTACTCCAGTATTCAGTGTCACATTATCCTTCAGAAATCATTGTAATATGCTGATTTGCTGCTCAAGAAACATTTCTGATTTTTTATTAATGATCAAACCATTTTTACATGATTTTTTGATGTATAGAAAGTTCAAAATAACTTTTAATTTATTTGTAACATTATAAACGTCTCTACTGTCACTTTTGATCAATTTAATGCATCTTGCCGAATAAATGTATAATGTAAAAAATTCTAAAAAGTTCTAAATTGTATTGTACTGTATATTTAAGGAAAGACGTAAGCCATATCTAGAAACCAGAATATCACAAAAATATGATGGGGTGCTACCATAACAACCACCTAGCAACATCCTAGCAACAAGAGAACACCTCAGCGACTCCATAGCAACACCCTTGGCAACTGCAGAACACAGAAGCATTGTGCAACTTTTAAACAGGCAAACACATTTCCTTAAAACAACAACAACAACAACCATATCTAGTTTCTTTTAATTATAGAAATGATAAAATTAACCCATTTTTATGTGAATCCCTAAAGGGTTTTAATGGGCAATTAAATCGACTTTTTGACTTTAATTCACCTTTCTTAAACGCAGGCCAATTTCCACATCCTTGACTCTATAATTCTATGCTAACACAGATTCAACAGTGCGATCAGTCAACCGAATCGCCCATAAGAGATGGAGGCTTTGCCCAACACGAATATTCATCCAAAGGCCATTTCCTAAACAAATGGCAGCTTTTCTACATCCTATTAACGTGTTACGAGTCCTGATGCTCGTCTGTCGTCTAAAACACTGTGCTGCCCACTTCACTTCAGCTCAGTAAATCTCACAGGTTACACGGGCTTCTGAGAGCAGCAGCTGCGTCCTGAAGCAAATATCCTCGAAAAATTTCCTTGTATGTCAGCGCGAGCGTGGCGATGAGATAACGCGAGCGCTCGAGCGGCTCAGTTTAGTCTCAGAAGGCGTGAATAGACAGGGCCAAACAATGATCTCATCCCAAAATAATTGCTTCTCTTGTGGTTGTTCCCTTCCCTCCCACTCCCCTGTTCTCCTGTGCTGCGCTCTCTAAATTTTGAGAAAAAGAGCGAAAGAAAAGAAACAGAGGGGCTTGAACGGGGTCAGAAGGGCCAGGACGCTCTGTTATCTCCAATGCATTTTTTGTTTTTGTCTGTAACCTCAAAGTGTAATTTTCCACATTAGTGATGCAACCATTCAACGGATTCAGTTTAGCTACCTATCCAAGAGACACAAAGACAATGTCATTCTAGCGATGCTAGAAATATTAAAACAAAGACTACATTTCAGCCGAGAAGGTGAAGCAAAACGAATGGTGAATGAATGAACGTACAGGATTGATTTCATCCCAAATCAAGAAGAATTCAATTAGAAATTCTACACAAAGAAAATGAAGCAAGCTTCCCCCCACCACCCCCTTTTTTCATTTTTCATTTTCCATTTTGATTTTGTTTTATATTGATATGATAGTAATGATTTATTTTTATATAATATAAAATACATATTTTATATAATAAAATGTTTTTATATTATTAAAAACTATATTTCAATTGTTAGTATAATTTGCACTACTTCATTACAAATTTATGCTGATTTGAAAAAAACAAATATTGCAGTGTCAGTGTTAACTGTCAGAATGTAAAAATATTAATGGGCTTTTCTTTACGCAGAAGTACAATATTTCATATAATTTCCATCCTATTTTCATATCCGTAAAATGCTACAAAAATTACATATCATCTAAATTGTATTTTATTTTCAAATAAAATACATATTATTCAAATTTATTTATTATATACAAAGTTCAGTTTGAATTGTATTTAATATGTTAACTCATGTTAGTATAATTTGCAGGAAAGTATATAATGTATGTTTTTTTTAAATAAAATATTCTGCCAAATGCATAAAATTCTAATAAAAAAAAAACATAAAATGCTCTAATATATATATATATATATATATATATATATATATATAATATTTTATTTAAATATAATACACATCATATGCTTTCCTACAAATTATACTAACATGATTTAACATATTAAATACAATTTAAATGGAACTTTGTATATAATAAATACATTTGTATACATGTATATGCTCTAAATAAATAAACAAAATATTTTCATTTATTTATTTATTTATTAATTCATGTCTCAATTCCAATGAGCAAAATTTGTAACACTGTTGGCACATTGATTATTTCTTGTTTTAAACAAATGCCTTGCATGCATTTCATGTAATAATGCATAAAATCTAAATGAATAACATATAAAATTAATTGTTTCATTTTTATTCGGTGAACTATTCTTTCAAAGCAATCTGTCTTGCTTTTCATTGACAGAGTATAGTGATCATACCTGAGTGATCTCCTTATTGAAGATGGTGTTTTGATGGGTAAAACTCTGGTCACTTTGCACCAATGAGACTTTTGAAGGCACGCACACGTCTTTGTGCTCGCAGGAGGGACTGTCCACCACGTCCTTTCTCGCTTGGGTTTTGAGTATCTGGGTCTGTGTGGAAAGAAATATGAAATTATCACTTATTCATGGGGAAAACTGGTCATATATACAAGCTAAAACATCTGAACACTGTGCTGGTGGGCCTGAGAAGCTTGCGTGACGTCATTGTGAGTTTATATTGAGAGTAAGACGCTTACAGAATGGAAGAGCTGCGAAACAAGTCCGGGCAAGAAAGAAGGTCATTTCAGATCACTGGAACGCGGGAACACAAAACCACAAAGTAAATTCCCACAGTGATTATGTCATTGATGACTAGCAGCGAGGAAGAGCAGCTCATCGGCAACATTCATGCTTAAATATGTGACCAATCAACCTCAACAACACATTGTATAAGAAAGGAATGAGAAAACACACTGGTAAACTAAAGTACTACTTGTTCAAATCAGAATATCACATGTCTGTAATCCAGCTTGTGGGGGGAAAATGCCATTAAATGAAGACAAATGCCCCACAAGTTCAAGATAAGGGAGCAAAAAAAGCCCCTGCGAGATGCTAGTGGCAGTATAAAACTGTCCAAGACAGAAAACAACACAGTTTACAAAACAGAAAGCCATTGTAAACTCGTGTCAGACAGTCTTATATAACCAAAAGCCACAGTCAGCACAACCGGTGACGATAATGGCGGTGAGGACACATTTAAAGCGCTCAAAAAATTTGACCAACTGAATAAAGTCAGGAAACATCTGTGCCAATGTTGGGAAAGGGCGGCCAATTACATCAACACATCATCACAATCATAAATAAAAGATGAGATCACATGTTTGTGTTGCAAAGATATTATATTTCTAAAAAAATCATCATCTGTTTCTTTGTCTTGTTTTCCGTTATTAAACATTCTTTAAAAAAAGATATATTTAATTTAGATGTTAATGCAACCAATCAACCGTTTGTTTATCCTTATTATAATAATTATATATTTAAGGTTTATATAAAAAATTTAACAATTAAAAATGTTACTTAAATGTTAACTGAAGTAAAAAAAATAAATAAAAAACTTAAAGCAATATTTCTTATTTTCATTTAGTATCTTGGTGTCTTAAAATAAATAAAACTACAGCTGAATATTACCTATAAAGAAACGTTAAAATTATAATAAAAATGATGAAAACACACCAAAATTTAAATTAATAAAAACTGAAAATTCAAATATAAAAAAAATGAAAAGACAAAAATGCAAAAAATAATTAAATAGTATCTAAACAATACAAAATAACACACATCTAAAGAATAAGAGTACATTATATTGTATTCGTTATATTCATATATAATTATAAATAAATGTAAACATTTTTTAAAAATAAGAGGTTTTATTTTTATATAGCATATTATCTGTATATATTATTTTTGTATTTTTGAAAGTATAGAATGTAAATAAAAAATAACTTGTATTAAATTATAAAATAGCTATTGAACAAAGTTTTTTATTTATATAATTTATTATTATTATTATTTTAAATTAATGTTTAAAAAAGGCCACAAATCCAATATGCAAAATTGATGACATATTGTTGGCATAATAATTATTTCTTGTTTTAAGCAAACCAAAAAAATGGTTTATATACTCCACATTTATAAGAACACCCAATCTGCCAATGTTTTAAGGAACATACACCTGATTGTACAAACAAGAAACTGATTATCATAAGAAATTTTGCTTCTTAAGTTATTTTATGCACAATTAGATATTTTTACTGAAAAAAAAAGAGACAAAAACACTGATAAAGCAATTGGTTTTTGCCGTGTGTTTTTTTAAGTGTGTTGATCTATAGTTTGTGTTCGGTGTTTTGGATTTGTTTTGTGTGATTCATGTTGTCATTGATTCCTGTGTGTCCTCATGTTTTCCACACGACAGCATTGAGGAAAGATTCCCGATCCGCAGATGACTCAAGGCTTGGCCTGCAGGCGCTCAGGCTAAGACCAGTTTGTTTTGAATGCAGATTTCCCTTAATGTTGCGAGTAAACATTTATTTCGCAGGCATCATGCCTCGCAAACAGCAGCGCTGTGCACAGGTGGCCCCGACCGCAGCCGCCGTCTCATCAAAGGGCGGTCTGCTTTTTAAGGGCCTAGACTCACATTACCCCAAAACGGCTGTAAAAGTTTCACCGCTGCTTTTTCCTCTGCAAAACCCAACTGAACACTTAAAATAATAAGTCGTTTAGGCTTGGCCTGCTGCGCCACTGACATCACTTCCTAAATTCCAAGAGCCCATTATCTTATATACATCTGGCTATGGCTGAACACAAACCACTCAAGAGGGAATTGACGGTCAAAAGTAAATTCTGCAGCACACAGGTCTGGGGTCAGTCGTGTGCTCGAGACATTTTTACAGCAGTCGAGGAACAAGAAGTTCAAGATCTGCAAACCGATACACCGACAGAGAGATGATGCAGTTACAACACCACTGGCTTACTGTGTGAAAGTCTGCATAGAGAAAATGAAAAACATATTCATTTTGTCTTTAGAGAAATTGATTTTTAACAATAGCATATAAATGTTTGAGCTCTGGGATTGTTTAATACCCAAATACCTAGTTATGATCCGCAATGTGCATAATTCACAGATGAAAGGAGGCGCTGTTACCATGGAATCAGAAAAAACTCACTCCCACGATGCATTGCGCATCAGGGTTATTATAGTTGACTGAACCCATAAGAAGTTCATTACTTGAAATAAAATAAACGTTAACTGAAATAAAATTAGATATATACTAAAAAATGAAATAAAATTGAATTTAAAAATTTTAGACCTATTTTTAAAAAAAATAATAAAAATGACTAAAACACAACAAAATTAATAAAAAAACAAATTAAAAAGAAAATGGAATACAAAAATAAAAACAACAAAAAAAAGTAAAATAGTACCTCATTTATTCTAAAATAACACTGGTTCAAATTATCAAATTAATCAAATTAATTTTTGTACATATTAGAATATTTTCCAAAAAATGTAAATAAATTGTTTTTTTATTATTATAATAAAATAAAGTGAGTAGTTTTATAAAAATAATAATTTACCCATAAAATAATTTAAATTTTCAAAATTTCTGGCATCAAATGAAATATTTTTATGTTTAGTTTGTTTGGTTCACGGCTTTAATTAAGTTTATCTATATATATTATCCCTATAAAAAAAATTATATATAATATAGGCCACTATAAAGAGCTTAAAAATTAATAGGAAAATAGGCCACTTATTTATATTATAGTATATACAGTAGGTATTTATATATACTATAGTATATTATATTTTCTATGTATAATAACAATAGTAAAAATAAGAATAATAATAATAGTTTATACATTAAATTTATATATATGGTTAAAAAGAAACAGAAGAATGAGAAGATGATGATGATGAAGAAGAAGAAGAAATAATACATTATATATAGATTAGCCCGCTAAAAAGGTTTGCTTGTTTTTCATAGCTTTGGATAAAGTGTCCGCTAAAGGCATACGTGTAAAATTAAAGACCAATTGTGAATCTGAATCTGAATGATGAAAATGTCATATCTTGTGCTCTCAGTCATTTCAGAATATTGTCATAACGGTCAATCTAGTAAATCACAAAGTTACCTGTGGAGAAGGAGTGAATTTGTCTCGGTCACCACCGCACTGTTTCTCACCATCTTTACACAGCAACACCTAAACAATGACATAAACACTGAGCTGTCGTGATTCATATCCATTATCTGAGACAGACAATACTGTGGTTTTGTTTTCAAGACTGAAACCGATTATCTGTACTTTTAACACACTTGCATACAATAAAAACATAGCATGCATTAAGTATATTTTTATATTAATTTATTTATTAATTTACAGTAATTCTATTAATCATATAAATATTTTATATCAATATACATTTTACATTTTCTGTTATATTAAGAACAAAAAAAAAAAACCCTAAGAAATCCTGAATCTTTTCACTCAAAATGATACCGATCACATGATTTGTAATGAAATAAAAATGAGAAAAAGAAGCATCTTGACTAGTGGTATCAGACTTTTAGAGCCCACTGTATAGCTATATATTGTATAGTATAAATAGCTGACCCATTGACATGAAACAAAACCCGAGTGAACACACACTGAATCCTGAAGGTGGATTTTAACAGAATGGAGCCTTTCAGCCGAAGCTCTGACATCATTTGAACTTGAGCAGTGATTCCAGGAAGAGCAGCGTTACATAATAAACACATCATCTGAGCCACACAGATCCTGAGCACACGACCGCACTCATCTCCTGCCTTTTCCAGCTTGTGTAAGACATGCCTATCAGCTCATGTGGACTCGGATGAACTAATATTAAAGCTTAGAGAGTGATGACATCATGGGACTGGATGAAATGTGCTTCAGTAGTATATTTGTGTATCGCCGTTTCCATGGCATCTCGTTATGTTTTGATTACGGAAGAAGCTTTTGCTAAACAACAGCAAAAATTAGATTTCTGAATACCATGCCATTTTATTTCAGTAACACAATGTTATTGGCCTGAGTAGTTTACGTAAGCATGTTTAACTCCATATTTCACTGTTTAAAAGTTTACTGCACTTGCATGACATTTAACAGGCTTTTTTTGTTTTTTTATTTTTACTTTATTTTTTTGTAATGTTTTATTTAGTTATTTTTTGGTATTCTTTGTAATAAGTATTTATGAATAGTATAGATGCATACACATTTTGCCACATATCAATTTAAGATATTAAGATTTTTGTTTGTGCATTTTTTGTCTTAATATTAATTAAGATTTTTGTTTGTGCAAAAATATCAAAAACATTATTTTCATTTATTCATTTGTTCATTCATTTATTGTCTATAAAAGCAATTTAAAAGCAATTTTAAAATCTATATTAAGATTTTTGTTTATGCATTTTTTTGTCTTAATATTAAATTAAACCTAATAAGCACAGTAAAAAATATATTTTAATTTATTATTTTTTTTATTATTTTTTTTGTTTATTTATGATGTTTTTTGTGGAGCTTATTTATGAAGCATTTTATGCTCTTTATAAATAAAATGAATGCTCATTTCATCATTAATAATAATAATAGGTATAACAAGAACAACCTTTCAGGTTTTCAGGATAGCAACAGTTAATTTTTTTTTATTTCTTTTTTAGTTATAAATTAAGTAATAATTATAGGGTTTTTTTTTTGATAACCTTAATACTTTTTTGTTAAAATGCAATGATGGCATCACATAAAACGACAAAAATGAAAAATCTTTTCCCTCAAGCTTATAAAATCATTCTGATTATGATCATTTGATGAATAAATACGAATTTTTCATTTGCATATTTTCATTTACTTCAATTCTGATACTTTTTTGTTCAAAAGTTCAATTTTTTACAAATGAATTAAAATAAGTGTGTCTTACCTTAAACTGTGAGCTGGGTTTATTCTCACAGCTGACACCCACTATTTTAGGCAGCTGTGTGTTGGAGGTTGTGATGTTGTTATTGTTATTAATATTCTCAGAATTTGCTCTTATTTTCTTCAGCTCCATCCCTGGAGTCAGTCTGTCTTTCGCGGCCTCCATTCGGCTGGAGATGGTGATCTTACGGATGGATCTGGATGCAGTGTTCGAGGGGGAGATTGTGTTTTGGTTCAGGCGGTCGTCGGACATCTCTTCGCGTCGATGCTTCGGCGTGGGTCCGCAGTGTCTGTCGCGGCCGAGGTAAAGAGACACCTGTTCGTTCAGGTGCCTCAGTGTGCAGTTATCCGAAAACGTCCGGTTTGGAAGAAAACCATCGGGAAAGTCTGAGCACTTTGGCACGGCTGGCGCAGAGAGTTTGGTCCCGATGGTGAACGGCTGGATTTTCCTCACAATGCTCTCCGACATGGTTTGTTCGGCACTTCTAAATCACAAATAAAAAGTCCAAACTGTACTCGTTCCTCCTGAATTTAGTTGTCCACCTTCTTGTGCATGTTGAGAATGCACAGGACGCAGCCCAGGATGGCCTCCTTGGACTCCTGGGAACTGATCCGCTCCCAGATGTGGCGCAGAATGGTGCCGAGGTGCCCAGCAGCCGCCGTCAGGCTTCTGCGAAGGAGCTGCGCGGCAGAGGCTGCTAATCTGCTACTGAGGAGACTGACAACCAGAGAGCGCAGCAAGAGGAAAACGGCTGGCATGCTGCCGGAGAGAGAGAGAGAGAGAGAGAGAGAGGGAAGGAGGAGGAGGGGAAGCTTTCGTGAATGAGGGATGAAGTCACCGGACCAGAGTTTCTGTCAGAGCATGTGCAAAGCGCAGGCAGAGGGAGAGGAGGTTGTAAAGTCTGACTGTCAAAACTTCCTCTCAGACTGAGAACAGAGGAGACGGCAGGAGAGCCCTGGGTGACCCTTTCGGTCAGAGCGATCCAATGCAACACAGCAAAACAGAAGCGCTTACCTTTTGAATATAGAGTAAATATTTAAAACTAGCAGATCGGCATGTTCGGGAATCTTCCCTTCAAGCGAAACATTCCAAAAACTAAGATGGTTGAACTGAATGCAAAAACCTCTGAAGCGTTTATGCTTTCAGCAGCTTCTGAGGCACATTGAGAGATCTGGTGTCCGCGTCGCTGTCCGCTCTCAAATGAACCGCTTCAGATTTTCTCCTCACGTCTTTGTTCTGGGCCTCGGGAACAGTTGTTTCGACAGGTTTCGTAAGTGCACAAGCTAATTTAAGCAGAGGAATGCCATGTGTTCTGAACAAATGATGCCTTCAGTACTGACCTTTGACCTCTTGACAAAGTGTGGATCTGACTGGTCACATTTACACAGCGGGTCTGAACAGCAAAAACAATGTGATGGAGTGAGAAAGAAGATGTGACGGAATGAAAGTCTGTAAGAGAAGAAAGTTGTTTCAGAATATTTTCTACCCCTCATACTAATATTAAACTTTGGAGTGTAACTCATCCAGCACAGACTTGCTATGGACCCGCAACACCCTAGCAACCTCATAGCAACATATTAAAAGCCACTGTTAGCAACATAGAAATTATTAAAAACCACTAGGAAGACCTCAGCAACTACATAGAAATTGCCTGGCAACCACCAAGAACACTCTTAAAATGCCTTAGGAACTACTCAAAACACTTTCAATTGTAGTTGCACAGCAACACCCCGGCAACCACTTAGAACACTCTAGCAATGTACTAAAAATGAGAAAGAATGCGATCAACCACCTGGCAACCTCCTAGAAATGCCCTGAAATTATTCAGAATACCATAGCAACCACATAGCAACTCCCTGGTAACTACCTATAACACCCTAGCAATGCCCTAAAATAATTATTCAGAACACCCTAGCTAGTTACCCCAGTAACCTAGAACACTATAGCATCAAAGTTCTAAAATCATCCATAACACCCACACAACTGCATAGTAACACCCAAGCAACCACTTAGAGCATCATACTGTAGCAATGTCCTAAAGTCACCTAGAACACCGTGGAAACCACATAGCAATGGCCTTACAACCATCTGGAATACTCCCACAATTCCACAGAATCCAGCCAGAACACCCTAGCAATAGCCTAGCAACCATTTAGAACACCCCAGTAATGCCTTAAAATCACCCAGAACACCCTAGCAACTGCATAGCAACCATTTAGAACACCCCAGTAATGCCCTAAAATCACCCAGAAACACCCCTAGCAAACTGCATAGCAACCATTTTAGAACACCCCAGAAATGCCCCCAAATCACCCAGAAACACCCTAGCAACTGCATAGCAACCATTTAGAACACCCCAGTAATGCCATAAAAACACCCAGAAACACCCTAGCAAGAGCCTAGCAACCATTAGAACACCCCAGTAATGCCTTACAAATCACCAGAACACCCTAGCAACTGCAATAGCAACCATTAGAAGCACACCAGTAATGCCCTACAAACATCACCCAGAACACCCTAGCAAGAGCCTAGCAACCCTTTAGAACACACCAGTAATGCCCTAAAATCACCCAGAACACCTTAGCAACTGCATAGCAACCATTTAGAATACCCCAGTAATGCCCTAAAATTACCCAGAACACCCTTGCAACTGCATAGCAACCATTTAGAACACCCCAGATGCCCCCCAAAATCACCCAGAAAAACACCCTATCAACTGCATAGCAACCCATTTAGAACACACCCCAGTAATGCCCTAAAATCACCCAGAACACCCTAGCAAGAGCCTAGCAACCATTTAGAACACCCCAGAAATGCCCTAAAATCACCCAGAACACCCTAGCAAGAGCCTAGCAACCATTTAGAACACCCCAGGTAATGCCCTAAAATCGTCCAGATACCCTAGCAAGAGCCTAGCAACCATTTAGAACACCCCCGTAATGCCATAAAAATCACCCAGAACACCCTAGCAAGAGCCTAGCAACCATTTAGAATACCCCAGTAATGCCCTAAAATTACCCAGAACACCCTTGCAACTGCATAGCAACACCCAACAACCACATAGCACACCAATGCCCTAAATTAATCTACAGTATAACACCCTAGAAACAACATAGCAATGACCTTACCTAGAATACCCCCCCCATAAAAAAAAAAATCCTAGAATCCAGCCAGAACACTCTAGCAACAGCCCAAGAATGACCTAGCTAGTAGAAACCATTTAGAAAACCCTCACAACGCCCTAAAATCATTCCCATCACCCCAGAAATCATATAGCAACAGCCAAGTAACCACTTAGAACACCCTAGTAATGCCATAGAAAAAACATTTAGAACATTTCAGCATAGCTATACCCTAGCAACAGCTTTGCCACCACTTAGAACACCGTAGCAACAGCAACCTAACTTTACCCAGAGCATCACGGAAGTGAGTTTTGCATAAGTGAATCTTCAGAAAATCTTTAGAAAATATAAAAATCTTGTTAGCTCTGCCATTTGAACCGGCCGTACCACATGATGTCAGTTTTTACGAGGAGTCGTAACAAATGCTATAAATCTCTCACTCGCTCACAGTAAAAGTGAAGACACCATGATGAAGCGTTCTGAAATGCGAGAAAGCAATATTAATGTCACAACGGAGAAGCAGAAAATCATTATGGGCACAAATCACAAAACATCTAAGCAAAAGTATGTTTTCTTTAATGGCTGTTCCTCCGAGACAATGAGACAGAATGGAGATCAAAAAGAGACTTTCAAAGTTTCCGTAAGAGTTTCAAATAGAAGTTTATTTCAGACGTCGAATAAAACAACTAACAAGGTAATTGTGACTTTTTATATAATGATACTGACTTTCTCATAATTGCATGATATAAACTCACAATTCTGACTTCTTTTATAAACTCACAATTTTAAGAAAGTAGTCATTTTCCCCTCAAAATTGGCAACTTGCAGCTGCGAGTTTATATCTCAAAATTCTGAGAAAAGAAGTCAGAACTGCGAATTTATATCATGGAATTGCGAGAAAAAGTAAATTGCGAGATACAAGAAGCCAGAATTGCGAGTTTATTTCCCACAATTTCTATTTTTTAACTCTCAATTGTGAGGTTATGTCTCACAATTCTGCGAATAAAAGTCAGAATTGCAAATTTAATTTCTCGCAATTGCAAGATTATATCATGCAAATCTGAAAGAAAAGTCAGAATTGTGAGATAAAATGTCCCATAGTTTCAGAATAGATCTCAATAAGTCAAAAAGTGACTTGAACCCTCATTACTTTACACACCTGAAATGTTTGAACAATTTCATTTTTATATTTCTCTTTGCATTTTCAGCTGATGTTTCAATGAAACAATCGAAGCTCCAGAGCTTTCTTTTTTTCTTAGGGCAATCAAATTTTCATACAGGTTCTTTTAAGCCTCATCAAATACCTAGAAATTATATTTTAACATAAACAGTTTAGCATTTCACCAATGTTTCAGGATTAGTTTATCATCGGCAGCGGGTCATATGCTTGCATTGGTCCTGGTTATGACATGGTTAATGACTGTCGTAAAAGGCTCTGGTTTCACTATGAAGTCATCCACACACAGCCTTTAATGTGTTGCAGCTTGAAGATCAGAGATAATTCTATACATGAGGAGGGGCCACGAGCGAAACGGGTGGAGTTTAGAAAATGCTGGATCTTCATTTCACATGATGTTGCAGCTCAAAAGCTGGGCACATATTACAGTTCTCAGGTAAGATTGTTAAAAACTGTACTGCAACATGCCAAAACATATTTATCAGCATTCGCATGGACAATAAATTACTTGTTCAAGGAACGGTGGAATGAGGCTGTTAAAATACAATTCTTTAAATTAATTTTACACAGAGAAGTTGGACAGATTTGACCTCAGATGCATGGTTTAAATCGATGTAAAAAGCAAAATAAAAATTTTTTTAATAACTTTTTTACTCACTTGTGTTTTTATCAGTTGTGTTGTTAAAGGATTTCAATGAAAAAGAACTGTTTGGAATTTTTTAAATTGTAAAGTTTTTATACATCATGAGTTAATTATTAAACATATGCTGACTTAAATTACAAAATGCTGTGCAATTTTTACAGTATTACAACATTGGAAAAAAATGGTTTTAACTCATACAAAAAAAGTATTTATTTATCTAATTTTTGATGAAAAAATATTATTAATTTTTTGAGCAATTGTTTATTATTTGTTGTGATGATAATTAATAGAAGTGTTGTTAATATTGTTGTAGTAGTCTTAATTATTTATATAAATTAACATAAAAAAAATATATATATATATAATACAAGTTACAGCCAAGCAACCACCCAAAACACACAAACAACAGTATAGCAACACCCAGGCAATCACTTTAAAGAATTATATATATATTTTTTAATAAAAAAATAAAATAAAATAAAAATTAGGCTTAATTTTCTCTTTTGAAGTTTCAAACTAGGCTTAGTCTTAATGCTATTTAGAAACTAAAAAGGGAAATATTTGTATAAAGCAGACTAGAGAAAATAAAGCAAAACCGCGGACAGTGAGATTGCATCTCTAGCATGTCAAATAAGCGAGGTGTGTGTATGGTTCTTGTTTGAATAAATATTTTGCTCGTCTCTGAACATGATGATATCATGCCCTCCCAAGATGATGATAAAAGACATGCTGGCATGAGCTTTACTGCAGTCAATAAAGGCGACAATCTCTGAGATGAGCGCTGATGTCATGGCGTGAAAATGTGTGGTCGGATGCTCTTTTCTCTGCTCTTTGATTACTCGACTTCATCACCAGGCTTTGGTTTGGGGGTACGAGACTTTATGATTAAAGAAAATTAACTTTTTGCTTGCTTGTTGCTCACATTTGTCATTAACATTTATGTAATTAGTATTTACGATCTCATTTCATTAGATGTAATTCTAATTATTTTTATGTATATTTTGATTTTACAGTTGTTATTTTTAATGTTTTTGTATTTAACATGTGATGACTTAAGAAATATTGTGTAGATTTTACTGTATTACAACAGTGAGAATAATAAAATACAGCTCAAAATAAAACTTAAATAAATAGAATTTGACGCATTTAATTAACTTAATTGTCATAATGTAAAACCTATTAATAAAATAGCCTAAATATGCTTAATTCTCTCAATGAAATTGTTAAAAAGTAACAAACTAATATTAAAATAAATATATAAAAATAAAATAAAATTATATATAATTATTATTTTTATTATTAATAATTTACATTACATCTTTCATTAGATTTTCAAAATAATATTTATTTACTTTTTATTTATCTATCATTTTATCTATCAAAGGCAATAATCATGGCAAACTCAAGAGTAATAAAACTTAATCATAACGATACTTCAATGAATTGTATAAAATAACATCACCTTTGCAAACAAAACAATAATCAATAATAATAATAATAATAATAATAATATAAGTAATTACAATTTTAATATTTTCCCAGGTGAAACATTAAAAAAAAAACATTAATGTAATATACAAATATTTTTTATTATTATAAAACATATTGTTTTTATTATTTTTTTTGTTGTCTTATATGCTCTTATTGGTTTAATTAAAGCAGGACATTCCAATAAAATATGCTTAACAGTCAGTCATACAGTTTTTTCCACTTTCTGAAAATTCAGTATGGGTTTTTCCAAAGTAATATTATTATTAATAACTATTAATTATTTAATGATCATGCATTTGCAATCTATCAGAAAGTTAGTTTTAGTAGTATTCACAATCTTTCTGTGGGGAAACTAGTTTTGCAGGCACAGTAAAGCTGAAAAAGTGGGTGGATGTGCATTTGTTTGAATAAATCATCAGAGTGTCTTTTATTTACACAAACGAGCACAAACCACATGTGCCACGCATGATAAATATGTCTAGCCACATCCGTGCCACACACGCAGCATATATCAAGGGCCTCATTAGAGAAAATTACAGCTCTGCATGGAGACAATGGGTGCATTTACAGGACTTGACAGAACGCAAGTATCATATCAGTTTGATCTCTTACTCGGATGCTCTGAATAAATGGAGAAGCTCAAGATGCTCAGACGTTATGACCGCAAAGAAAGAAGAACCTTTTGATGTGTTTGATCACTGGAAAAGCACGCGGGTCAACTGCTGCTCATTTATACCGAATGACTTCAAAGATTCTTCACAGGGAAGAAAAATCACAAACTACAGCTTTACATTTTCGGAAGAAAACTTGCTGTTTGTCAATGCCAAAGCCCAAAATTCATTCGCTTAGAATAAAATAACCGCGCTTCTCCTCAACAAGGCATCATTCATGTCTGCACAAGTTAAGCGCTGAACTTTAATGCTTAGATTTGGGGTTTTGTTCAAATCCTCAACCCTGTGAGATACATACATGACATCTCCCTCTCATCTCAATCGTTTCTCCAACAGACATTTAATGGAAGCAAATGGAGACTTTAGATCTTCTTTCTGAGAAAAAGGCCTCACGCGTCTCCTCTAGCATTTTAGAAGAGATCTGAACAATGTCTCAAACTACTGTGTCTGCTATCAAAAGTCATAGATCTCAACATGAGCTCACACATTTGTCATTAAATACTTCCAAAACCAAATGATTGAAAAATAAAAATGGCCCCAAATGAATGAGCCGCCACATTAACCTCTCGATACTCTTCATGACTGACAATAATAGACACATTTGGGGCTGTTTTTTAAAAGTTGAAACACACACACAAAAAAATCTATTAAGTCTTAAAAGCTATGAAAGAACTGCCTTTGAGTAATAGCAAACATGCATTCACATATTTACCATATTTATTTCATATTTATGAAATAAATGGAATGAGGTAATTATAATTCTATTTTAATTCTTAAAATTAATTTTAAACAGACAAGTATTCTAGATATTTCCTCAAATGTTTCAATATGGTTTAAATTTATAAAATGGAAAATAGAAACATTACCCATTATTTGAACAGATATATTGTTAAAGCATTCTATACGCAGACTTAAATACTTCTATACGCAGACTTAAAAAATATATATTGTGCCAATTTTTATGTTTTTATTCAAAGAATTTTTATTTATATATTAATTATTTTTTTAATCTATTTTAAATATATAAAAAATATGAAAATTGGAAGTAATAAGACAGTAAAAAAGCATGGCAAATGGCAATAATATATTATATATTAGATTTAATTATTAATAAACACCTTAGCAACACCCTGGCAACCACCTATAGCATAATAGAAATGTAATACACACATTTAGAACACCTTAGCAATACCCTGGCAAGTTGGCGATGCAATCTGGCAAACATATAAATCCAATACAAACACTCAGAACACCTTAGCAACACCCTGGCAACCACCAATATCATCATAGTAATGCAATAAAACACTCAGAATACCTTAGCAACAGCATAGCAACACCCTGGAAACCACCCATAACAACATAGAAATGCAATACAAACACTCAGAACATCTTAGCAACACCCTGGCAACCACCAATAACATCATAGCAATGCAATAAAACACTCAGAATACCTTAGCAACAGCATAGCAACATCCTGGAAACCTCCCATAACAACATAGAAATGCAATACAAACACTCAGAACACCTTAGCATAGCATGGAAACCACCTATAACATCACAGCAATGCAATAAAACACTCATAAAACCTTAGCAACAGCATAGCAACACCCTGGAAACCACCCATAACAACATAGAAATGCAATACAAACACTCAGAACACCTTAGCAACACCCTGGCAACCATAACATATACATCACCAGCAAGCAATGCAATAAAACACTCATGAAATCTTAGCTATGGAATAGAAACACTCATGGAAACTTAGAATATGAATATAGACACACCAGCAACCACCCTTAACATAGCAATGCAATAAAAAAAATAAGAAAACCTTAGCAACATCACAGCAATGCAATAAAACACTCAGAAAACCTTAGCAACAGCATAGCAACACCCTGGAAACCACCCATAACAACATAGAAATGCAATACAAACACTCAGAACACCTTAGCAACACCCTGGCAAAAACCCATAATATCATAGCAATGCAATACAAACACTCAGAACACCTTAGCAACACCCTGGCAACCACCAATATCATCATAGTAATGCAATAAAACACTCAGAACACCTTAGCAACAGCCTGGAAACTACCCATAACAACATAGAAATGCAATACAAACACTCAGAACACCTTAGCAACACCCTGGCAACCACCTATAACATCATAGCAATGCAATAAAACACCCTTAGAAAAACCCTAGCAACACCATGGCAACCAAATAATTCCAACACTGTGGCGGTACATCATTTAAAAATTATTTTGGTAGAAAATGCCAAACAAGTTAGGCTTTATTTTAGTAGAAAGTGTAAAATTGTATTTTAATAAAAAAAATGTACACTTTATTTACCGTGCAGAGGTGTTGACTGAAATCTGATCATGACACAATTCCCATACAAAGCGAAAATGTCTATGTGTGTAGGAACTAAGTGTGTTTGGTTTTGCCTGTTCTCCTACAATACTGTAATACAGCAACACAAACAACCAGCTATGGTCAGGATCACCCACTCATTTTACTGTTAAACATGAAGGGACTGACAGCTGAAGAAAATGACAACATCACAGGAAGGACGGCTGGTTTGACTCGTCAAGCTGCTGAATGAGAAGTTTGTGAAAACAAAGACGAAAGTCAAGCAAGAGGCAGACGAAAACGCTGGCAAAGTACCGGTGAAGTCATAAATTTGCGGTGCGAGTATCTTGTTTGTCTTGAATTCCAGAGTCGTGAGCTAAACCTCTCGTGTTTTTGTCGTGGGGCGCCCAGACACTTGACCTTCACTGGAATCTCTAAATTGCTTTATTCTGTCCCCGCAAAAGTAAATAATGCACATTCATTTGTTTTACGCCTCAAGCATGCATATTTAAAGGCGAAACACAACAGGATGAATTGTTCAGTGCTCCGTCTCGGGTTTTAAGGAACATTAACCGTCAGACCGGGCCTTCTGGCACCCAACAGCTATGACTTCATCCCTTTATCATTGATTTAATATGCTCAGAAATGTGCCAGAGATATGTAGTGAGTTACATACACGCACAATCTGAGAGGAGTGCATGCCTCACGGCTGACGTCTGCATACACCTGGAGCCGTGTGGCCTTAGTCATGTTTCACTGAACCCCGACAACAGCAACAATAAAATATTCAAATTTAATCACCAATCATAATTGCAAAAATATTTACATTTTTATGTTGCAACCATAACACAACTTAAAAATGAAGTGTCAAGTACGCACCAATAATAATATAATAATAGTCCCATTTATAGCATCTTTCCATTGCTTCACAGCTGCTTCATAAAATAAAATTACAAATAAAATCTAAAAAAATTTTTTTTTATAAAGTATTAAAATTTAACCACCTAACATACTTACAAAAATATTGTTCCACAATATCATAAGTCTCAGTAACACTTCTGCTGATTATGTCACATCTCAAATAAGGCTTAATCTGGGCTCAGATCTTTGGAGCACTTTGGAGGTGAGATGCTTTCACTCATTTTGCAAGATGTTTGATTGTTGTAAAATATAAAAATATCAATATAGCAATATGTTTGAAGAATTAACGTGCACTTACAAAAGCTACTCTTTCTCTCTTTTTGCAGTCAGAAAAGGTCCTTCCAGAAGAACTGCATCATATTGAGAACATTTAAGGCCAACATACTCGAGTATGTGAATGCAAACACTTCTAGTAATGCTGAATTCGTTGAATTATGTGACAAAGTGCAATTCGTAAAGCAATTTGCATGCAAGGCATTACATTCTCAGTTCATTTAGTTAGATTGTGCGTGCAATGCACTGGTCAAACATCCATGTATGGGTTTGCATGCTTAAAATATTTTTCTGGACTAATAATTATTAAGAATGGTCCTCAGAAGGCCAGCTTATTTGTACTACATGCAACTTCGTACTTGACCACCAAAAATGCTTTCCAAATATAATATAAAAATTCAGATTTGTCCTTTATCAAAAGTAAAGAATAGAGTTGTTATTAGATTATATTAAATTATATCAATATATTATTACTATTAATCAATTAAAACAACAACTGCAAAATGATTAGATTTTTATGTTACATGCATACAAAAACTTAAAAATAAAGTGTCATTTATGCACCACAATTATTATTATTATTATTTTATAGCACCTTTCCACAGCACAAGCTTAAAATAAAATAAAATAAAATAAAATAAAATAAAATAAAATAAAATAAAATAAAATAAAATACAACTTTTAATTAAATATACCCACCAAAACTAACTGGAAAAATAATTAGATTTTTATGTTGCCTCCATACCACAACTTAAAAATTAAGTGTGTCATTTACGCACCACTAATAATAATAATAATAATAATAATAATAATAATAATAATAATAATAATAATAATAATAATAATAATAATTTCAATTTATTTAGTACCTTTCCATAGTTCAAGCCTGATTTAAAATAAAATAAAATAAAATAAAATAAAATAAAATAAAATAAAATAAAATAAAATAAAATAAAATAAAATAAAATAGATTTTTATATTCCCATGATGGTGTTGTTGGTACCACTCCTTGATGATGGTTATACTACTACTAATAATGGTAATGATATTAAATTAGAAAATGTTCCAAATGTGTCCGGCTACGCTGATAACCATCTTAAACGACTGAAATGAAACATCTGTGAGTCTCAGTCTTGCCAAATGACGAAATGCTCTACTTCTGATTTGTGGTCAGACGCGTAGACATTTCTCAAGATCGTTCACTCAGATCCAAATTTAAAACCAGAACAATGTGTCCATTTACATTCAGCAGCACCAGAGGGGAAGAACGCAGACAGCAGGCTGAAACAATGCAGCGCTCAAGTCTGTGCAAGTCCAGTCAATACATCTCTGTAGCGCAAGGACCCTGCTTTTGTGCTGCTTCGCTGAATTAACACTAGATTTGTCTCAGTCAGAAGTCAATCCGTGACACTGGGACTCACAGACTTAATTGAAGCAGGGACCCAAGCCGTATCGAGCAACTAGAAACAGTGTTGTTTTAGTGACAGACTATTATAGTTTTTATTAACTGTCTTCTGTAGAGCTGCTTTATTTTTTATTTTCATTTTAAAGTTTTCATAGTTTTGTAATTTTTTTTAAACCATATAGCTTTTGTTAATTTTATTTAACTTTTAGTTTCAGTTATTTTAGTACATCAAGTTAAATTAAATTTAAATGAGTTGACTTGGCAACTAGCTGAAATGAAAGGTTTAAGTTTTTATACTTTATTTCAGTTAAAGATTATTTTTCATTTCAAGGAACTTGATACATTGAGATACTCTTATAGACTTTAATAATATTTTGAATTATTTTTTATTTTTACGATTTCATTTTAATTTTAAAGTTTCATTTTCATAAAAAGTTACTTTTGTTGTGTTTTTATCATTTTGAGTATTTTTTTTTTAAGTACGTCTACATAGTTTTGATTTATTTTTATTTCACTTTTAGTACATCAAGTTACACCAAATTAAAATGAGAAATGTTGCCTTGGCAACTAACTGAAATAAAAAAGGTTTTATTTTATTTTATTTTATTTTTATTATTATTATTTTTTATTTCAAGTAACAATTTCTTTGTGGTTTTAGCAGTTTTCTTTGAGATACTATTATAATTTTCATTATAATTTGTATTTTATTTTGAATGAGTTTTTTTCCAGGTTTTAGCAATTTTCTTGTTTTTATAATTTTTAGTAGTTATTATTTTTTGTTTCAGTTTTATTATTTTAGTACATTTTTGCTTATTTTAGTAAATCAAGTTACACTAAATTAAAATGTGAAATGTTGCCTTGGCAACTACCTGAATTAAAAAAGTTAAAGTTTTTTTTTTTATTTTAGTAAATCAAGTTACACTTGTGTGTGTGTGTGATTTTTAATTTTAGTATTTTTTTTTTTTTTGTGGTTTTAATTTTTGATTTTTTTTTTATTTTTATTTTTATTCATTTTTTTAATTTTTTTTTATTTTTTTTTTTTTGTGTTGAATTCGTTTTTATTTTATTTTTCTTTAGTTTTTAGCAATTTAATTTCTGTTTTTTTTTTTTAGTACATTTTTAGTTATTTTAGTACATATATTTACACTACATTAAAAATGACAAATGTTGCCTTGGCAACTAGCTGAAATAAAAAAGTTTTCTTATAGTTTTTATTAATATTTTAAATTCGTTTTTATTTTTCCATTTTAATTTGAAAGTTTCAGTAGTTTTGCTGTGTGTTTTTAGCATTTGTAGTTTTAGTTAACAATAATAACCCTAACTAGACCATCTAGAGACTTTACCAGTCATCATACTATGTGTTACAAACCTCTGGGAGTCTCTACATTCATCTCAATATAAAGTCCGCCTCGGGTGGCAATCAAGCGAGACGGAAATGGACCGGCATGAGGTCATTCAACATTCAGTCACGTTCTGCAGTGATCTCTGTAATGCTGGAGCCCAGTTTCCCACTTACTGTACTCTGGACAATTTACCTCCTTCAATTACTGGTTTAACCTTTAACCCACGATGTCATCGCCGACGGTCAGGTGGCTGCAGCCTTCATAACGCAGGAGGTTTATGAGAAACTTCAAGAGGTTTGGTTAAACACAAGGAGGCAGCTGTGGAAGTGCAAACTCTGAGTCTTTTTTCACATTTCTCACCCAACAGGTATGACGTTTAATCGCAGGAAATGTTTACAGCCTGTAAGTTATAATCAGAGAGCCAGACGCACCAGATCATCTGCTGATGCAATGAGGGACTTCTTGCTTTTTTCTATTTATTTAGATACTGATGGAGATTGGCGTAGTATGCAATCCTATCAGTCTATGTCTGTATGGTTTTATAGGTGTTCGATAAGAGACAAAAATCAAGAATTTCTTAACTGCAAAAAGTAAACCATATTATCTGCTAAATTCAACTAGGCATGAAGATATTATAAACATTAACATCAAAATGTTCTTTAAAGCTGCTTAGAAGCAATGTGTGACGTGAAAAAAATATGAATGAATTTTACTTGCATTTGTGTTCATCCTCTCTCAGATGGAAGATGTTTTTGTTGTTCTCTTCCAGGCATCATCTGAAGCTCCGAAACATCATCTAGGGCAATAAAAAGATTACAGTGTTGAAAAGTGTGTGTTGGATCAGATGGAACTTGAAGTTTGTTAAGCAAATGCACAACAATACAGCATACACCAACAGATAAATAGAATAAAAAATATTACCCACCAAACATAAATGTAAAAAAAAAAATAATAATTTTTATATGCTGCCACCATGTTGATGTTGCTACTTGCCATGACATTGCTATATGGTTGCTTAAAATAAATAAATAAATAAAATATTAATTACCCAGTAAAAATTAATGCAAAAAAATTATTGGAATTATAAGTTGCCATTATGGTGATGCTGCTACTGGCCAGGCCATTATGGTTGCTTTAAAAAAATAAAAATAATATAAAAGAAATAAAACAAAGTAAAAATTAAATTAAATTAAATTAAATATATGGTTGCTTTAAACAAAGTAAAAATTAAATTAAATTAAATTAAATACTCACCAAAAATAAAGCAAAATAAAAAAATTGAATTATATGTTGCAACCACATTGATGCTACTATTTGCTACGGCTTTGCTATATGGTTGCTTTAAAATAAAATAAAAAAAGACAAAAAAAATAAAAATAAAATAAATGAGGTGTTCTGTGGGTTTGTAGCATGTTGCTAAGGTATTCTTGTTGCAGCATACCTATGTTGCATCTGCAAATAAGATAGAATTACAAAACATTTAAAGCAAGAACCCCAAACAAATCACTAACCATGAGCATTAATAATTAATTAATAATTCTTACAATTTATGATATATTTACAAATTGGGGCACAATAAAATATGTGGGAAAATTTCATAGACACTGTTTTGGTTCCTCAAAGAACCTTTCATTGAACCATTTTTGCCTTAGCATGAGGAACATTTTAATAATCTGAAGAACCTTTTGTGGAATGGATGTTAAAGATTCTTCATGTAACAAGAGATGCCAGTAAAGAATTTTAATTTTCAGTGTGTATGAAAGTCACTGGTGGACGAGATCCTACATGTTGAGAAAGCGAATGTGTTTCTTCATACAGTAATGGACAAATGTTTGTGAGCCTTGAGACAGGAGACAGCTGAAGAACACACGTCTCAGCATTTGCCGTCCTGCTGAAGTCAGTGTGCAGACGCTCGAATCAGCTGTTTAAATCCCACATTCATCTGCACACGGCTCATGGCTCTATAGTTTAAGACTTCATACTATTTATAAAATGTTACATAAACTTAAATGAAATAAATGTAAAATAAATACAAATGGGTCAAAGATGAAAAAGTGTTTAAGCATAAAAACAACAAGGGTAATACTGCTTTAAATTGTTGTTGTTTTTTCCAAAAAAAAAAAAAAAGTTTTGTTTAATTTAATTGCATGTTTGTTTTTGTTTTTCCAAGCAAAATTAATATCATACATTTTTTCCCTGATTTACAGAAGAGACCCACCAAAAAGTTATTCAGTGTAACAATCTTGTCAATCATATTTACAACAAAAATCAATTTATGACACATTAAAAAGACTAATTACTTTCACCCCAAATATTAATTAATTGTAATTTTTTTTTTAAATTTGCCACTATCCTAGGTTTTGCCTTTTACTCATTTTACTCATTTAAAACACAATAAAATGTAATATGCTCCTATATTTTTTATATATATATTTTAATGTACAAGTCAATAATAAGCATGTTTGAATTTTTACATAAATGACTGAATGACAATGAAACATTATTTAAACCAAATTTTGACATTTTATCCTCCAAAAACTTATTTGAAACATTAAAATTAGACACTTTACTTATATTTAATGGGCTTTCTATGCACATAAAATCACTTTTGTAAATTTCCTTTGACGTGGACATTTGACCCAAATATATATATATATATATATATATATATTATATATATATATATATATATATATAATATATATATATATATATATAAACCTTATACTATTTAGAAAATTGAAAACCAATTTATAATTAGTTTTCAGCTGGTTTTGCTTCAGGACACAGATTTTATATTGGAGATCATGTAGCAACACAGTATCTATCTACTGCACAAAAGTAGTAAAATGTCTTTAAAATCAAGCAGAAAACTGAACAGAAATGCAGACGCCCAACAGTATGCAAATATATTAACATGACAGAGGCAGAAATGGTAAATCAACCAGGGTTATTTTCATTAACTAAGGTTTGAATTGTTGAAATATTTTTATCGTGGGGTTTAAAGCTGAAATAAAATCAATACTTCATATTTCATTTTAAAAAAATTAAAAATGAGAATTCTGCCTTGGCAACAAGCTAAAATAAATTTCTGTTGAAGCACTAAATTTACTAAATAAAAATCAATAAAAACTGAAATAAACCTGAATAATAATTACAAACTATATTAACTAATATTTAAGAAATATATAAAAATGACAAAAGCACATACAAATGACTTAAAATTAAAAATTAATTCAAAATATTAATAAAAGATAATGTTATTTAAATAATACTAAAATAACACTGGAACAAACACTAAGCAAAATATTGTATTAGTATTATACATTAATATACCTTAGGATTAACCTCTTTATGTATAAAACTTAAAATCAAATAAATGAAGTGTCTTCAAAGCAGAACTTTTTACTGCATCTACTTTAAAGAAGTGAAAGAATTCAATGGTAACTTGTCAGAAAAAGGCAGTCATTCATTTGATTAGGAGTCGCCACAACGTCCCTTTTGAATTACTGTGTGCAGAATAGGAGCACTGTTCATTTAATTACCCTTAAATTAGGGGAAAATGTATGATCCAGTCATCTAGCCCTGAAATTAGATCATGCGTCATGACATAATCATTCTGTCTTTCTCTGTCTGACCGAAGCTTGTTAAGGAAAGTTAGATTAATATATTAAATCATGTCCTACTTGTTTTCATAATGATCAAATTAGTCTCGGTGTTGTACGGGTCTTTAAGCTTTCTCTTTCACCAACACTGAATGAAAAATATCTTCCTCTTAACTCATGTCATAAGCCATTAAGCATTACTATCATTAAAATGACCCACACAGTGACTTGTTTTTTGGGTTTTTTTTAAGAAAATGAGCAATGGTTTCTCTAGATAAGACTCTTATTCCTCGGCTGGGATCGTGTAGAGCTCTTTGAAGCTGCATTGAAAATGAGATTTGCATCTTCAGCCCATTGGTCCCCATCGAAGTCCATTATATGGAGAAAGATCCTGCAATGTTTTCCTCAAAAACTCTTCATTTCTTTTCGACTGAAGACAGAAAGACATGCACATCGTGGATGACATGGGGGTGAGAAAATGATCAGGACACTTTTATTCTGGAAGTGCAATTCTCCTTGAAGTCCTGAAAACAACATTACAACAGTGCAATGGCAGCCCAGCTGCGTTGTCGTCATTGTTCATTGGATTGTATGTTATTTAGGGTGTGGAAATTCACAGAAACATCTATTCTGATTCTGATCATAAGAGCTAACAAGCTGACTTCAATCACAGGTAATCAGGCAAATATATAAGTGGTAGTTGACACCGCGGCAGCGGTCGCGGCAGCCCTCGTGTGAAGCCTCCTTGTGTGAAGACCGACGAGTGTAAAGACCATCGACTCTACCTGCGCGACACCACCGAGCAAGGACACCGACAGGGCCCTTGAGTATTGCTTTTCTCCCTTCAATTTTTGTACAGCTCGTCCTCAAATACTTATTTGGTCACTTGTAGTTCACTATGTGCTTTCAGATCTCTACTATCACTACTAACACTCGTAGAGCACGCTATGTACGTCGAAGGAAGGCCTGCCTGACAAATCTAAGGCCTGTCCGTTTGAAATCTTATCTAAAGCTCTCTATTCCACTTGGTCTCTGGAACTGTTAGTCCGCTGTTAACAAAGCAGACTTCATTTCTTCTATTGCTACTCATTCTGGTCTCAGCCTCATGGCACTGACTGAGACCTGGATCAAACCCGAGGACACTGCCCACTCCCGCATGGCCCTCTCCACTCATTTCACTTGTTCCCACACCCCTCGTACGACTGGGGAGGGGTGGAGGTACTGGTCTCCTTATATCGAAAGATTGGAAATTTGATCTTCTACCACCACCTACAGGTAACGTTTCATTTGAATCACATGCTGTTACTGTAACCCACCCTTTTAAAATCACTTTGTGGTCATTTATCGTCCCCCAGGTCCATTGGGAAACTTCTTGGAGGAGTTGGACGGGCTGCTATCAAACTATCCTGAAGATGGTACTCCTCTGGTACTGCTTGGTGACTTCAACATCCACCTAGATAAACCCCAGGCTGCTGACTTCAACACTCTGCTCGCCTCATTTGATCTCAAGCGAGGTCTCTACTGCAGCGACTCACAAATCGGCAACCACTGGACCTCATCTACACATGCTGCTGCTCAGTGGACAACACTTTAGTTCTCCACTGCACACCTCAGACCACTTCCTCATTACTGCTAATCTAGCACTTACTCCTGAAGCTGCACACGCTCCAACGTTGGGTCACCTTTCGCCGGAACCTACGCTCACGCTCTCCATCTCGCCTATCCTCTGTGGTTGCATCCCTCACTTCCTTCACTCTCGCACTTTTCAGCTCTGGACACGAACAGTGCTACGGATCACTTTTTGTTCCACTCTGACCTCTTGCTTGGACAACTTTTGCCCACTGTCGTCTAGACCAGCACGCACCACCCCATCTGCCCCCTGGCTGTCCGATGTACTCCGTGAACATCTCTCTAAAACTCAGGGCTGCAGAGAGGAAATGGCTTAAATCAAGAAACTCTACCGACCTCAGTGTGGTATCAGTCTCTCCTCTCCTCCTTCTCTGCAAACGTCTTCACTGCTGAAACATCATATTACCACGACCCAAGATTAACACTGTTTGTGACGGCTCGGACACTCTTCAAAACCTTCTCTTCTCTTCTTAATCCGCCTCCACCTCCTCCTCAATCGACTCTTACAGCTGATGACTTTGCAGTTTTCTTCACAAATAAGACAAGAACCATCAAGTGACCATTCTCCACACCGCAGACTGAGGATAACTTCACAAACGACTAATGCTCACTCGTTCTCCTCCTTCTCGTCACTCTCAGAGACGGACGTTTCCAAACTTATCCTGTCCAGTCATCCTACTACTTGCCCACAAAAGAGGGGATCCGATCCCCGACTCACCTCCTTCAAGCGATTTCTTCTTCAGTCATACCTTCCACTTACTCACATTATCAACTCCTCTCTTCACTCTGGAAAACATTTCCCTCACATTTTAAGCAGGCTCGGGTAAGCCCACTGCTGAAAAGAAACCAATCTCTAATCCAGCACTTCTAGAAAACTACAGACCGTTTTCCTTTATTGGATTAATTGCAAAGACACTCGAACGAGCTGTGTTCAACCAGCTCTCTCTAAAAAAAAAAAAAAAAAAAAAAAACTCTGGCTAGGGTGTTCTGTACTAGACTAACTGAGAACCTTGTCCTAGCACTTTGTATTACCTTGTTGTTGTTCTCGTTGATCTGATTGTTTCTACTGTTCTCATTTGTAAGTCGCTTTGGATAAAAGCGTCTGCTAAATGATTAAATGTAAATGTAAATGTAAATGATCATGTGCAGCTTAATTTGAAGCTAAGATGACAAAAATGATGGAAGGCCTGCAACTGGTTGACCGGTTAGAGTCAATAAATGCAGTATTATCTTATTTACTGTTTACCATTTGGTCTGTAGAATCAAATATTGCATGTCTGCACACTCTAGATCACTTCTATTCAGCAAATGCAACATTTTAGTCTCAGAAATGTAACTCTGAAAGATGTAAGTGCTGACAACAGTAGTCTGAATGCAAGGCAATACAGCTCTAGTCTGTGTAAAGCATTGGGGAAGCATATCACAAATACACTAAATGAATAAACTATTGAATATTTTAATAATGTTATTGCATTTTTGACAATGTAAATGATTGATTTGCAATGTGAACTTGGGTTAATATGATGTGAACTTGGGTTAACTTGCCTCTGCAGTCCTATGCTGGATTATCCTAGTCCTCTTTTTAGGGTCAAAGTTCAATTAGTTCACTGCACAGGTGCTTTCAGTGATTTCAGCTATGTTTTGATTCACTAAAAAGAACCGGCTCTTATGAGTCATACGTTCGGGAATCGGACTTCATCGGCTGAGTCATACATTTGGATTCACTAAAAAGAAATAAGATACTGTAGAAATAAGAGTCATGCGGGTTTTTATTTTACATTTTTTTATTAAACAGTACAAATATTAAAACATTAAAGCAGTGCAATTACAATTATAAACAAGACAAAATAAAATAGAAAAAATACAAGATTTTTCACACAGACTTGTTGCCAAAAAAAAGTAATACAATTAAATCATAAGAAGACACAAATGATGAATATAAAAATACAGTTTTCATAGCTTTCAAATTAATAGTTTCCACATCCTTATCTAAGTCCACTTTAAAGAAAAGAGAAGTTTAGAGCCAGTAAACTTTTGTTTATGAATATGAAATTTATCTAACAGCAGGAATCGGACTTCATTGGTTGCGCTATATGTTTTTGATTCTCTAAAAAGAACCGATTCGTAAGAGTCATGCGTTCGGGAATCGGACTTCATCTGTAGCGCTATCTATGTTGTTGATTCATTAAAAAGAACCTGTTCATACGAGTCATCAACTTTGAATAAAGAAAAGAGCGATTTAGAGGATTTTAGCAGGATACATAAATTAAGTAAGTTATATTTTCCTATATTCTCTTTCGAGTAGTCAAACAATCCAAAGAAAACATATTTCAAACAAAAAGAAAAGTCACTTACAAAATGAGATCGGATGAACATTAAAAAAAAAAAAAGGAAAAAAAAATTCTGTGTGGGTACAAAACATGAGTGAATCTTCATCAGAAGAGACAAAAACAGCAACTCACTTCAATGTCTGACATATTATAATTACTTAAGCAGTTTAGCAGTTTAGTGTAGGGCTACTCACTCACTGAAAGCACATGCCCAAACATCAATGAAATAATTAACTGTTAATCAATTAATAAAAAAAAATCAGAGACTTTGAACGAGAAACAAAGTGATACTGATCCCCGAGCGCATGACTCTTAAGAGTCGGTTCTCTTTAGTGAATCAACAACACATAGCGCAACCAATGAAGTCCGATTCCAGAACGCATGACTCTTATGAGCCGGTTCTTTTAAGTGAATCAAAACATATGACGCAGCCGGTGAAGTCCGATTCACTAACAGATAAATATATGGAAACTATCCAAAATTCTGTTAATCCTAAAGCAGTGAAAACTGCATCTCTGTATTCATCCTGTGTGTCCTCTTAAGATGAAAGAATAAATAAATTAATAAATAAATAAATGGTTAAATGCAATAAACCGCATTAACCAAAAATTAACTGCAGCTCAAAATACATGTTAGATGCTGAATTGAGCATTATGATCTAGTTTGTAGCTTAATTGACTATATTTGAAATAGTCTGAGCACTGCAGTTCAGTTGCTGACAGTTCAATAGAAATCAGCTGAAATCATCCAGTCATCTTATATCAATGAAGTTGATGTTAATTTTATGTTTATCATTTTGTATTGTATTTTTTATTTGTGATTTTTTTATCTGATTATATTAGTCTATATAGTGATAGTCAATGTAAAAAGAGTAAATGGGAGCAGCAGATGAACACAAAACAGCAGAAGAACATAAAGTTAAACAGAGTAAAGTCTGATTGAAGTTTAAACCGTAGGAAGTTTAGACTGTAGGGCTTATGATATTTATGGATTTTTTTCTCTTCTTGAGTTGTTGTATAATTTGGTTGTTGTGGAATTTGGGTGTGGTGAACAAGAGGACAACTGTCTGTGCTCTCGTGACCTCTGAGTGTGTGTGTGTGTGTGTGTGTGTGTGTGTGTACGGGGCACACTGGGTCAGATGTGGAATTCTGTGTGGTCAAATACAGACAGATGACTCTCATACAAACTCAACATGTTCTCAGCTGCCATGTTTCCAATAAAAAGACAGCTTAAAAATAAATTAATAAATGAAATCTCAAATATATATAAATATGTTATGTCATGAACCTTCAACTGAAGGTTCATAGTAATCACATTTGACAAAATATATTAAATCATTATAAATTATATAAATATAAGGCATGTAGGTTATTCCTTAAAAATTACATATATAATTTTTAAGCTGCAAGTAGTTAGCTGTGCTTAAAGTTTACATAGTTACATATTTATATACATTTTAATTATTTAATTATAAAGTTATGTATTTATGTAAATAATTATAGTTTTATTTTTTCTTATATTAATAATTATTGTTTTTTTTATGAATTCATTATATTTTTTGTTTTTTAAAGAAATCATCATATTTTGTAACATTCAGGATACTTTGGTGAATAGAAAGTTCAAAAGAACAGCATTTATTTGAAACAAATCACTTTTGATCAGTGAATGAATGAACAGAATACAAGAAAGAATGGATGAAAGAATTGATTGATTGAATATAAAATAATAAATAAAAATTAAAAAATGGACGAATAAATAAAAAAGAACGAACAAAAGAAATGAGTGACTGATTAAAAGAATAGATAATAAAAGATAATAAGAAAAGTTCACATGACATAGAAGTTATTGATGATGATCATTAATGTTTCCAACAAAGATGGGATCAAATGACAAAACAAAATTCTTATTTTTATTATAAATGTAAAATTATTATTATCATTAATTGTTTATAGATACGTTTCATTTATTCATTCATTCATTCATTTGAGTTTTAATGTGAAGGAAACTAAAATGTTTTCCATTTTAAGGATGATAAGACATAAGTTTGTTTGCCAAGAAAAGGAAGACTTCCAGTGTTATGTCTAGTTTCAAACAGGAAAACTGGAACTCATGGACAGGCTCATGGAAGAATCAAGCAAACTGCGCCATCTAGTGGCTCTGCTGAGGAACAGGAGCTCGAGAACATTACAGCAGGAACATGAGATGAATGGAGGAGAAGAAATTTATGCTATGATGCAGATAAAGGTGTGAGAGAAGAACAGAGTGATGATGATGATGATGATGATGATGATGATGATGATGATGATGATGATGATATGCTATGATGCAGATAAAGGTGTGAGAGAAGAACAGAGTGATGATGATGATGATGGAGATGCTGAACTGGAGATGGTTGGTTGAGAATATGATGAAAAGCTTCTGAGAATGTCTGTCTGTTCACTGTCTGTTATCACTTCAGGGGTTTTCCTCGGTTACTCCCAAAGGTTTTCTCTCTGAAAGTTTGTCCATTATAGACACGAGGGCTGTAAATGTTAGTGATATTTTCCTTTTCTCTCATTTGCTGCTGAATATATATATATATATATATATATATTATAGATATATATATATATATATATATAAACAGAAATAATAATAATAAAAAAAACTCATATTTAGATAGTCATATTATATATATATATATATATATATATTTTTTTTTTTTTTTTTTTTTTTTTTTTTGCTTCTAAATGTATCACAGGAAAATCCCTTAAAAGAAAATTCTAAATAGAAAATAATAGAAAAAAGTATCACAGGAAAATCCCTTAAAAGAAAATTTAAAGATATAATCATACAAACATACTGGGGAAATATTTTTAATTATTTTTTAATTTCATATATATTATATATATATACACATTAGATTAAAATAAAATATTTCTGTACACTAGTCATTTTTCTACAAATATCACTATAGAAATGTGGTAAAACAGTGGTAGTAGGCAATATACGTAAATATTACAATTATGACAATCATATCATATATTTGGTATATTCTTCTCTTCACTAGTCATTTTTTTCCTACAGATTTCCATTGAACAATTCGTTCAATCAGAATAAGCTTTTGGTTTTATTTTGTAAATGTATTTGTTTGTTATCACATTCTGATGTGAAGGCAAAACTAAAATATTTCCCATTTTGTAGATGGAAAGACATAAAGGTGATGAACTAAACCGGTTTCTCATCATCATCTCAAACATTTCTGTATTTCTCACACAATAGTTCATGCCTGGAGGCTTCAGTTCTGTCTGGTTGCTAGGCAACTGTTGGCGTAGTGCGGTTGCTAGGGAAGCGGGTTGGGAGGCTGTAATTTCTGGTTGAGTTGAAGTGAATGAGACACTGTGTTTATTATCAATGGAGGCTATTCTGAGACTCAGGATTCACAAAACCAAACGACACTCGCCAGATTTACTAAGCACCAGTAATGAACACAAGCTTCATTAGATTTACACACTAAATACAGTCTGTAAGAGAGTGTTTTTATAATCACCAGTAATGAAAGCTTGATTAGTTTTATTTACTAAATAAATTCTGTAAGAGTGTGTTTATTTAGTAAAGTGAAGTTTGGGAAGTTTGTACTGATTATTATTATTAAATTCTCGATGTAGTTTTGGATTCAGGCATTTATCTGTAATATTTATTTGTAAAATGTCTGTATACAGTAAAAAGACAACAAAATTAATTGCTGGAATTTATCTGTCAATGTGCTAAAAGCAAAATAAACTGTCACTATCTGAAAAATATTTACTTTGTATTACAGGTGCATCTAAATTAGAATGTCGTGGAAAAGTTCATTTATTTCAGTAATTCAACTCAAATTGTGAAACTGGTGTATTAAATAAATTCAGTGCACACAGAATGAAGAAGTTTAAGTCTTTGGTTCTTTTAATTGTGATGATTTTGGCTCACATTTAACAAAAACCCACCAATTCACAATCTCAACAAAATAGAATGTGGTGATGTGCCGATCAGCTAATCAACTCAAAACACCTGCAAAGGTTTCCTGAGCCTTCAAAATGGGTCTCTCAGTTTGGTTCACTAGGCTACACAATCATGGGGAAGACTGCTGATCTGACAGTTGTCCAGAAGACGCTCACTGGACACCCTTCACAAGGAGGTAGGGGAGACACAGACATCACTGCCAAAGAAGCTGGCTGTTCACAGTGTGCTGTATCCAAGCATGTTAACAGAGAGTTGAGAGGAAGGAAAAAGTGTGAAAGAAGAAAAAGATACACACACCAACCGAGAGAAACCGCTAGCCTTATGATGATTGTCAAGCGAAATCGATTTCAAGAATTTGAGTGAACTTCACAAGGAATGGACTGAGGCTGGGGTCAAGGCATCAAGAGCCACCACACACAGACGTGTCGAGGAATTTGGCTACAGTTGTCATATTCCTCTTGTTAAGCCAATCCTGAGGCGTCTTACCTGGGCTGTGGGAGAAGAAGAACTGGACTGTTGCCCAGTGATCCAAAAGTCCTCTTTTCAGATGAGAGCAAGTTTTGTATTTCATTTGGAAACCAAAAGTCCTAGAGTCTGGAGGAAGCGGTGGAGAAGCTCATAGCCCAAGCTGCTTGAAGTCCAGTGTTAAGTTTCTACAGTCTGTGTGTGATGATTTTGGGGTTCAATGGCATCTGCTGGTGTTGGTCCATTGTGTTTTTTGAAAACCAAATTCACTGCACAGTTTACCAAGATTTGGAGCACTTCATGCTTCCTTCTGCTGACCAGCCTTTTTGAAGATGCTGATTTCATTTTCCAGCAGGATTTGGCACCTGCCCACACTGCCAAAAAGCACCAAAAAAGTTTGGTTAAATGACGATGGTGTTGGTGTGCTTGTGACTGGCCAGCAAAACTCACCAGGACCTTGAAGCCCAGAGAGAATCTATGAGGTATAGTCAAGAGGAAAAAATGGAAACAACTGAGACCAACAATGCAGCCCCCCCGATGAGCTGAAGGCCACTGTCAAGGAAACCTGGGCTTCACACCACCTCAGCAGTGCCTTGAACAAACTGATCACCCTGCCAGTGCCACGCCGGGGGGACTGAAGCAAAGCCGAATTCAACAGTCAGTCCGAATACACGCAACGCAAAAGGAGCCCCCTACCAAGTATATGAGTACATGTACAGTAAATGAACATACTTTTCTGAAGGTCAACAATTCAACTAAAATGTTTTTTTTTTTTTTGTTTGGTCTTATGAAGTATTTCTATTTTGTGTGATTCTGATAGTTGAATTGGTGGGTTTTGTTAAAGTGAGCCAAAATCATCACAGACGATTTAAAGAACCAAAGACTAAACTACTTCAGTCTGTTGTGCACTGAATTTACGTTTAATACACGAAGTTTCACACATTTGAGTTGAATTACTGAAATAAATTAACCCTAGTTACACGACATTCTAATTAGAGAGTATACTTGCTGCCAGCGCGTGATATATTATTAGTCATATAATGTCTTTATGAAGAATGATTAAACTTTACCTATATTAAGATAAAATAATAAATCAATTAGAATAGGTATACAAAGTAAATCACATACATAGGTTACAAAATAAATAATTTAAATACTATTAATTTGGGCAAGACTATTTTGAACAAATTGGATTACTTGAGTATTGATTTTTTTGATTTATTTTTATTTTTTAGAGACTATTTTTTATAATTTTATTATTGGATTTATTTCTAACTTTAGAACCCCCTTTTCTCAAATTATATAAATAATACAATAATTAAAATATATTAAATGTAAATTTTATAACATATATTTATTTTAGATTTATATATTATTTTTGCGATAAAATTATTATGGAGATTTTGAATAAATTATATTTACATATAAAACTGCTTTCTTTGTGAAATGTGTGGTTTACAAAATTTTGTATATATATAATACAGTATATATATTATATAATATTATATATATATATATATATATATATATAGACACACTTAATCTTCAGGTGGCCTCTCACTACTGAAGTGATGATAAAGTTTTAAAATGTTACTCAAAATCAAGTTTCAGATACACATCTGGACAAAACCATCTTAAGTAAACCAACATCTTTTATTCAATAATACCATATGGTGGCCTCTGACTACTGAAGTGATTGGGCGGTGCATATCTTTGGCGAAAATAAATTTTATAAACATTTTATTAACAGAGGTTAGCGTACAAAAACGAGGGGTTTGCGCAGACAGGGACAAACTCATACTGAGGTGGCAGATCGGCTTGGCAGAAAGTCATCAGAACAGAAATCAGATTTATTTATTTATATTTTTCTGTGGTGTCTACATGTTCTAGAGTGTGTGGAGGACGACGAGAGGGGGGTAGTAAGATAATAATGATGTGGAGACGTCGCTCATGTAGTCTCAGGTTCATTCACAAACATCTGCACACAGGCCTCGTCTTTCTACTCTTCACAGTTGGCAATGAGCTCTTACAGAAACGTTTCCACCTCTGAGTTTAGTTTCACAGGAATATCCATCTATGGAAACTGAGAATGAATAAGCAGTGCATCGTGGGATGGCGAGCGGCTGTTCACGTGGCAGTGCAGATAAAAAATGGCAGTTTACAAAAACAATTAACTTCAGGAATTGCAATTTCACATACTGTACACTCATGATAAATTAACTTTAAAGATGTTACAATTGGGGTCAATATTTTCCAACAATTCCCAGATTTCATCTTGCTTCATGGGTGAAATCTCACAAAGACCTGTCCCAATCATATCAATATAAATCATATACGAGTTTTTTAACAGATCTATATATACTATATAAATTATCTATATTATATTATATAATATATATATGTATGAAGGCTTTTTATGATATGCTTTTTGAATGTTTTAAAGTAAATAAATTATTAAGAAGCCAATTATATATAAATATATATATATATAGATTATATAACATTTTATTTTATTTAGGATATTCTATATAAATATATAATATATTTGTTTCCAATTTCTTTGTTCGGTTCTTCAATGTCTTTTGTATATGTAATGTATATATAATTTATTATTCATATGCATGTTAAAAAATAAGCCTTCATATGTGTATTTGCATGTAAATAAAGATAGACTGATCTATCAGATAGATAGATGGATAGATGGATCAATCTTTATGCATATGCATGATATTTATAAAATGTAGGATTTATATAAAATGTATAATTATCATAATTCGAGGTGCAGTGTACGTGAAAAAAAAAATGCAAAAAATCAACAAAACAAAACCATACAAACCAAAACCAAACCATACTAATGTTTCATTGTATTTGAGGTGAAATTACAATTCTAAAACATCAAATAATGTTTCTGGACAGGTTTGTGGTGAGATTTCTCCCTCACACAGGGGGGACTCTGAGCAGATATTATTTAGTTAGGTTTGGTGAGATTCTCCCTCACAGGGACTTGGCAGATTTATTAGTTAATAGTCAATACTTCGTAACCTGATGCACAAAAAAGGAAATCAAGACATGATTAGTAAAGAGGTGTATGGAAGTGGTTTGTAGACACTGATGTAGAAAGAATAAAATGTGGGTCCAATGAGCAGCTCATTAACAGAGACCCTTTTATTCCTCATAGATGAGGTAGAAAGGGTTTTTTGTTTCTGATGTTGTTTGAGTGAGATGTGGTCCTGCGTCAGATTTCAGACGGAGGGGCAAACCAGGCAAAACAACAACAAAGCTGACCATACTCTGATTCTGACCGCCGTATACTTCATTCTGCTCCACGGCACTGAGCATTTGCACAGTATACGTCCTCTACTAACATACAGCATGAATAAATATTCATATTTAAAACAGCATGTTTTTTTGTAAATGTGGCAGTATGCAGTTTCTCATGAAATCATGTGTGGATCACTCTACTAACATACAGCATGAATAAATATTCATATTTAAAACAGCATTATATATTATATATATATAAATAATATATATATATATATATAATATATGTGGCAGTATGCAGTTTCTCATGAAATCATGTGTGGATCATATTTCATGAGTTTGTTTGTATATCAACTTTTTTTTTTTTACGGTATTATGGTTACAAATACTGTAATACTAATTCTTTACAATTAAAATCATCAAATTAGAGAATGTATGACAAATACTACCATGATGCATAAACATTTAGCAATTTACATAATGTTTAAATCTTTGTTTTCACATTAGATTAATGAAAATAAATGAGATTTTAAATTTAATTGAGTGCCATTTTTCCCAGAATTCTTTTGGAGGAGAATGATCTTAAATTGTTAAGAAATCAATGTCATCATGGAAAAGAAAAATCTCAATCTTCATTTTCTTTATGAAAAATATATCTTACTTTTCCTTTTGATTTTGAGGTGAAATATGACCTTTTCTTTAGCGGTTTCATGCGATTCACCCTCATATGAACATGTATCTCTGCATCTACATCCACAGTCTTGAGTTCAAGGTTTAAATGGTTTAAATCCAGTGATGATCTCCCAAAGTCTGCTGACTGCGTTAAAACACGCAAAAATGTGCACAGAAACACACACATACATAATCACACACACAAAGAGGAAATATAGAGCTACACGGCTTTCGTTTTTTGCATAGGCTCTGAACAGAGGGAATCAAACAGCAAGCTGTTTCATTCAACACATCCGAACAGATCACAGACACCGAAGAGAGAGAAAGAAACCAGGATGATGGGAAAATGTGTTCCAGTCCCCTGCTATTCATTCAGACTGCTTCCAGAGTCCATGTGGGGCCGGTCTGTGTTTCTGAATCCTTCCGCTGATGCTTGTGGATCTTTGTGGATTGATGTATAATGTTGTGGTTTTGATTTGTTGACTTTTTAAAGTTGTTAAAGGCTCATTTAAAATCTAATGAAATCTTTCATGAACATGTTTCTTGTAGTGTATTTTATTTTTTGATTTTATAATTTAGTTAAAGGTTAATTTTTATATTCTTCATTTAAAAAAAAGTATATTTTAGTACTGTTATAATAATTATTATTAATATTATTATTATTTTTTGCATTGTAACATTTTCATGACAACCAAGCATTTATAGGAAAAATAACATTAAGGTAGAAATTATTGTATTTTTTCATGACAACCAAGCATAGTGGATTTAAAAATGTAACTGGAAATGTATTCATGAAAAAGCTTTGTATTCAGAATGTGTAAATTTGGATGTGCTTAATTCACTCAAAATGTAAAAAAAAAAAACAAAAAAAAAAAAAAAAAAATGCAATTGCAATTTTAAAAATAATTTTAATATAAATTTCAATATTTACAATGTTCAAAATAATTAAAATTTAATTTGTAATTTTAAAAAAAATCACAATAATTACAATTTACTTTGTGCAAGTGACAAAATGGGAAAAAACTAAGCCTATGTTAGTACTGTTATTATCATTATTATTATTATTATTTATTTGCATTTTTGTAAAAGTTAAAATACATTATGGTAGCATGCCACATTTTTTTTGCAGATTTTTTTTTGTTTGTAAAAAATTGCAAAAAAGAAAACACAAAACACTTCCTTACCTACTGTTTTTTTGTAAAAAATTGCAACAAAAAACACCTTACTACTGTATTTTTTAATTATTAAGAAAAATGTGAATTCTGAAGAATGTTTAAAATTTTAATGGTTTTTTTTTTTGTTTTTCTTTTTTTTTTTTTTTGTATTTTGTTCTGTAGTTTTCGTGTTCATTATTTTTATCCTCACAAAGATGGAACTGATTGATACTTAATGAGAAAGTAATCTGTCGATTCTTTCTGCACACCATCTGCTCAACACATATCCAGCGCCTCTGACGAAGAGAACGAACGTAACGCCAGCCGCCTGATGAGAATTATTGCATTTCTTTGTTCTGTACTTGGAAAAAAATACAAATTTGAAAAAAAAAAAAAAGACGTATTCTCATATATAAAGTGGATGACGAGAGGTTAGTGCTTCGAACAACACAGACATGCACTCGTTCTCTGTAAAAAAAAAAATTTTAAGAATTCCAAGCAAGACCCAGATTCACACTTGGAAGAGTACGGACACTCACTGCATCGCACGAGGTCTCTCCGAAGCACTTGCAAACGTTTAAGTAGAGGACCAAACCAAAACAACCAATTTTTCTCCCGAGAAATCCGACAAAACGTTTAAGAGGAAACAAAACACCAATTTCTCCCGAGAAATCCTGAAGCACGACAACCTGCGTTTCTCCGTAAGTCTTTGTATGGTTTAAGTTCAAATAAGAATATAGAGGTTTTAATGGTTTGATAATGGAGTAGTCTCAGTCACTGATGCACAGTCCTGGGGTTAAAATGTCTCTAAACTATTCATTTCCGACGCTTTTCCGGCTTTTTACTCTTGGCCGTTCGCTTCGAGAGATCCAAGCCGGACCGGATCCCGGCCAGGTGCAAGAGAGAGCCGGCCGCCTCCTTCAACTCCTCGTCCAGCTCCGGTTTGGACTCGTGACGGGCTCGTTTAACCGGAAGAGGGCACTTGACGGTGAGCGGGCGACGGATGGGGAGCGAGGGCTCTTCCTCCGAATCCTCGTCGCTGTGGAAGCCTTCGCTGCCGGCGCGGCGGTCCTGGCCCGAGTCACAGCCGGCCTCGTCCAGGGAGGACAGCGAGGAGGAGGAGGAGGAGGAGGAAGAGCGAGACGAGCAGCGCTGGAAGGACGAGCTGCTGTAGTTGTGGTCCTGCTTCGGGTCGCTGCTCACCAGGACCGAATCCGGGCGCGAGAGATCGATAGGGCTGTCCGGGTCACCTGAGGACAAAACCAACACAATCATCATGCAGTCGAAATGTTTCTGACATCCTCATTCCTGAAAATACAAGCAAGAATGTTGCTTTTTCAGGCACTGGTCAGTTTTGAGATTTTCTGACATCCTCGTCATAATGTGTTGATTTCAGTTTTGAGATTTTGGGCTATTTGGCTGGCAGAGCAGCTGAAAGAAAACATACAAAAGACACTCTAAGTGTTTATTTTTTTTTATTTTATTCCTTTTATCTTTCAAGGCTGTTTTTTCAAAATGAGTTCGTTCTCCACGGTTGCACTTACATACACCAAACTTTACACTTTTAGTCCTATCTATATGTTTTTGTTTTTGTTTTTACAGCGCATATATCTCATTTGCCTGATTTTTATACATTTTATTCTTAAAAACATGGTGAAAATTTATTTTTTGCTGGTTGTTAACAGTATTTTATAATACTCTAATTTTCTTATAGAGTAATAAAAAGAGAAATCAAAAATCCCCTTTAAAACCCATCAACTCTAATGTCAACAAAATTATGGTTTAGATTTTTGAACCAATGCTCATAAAAATTAGTGCATATTTAATTAGATTATGCATCATTTGCATATTTAAACATAACATTTCAGAAAACTGGTATTTCAAAAAAAAAAAAAAATGGAATTGATTTTTTGTAACTAATTTTGCTTTTTTTTGCATTACATTTTTTTAAATTAATCAAACAACCAACATATATCAATATTATTATTAACATTATATCTAATATTTCACATGCACACACACATATATATATAAAAAATGTGTGTGCGTGTGTGTGAGAAATTTAAAAAATATAATATAGCAGAATTATAGTAACATTTTTAGTACAGTATTTTTTATAAATTAAAAATAAATGTAAATAAAGTATTTAAAAGTGAAAAATTAGAAATGGTGGTATCTAATTAAATTATTTCTTTACTCTATTTACCAGGGTGTCTTGTCTTTTTTTTTTTGGATATATCTTTAATAACCCCATAAAGAGCCAGAAATATTCATTTTCATCATGTTTTTAGCAATAAAACACAAATTCAGGCAAATGTTATATGAAGAATCCTTTCTGTAAAAATCTTAAGACTCTAAATGAATAAGGAAGGAATAAAAACTGTAAAGTTTGGTGTATGCAAGTGCTGCTGAAGTGAAGGTTTCTGAAAGTGATATAAAAATAAACACTTAAAATATGTATGTTGCATGTTGTCTTTCCACTAGTCTGAAACAACACATTATTAAAAAAAAAAAAAAGGCAAATGGTCCAAAGTGCATAGTTTTTGCCGGTAGTGTATTTCTATTCTATGGCTCTAAAGGCTTCAGGTTCATTTTCTTGACAGGTTTCATGAGGTTCAGTCTTTTCATGTAAATTTTCCACCTCTGAAGTATCAATCTTATGAAACGCATCATCAAGTACTTCCATTCGCCCGTCTTAATGAAGCACTCTTATGATGGCTTATTCTACTACGGGTCATTAAGGCTCATTAGAGGTAGAGAACACTACAGTGATGCGCTTAACGAGGATAAAGACGAGTGAAGGAAGTGCAAGCTGCACTAATTACCAGCAAGAGCTTTTAGTTGTTATGCAGACATATTTGCAAATCCATCTCCATAAATGAGACGCAAATGTGCCTTTCTGCACAAACTTTCCAGGATCAACATTATAGGGGCACATGAGCTTAATAACAGAGCGTTAGAATGACAGACGTAATGATGGATAGATGGGGTGTTCTCTTACATGGGTCACTGTGGTGTCCGGGGGCCGAGTTTAAGAGCATCATGGCAGTGGCTGCATCGATGTCAGACTCTGTAAAGGACATAAAGACACACGGTGGTCAGAGCACTGCTCAGTGTGTGTGTGTGTGTGTGTGTGTGTGTCTATGGGGGGAAATCAAGGGACTGGAGTTTCTCTGTTTCCATGCAACCCTTCAGAACGTTTGAATTATTCACTACCAACCAGACAGAGAGAGTGAACACAACTGCTGCCACACTCGAGGAGACGGAGAAAGAGAAAGAAAGAAAATGCTTGATAATAGTCCAGACTACAAACTAAATCACAGGGTTCTCATACTGTGTGACCAATGAATTTTCATTATTTTGAAAGATGAGAAAGAGAAACTTCTAATAAATAAAAACAAGATGAGAAAGAGAAACTTCTAATAAATAAAAACAAATAAATAAAGATAATACAAATGTAAATTAAATAAGATTATGTGTTTTTTTTTTGTTTTTTTTGTTGTTGTTTGTATCATATAAAATTTAAAATACATCTACTATATTAAAATACTAATTTATAAAATCTATAGATAACATATAATAACATAAAAATACAATAAAAAAACATACAAACACACACATATAAAACTATATATATATATATAATTTTGTCACCCTGGGAACCTGGAAAATTTTTTTTTTTTGGAAATCACTAAAAACGCATGGGGGTGTTTTTTTTGTTTTTTTTGTGTATTGTATTCATATGAGATTTTTATCATTAGTATTTGTATATTTATTTAATTGCAAAATATAATATATATATTCTAATATATCTATATACCGATATCTACCTATATATACGGTTATGAGAGGTTTACCAATATATATATATATATGTATATCTGTGTTCTATTATTAATTGAAAGGCCAAATAATATAAAAATACGGCCCGATAAATTTATGAAAATACACACTATATACTTTAATAGCTACGTACACATGGGACAAACATAAAACTAAACAACTGGAGCATTTTTTTTTTAAATAAAGATTCCAATACTTGTTTATAGACATATTATAGAAGGCCTCCTGTCACCCTGGAGGGAACATGGGAAATGTTGAACAGTAAAAACATTGAAAGCTGTGATCATGAGACAAAGAAATCACTGAAAAAATCATGTCGGGGTGTGATGCGTGTAAAACAAATGTGGTGTTCCTAAAACTCACAGGAAGTGGGTCCCCCCCTTCACTGGATAACTTTCCACTGACCCCAAGGTCTTTGAAACCAGAGCCTTCCCATCCTGAGAAGAAGTCTCAATGTTCAGTCTACATCCATCCTAAATAGTAGTGTGAGATTAAAATAAGTGTGTCCCAAATCATAGTATGCTGAAAAAGAGTAGCTGGCCATGTTGAAGTCCCCAGATGGTCTCCTATTTCAGGTAGAAGTTCTGAAGCGTGGATCTTCTTGCAATAAAACTCTAATTGCTAAATATTGCCCACAATGCCATTGCGCTTTGGCGAATGATTCGGTACATTCAGAACTACAAATAACACTTTAATAAAAGCGTTAAAAAAACTATGCATTTGTTGAACTACATTGGCGGGATGTGTGCGACATGATTGCAGTGTTACGTTGAGAGAGTTTGGGTAAATAAAAACGCGTATATTTATTAAAAATAAATAAAAATATACCAATACGATCAACATTTAACATACCACAAACATGTAATAAATATGTATTTAATGTGCCCCCCCGGACACGCACACAAACCATCTGTGGTATTTTTATTATAATTTCATTGCCAGGAGGATGTGAATACACAACATAAGATGACTTGATGGAACAGGCCCGGGGTTTATACACAGTGATAACATTGGCGGGTGTGTGTAAGACAGTGGTCAGAGCGGATGAAACAGACAAGACTATGGAAAGGCAGTTTTAGGGCGTGACGATAATTGAATGAAGTTGGCCACCCCAAAACCTGCCTACTCTTCTGCTCCTACAACACTCAAAAAAACAAAGAGAGTACAGGATACTTTAAGAACCGGGGGAGGGATGGCGGGCCAGGCACGTTGTGGGGAACTGGGACCGGCCGGATGGCTCCCCACTGGTAGCCAGGTGGCTAAGATCAGGCCATGGTGGACATTGGGACAACAGAGGCATTTCAGGTGGCCAAATCCCATTTTTTTGAAGATGCACACATTTGAGTGGGAGCTGCCAATGGGGAGCCAGTGCAGGCTTTTCACGGCATTTGTAGACAACTACGGCCAAGATCGCCGACGGAAAACCATTCCATCGGCCTTGCATCCACTTGTTTCGAACAAAGTAACATAGGGAACGACCTCCGGCTGACGACATCGGGAAAACGGGTCTAGGACGGAGAATGGAATCAGGAACGGCGGACAGGACCCCTTTTAGAAGCGCAGACTCCGACCTGGAGGAAGAGGTGGACAAAGGTGCGGGTGAGAAGGCATCGCTGTCGGGAACAGCACGAGATCGGACAACACAGATAGGGACAGACTCGGAACGGTCTAAGGAAAACGGTAAGAACGGCCTAAAGCTCAGGACCATGAATCAAGTCACTTAGGAATGACTGAGAAGCCAAACGACGGACAAGACAGAACTACCTCGGCCTTTTCAGAGCGGCAATGGCATAGGAACATGGGCATTTGGGGAAATGTGTGGAAAGGGGTACCTTTTCAGAGGAAATGTGTGGAACAGGGCACCATCGTGCCGCGCGTGTTACGTCCTGGGTCCCTGAAACGGGGAAGCAGATCGGGGGGGCGTACAGAAGGATCTGTGACCGCCTCGGCACCGCTGTCGGGCACCGCCTCGGGAAAGTGCTGTTTCTCGGGCTAGGGATCAGATTGGGTCTGTCGGCATCGGGGTCCACACACCACCGCCAGAGAGTCCTTTCCCATTAACCTAGGAGAAATGGGCCACATGAACACGTACGGGCAGTCCGATTGCATCGGGAAACGCGAGTAAGAACGGAAAGAACTCGAAGAACAGAAGACCACTGTAGCATATCTAAAGTAAACACTCATTTAGCAGATATTACATCTAATAGGGTTGTGGCATCAAATCAATTAGCAGATATTACATCTAATAGGGTTGTGGCATCAAATCAAATCATCAGAACTGTATATTCTGCTTAAAAACCAAACGAACTGCTTAGCAGATATTACATCTAATAGGGTTGTGGCATCAAATCGGGCTCGGCTTACGGCCTTTCGGGAACCTAGACTATTAAGCGGCCTTGTCGGGAACGTTTTTCCTTACAAAAGATCTATATCCTCTATCTATCTCCTTACGGCATATAGGAATACGGGCTTTGAAGAACTATAAGTGATACAGTATGATGAAATATACATAAAAGATCAGATGTCACCCCTTCAGGATTTTGAGTGGTGCTGGGCTTTCATCTTTGACTGGGGCCATCTTTTTTGACTAGCAAGGCCCTGCATGTTACATTAAAGGTTAGGTTTTAACTTTAGTTTTGGGGGTTTTTTTTTGGATTTTTTTTTGATTAAAACGGATTATATAAGATATGATGTGTAATTTATATTTAGAGGTTTTTTTTTTTCATAAAAATAAAATGCATTTGTTATATAATAATAAAAAATAATTTTCATAAAAATAAAATGCATTTGTGACGAAGGGTGGTTAAGTTCCGGAATATCCCACTCCGTGCTCCATGGTGGCTGGGGAAACCGATTCGCAATACCACACCGCTGGATCTAGCATGATGAGTCCTTCTGTCACGACACGACCAAACAGGTAGATCCAATGCAGTACGGTTTTTAGGATAATACAAATCTCATGTCAGCCAGGCAAAGGTAACAATCCAGGTAAGCAGCCGAAACAAAGAGACACTACAAAAACCATCCGAGAACCACGAAAACCCGGGTGACATTCTAACAAGGACTCCGTGACAATTACAGAACACCGGGGTATTTAGACACAAGGAAATGACAATGTGCTAACGGGAATTGGCTGGTTGCAATGATGAGAAACACGGACAGCTGAGTGCAATGGAGCAGGATGAACAGAAAGGACTATGGGAATGGCAGTTCTAAAGTGGAGTGACAATAAGGGGAAGGGAGACCTCTAGTGGCCACCCAGGGAGACACAGAACGACACCGTGACAAAAATAAATAAATAATATATGGATAATAACATGGAATAAATAAATATAATGCATAATATACTTTGTATTACTTTATAATACAGAAATAATATTTATAATAATAATAATAATAATAATAATAGTAAAGAATGTTAGTTTAAGTTGAATTTATTAAGATTAAAACTAATCTCATTTAAGCAAAAAAAAAAATGCATAAAATATATAATTTATAATAATATATATTTTATTATTATTATAATAAATACATTTATAATAAACAATAAATAAGTTTATATTAATAGTAAATAATATACATACAAAATAAAATAAAACGGAACTGAGGTAGTATTAGGTGCATTTATTCAGATCTGAAAAATCATTGCACTGCAGTATTTTTTTTATTTTTTTTGTATAGAAAATTACTGTCCTATTACAGTAATGAGAAAACACTGCAGCCATTCTCACTGAAGAGAATCTGGTTAATTTACGTTGGTCGGATGTTCAGAAAATGGCAGGTGTGCAAGAAGCACAATTTTTATGTAGCGGTCCATTTCACTCCAAACACACAGAAAGAAAATGAGAAAACCGCTGGACATTTTCCCAGCAGCCTGGTGAGAGGATCTCGCTGCTCTAAGTGTCTTAATGTGATCATCTAAGCATGTGATTGGCAATACAAGCCCTGCTGGGAGTTTACGAGCAGTGGTTAAAAGCAGCCGATAAACATCAGAACATGGAAGTAAACAGGATAAAAAGTGTGTATGACAGGATCTGATCCACGAGTTCTCATACTGTATTAGTTAATTATTATTGCTCTCAATGGATGGATTTTGCGGGGAGTCAAGAGAGTTAAAGGCAGAATAACCCAGTTCTGAGAAAAGATGCTGGTGAAGATCTTCCATCTGCCAAACAGTGAAACAATACACAAAGACAGGTCAGGTTTAGATCAGATTTATACCTCAAAATCAAAAGAAAAAAAATATAAATATTATAAATTCTATTTCGAATTAACATTAAAAAAAGCTTACTTTTTGAACTATTAAAGTTTTTTTTTTTTTTTGCATTGTAAAATTATTTGCAATTAATGACAACAATTGAATACACTTCTAGAATTGTCTCTAGAAAAATCTCATTACCTCAAAAAATTTACATTATAAATAAATAAAATAATGTATAATAATAATATCTTTATTATAATAAATATGTATAATAATAAAAAAAATCACAAAAATAAAATGCATTTGTTGAATTACATTAATTTATTCAGATTTTATCTAGAAAAATCTTTGTATTGCAGTGTTTTTTACTGTATTTGTTTAACAGAAAATTACTAAACCACAAAATGTGTACATAAAACAATGTATATTTATTAAAATAAATAAAAATAATAACAAAATAAACTGATATTTGTTCTTATTAAATCGTATTACCACAAAAATGTAAATAATAAATTGTTTATTTATTATTATAAATAAAATTTATATAATAATTAAATGATGTTTTTTATTTTTATTAATAATATTAGATTTTAATAATATTTTATTATATTAATATAATGAATAAATAAAATGCATTGGTATTTGCATAACATTAATTTATTCACATTTTAACTCAAATCATTGCATTGCAATTTTTTTTTATTTATTTACAGAAAATTATTAAACTATTACAGTAATGATCAAACACATTCTCACTAATGAGAATTTGGGAGTGAAGTCTATGCAAAAAATCTTAATGCTCACGAAAAAAAAACATCTAATATTCTTTGTGCAAAATATAATATATATATAAATGTATAAATATATAGAGAGAGAGACACAGAGGAATAGGTAGGAGGAGGAGGAGGCCTATAACCTTGACTCAGATTACCAGCCTGCTCATAAACAGGAAGGAGGAAACGTTGTCATGGCAACCGAAACCAGGCAGTGTCATGTGAAACCAGCTCTGTGTGTCTGTGTCTGACGGATGGGCTCTCGCTGACCTCACAGCGCCACAGAAGATCATTTCACTGCCATTAGTAAACACAACGTCACGGCTGCGGCTCCTAACAGGAAACGGCACTCTGACCGTACAGTCGGACACAGAAAAATAATCAGCTGTGGCCTAATGCTTAGTGCACATGGACACAGGGTACTTTTACAGGAAACGGCAGGGTACTTTTTTTTTTATTTTTTGTTGTAATTAGAAATAGTTGGTTTTAAGGGTATTTTTTATAAAACGTTCTAGATAACATTTGAATCTTTTTTTAGCTTTAGCACAAAGACAAAATATTCATCTCATAAGCAAAAATGTCTATATTATTTTCTAATTACCGTAATAATTTTTTACGTTTCTGTAAAACAAAACACCGCAACAATTTTTCGTTTAAAAGCTGAATAAATTAAGGTTCTTTAAAATTAAAAGTTTTATTTTTATTTATTTATTGTTGTTTTGCAGCAATGAGGATGAAAAAGCACTAAAAAGAATTAAATAATTATATGAATTCATAAAATGTTCTAGATGATATTTTAATCATGGCTTTTAAATTTAGCACAATGGCAAATAAATGCCACTTTTTATACAATGTATTTTTTATAATATCACAGTATTTTTCTCCTCACAGTATAAATGTGTCTTAAAATATATTACTAGCTTTATATTTTAGTAAAGTGTTTTTTAGCAATGGTTAACATCATATTTTGGGGTCCTTGACATTGAAAATGTTGAAAAAAAAAATCACAGAAAAGCACTTGATTAAAAGCCACTGAGCAGAAACGACGGCGAAGAGAAGATATCCTGCAGTATTTGAGACATGCAGATACAAACACATTCCAAAATATATTACACTCCCCAAACTGTTACATGAGCCTGCTGTGTTTGCAGGAAGTGGAATTGTTGTGCTGCTTCCCTCGTCTTCGCTCACTGTGTCCTCCAGCAGTGTGTGTGTGTGTGTGTGTGTGTGTGTGTGCTGGGATTGTGTGTTTTTGTGTTTTGTTTGTTCTCAGGGAGGAGCCGTGACCTTGACTGGATCCCCACCTCTTTATCTCAGCGGAGCGGAGAAATCCTGGCCAAAACCCCACCGTCACATTTACGCTCGCTACAACCACTGCACCACAGTCACAGCTGAGACCATAGACCAGGGTTATTTACTATCAGTAATATACTGTTATAGTTTTTATTTATATTTTGAATGAGATTTTTTTTTTTTATATATATTTTCCATTTTAGCTAAAGTTATTATTAAGTAAATTAGTGCATGCTTTTAATTTTTAAAAATGTTTTTGTCATTTTTATTTATTTTATTTCAGTTTGAGTAATTCAGTTTTTATTTTTTTTTTTTTAGTTTTAGTATTTATGTATTTTTTTTTTTTTTTTTTTTTTTTTTTTTGGTTCATTTTTTTTTAAAAGTTTTTTTGTTTTTTTGTCTTTTTTTTTTTTTTCTTTTCGTTTTTGCTTTTTATGTCTATTTAATGTACATCTTAGTTTTAGTCATTTTAACTACAACATAAAACAAACCAAAACACTGCATTGGCATGAGCCAGAAATGAGTTTTCATTTTTATATTTTAAATTTAATTTTTTTTTTTTTTTTGTTGTTGTTGTTGTTTTTTGAAATGAGTTTTCATTTTTATATTTTAAATTTAATTTTTTTTTTTTTATTTATTTTAATTTTATTTCAGTTTTCTTTTTAGTAATTTTAGTACTTCAGCTTAAACTTATTTCTCTTATTTTTAAATTTTCCATTTTCCAAGTTTAAGTAATTAAGATGTTTATTTTTGTCATTTTTATTGGCTTTATATATATATTTTTTTTTTTTAGTTTAAATTTTAGTCATTTTTACTACTGCAACTAACTGAAAAAAAGTTTTTATTTGCTGTTTTTTTTTTTACTATTGTTCATTTTTATTAGTTTTTGTTGTTTTTAATGTCTATATTATCATTTTAATTTCAGTTTTAGTACTTCAATTTGGACTAAACAAAAATTAAAAAGTTTTTAAATTATTTTATATAATTTTATATTTTTTAATTTATTTTATTTATTTTTTTTTTATTTTGTTTTTTTTTGTGTTTAAAGTAATGGTTTTAGCTTTTTTTGATTTTGATATCCCTGCTGTGAAAGAAACCACGCCATATTGGTTTGAGGGAACTACTCCTTCAACCTCAGGATAAGATAAAAGTATTAGTTAAATGACTCGATGATACGACTAACTCTGCACCGCTCACCTTCCCAAGGCCCCTCTCCACTTTGCGGAAACACTTGTTGAGGGACAGGTTGTGGCGCACCGAGTTCTTCCAGCCAGTGGGGGCGCTAGAGAAGTACGGGAAGTGCTCCAGGATCCACCCGTAGATGTCCTTCACCGGGAGAGACTTGCTGGGCGACTGTTCGATGGCCATGTATATGAGCAGGGAGAAGGAGAACGGCGGCTTGGACTTGACGGAGTCTCCGGCGTGCGCCGCGGTCGAGGAGATGACGGAGGCGCCGTGGTTGCCCTCGATGTCGAAGAGCGGGCTGGGTCTGGACTGGGCCTCGGGGCCGCCCAGCGTGAAGTTCTGGAGCAGGTTCTCGTGGAGCCAGTTGAGGTTGGTGAGCTCCTCGTCTCCTGAGCTGGAGCTGTGGTCCAGGCTGGTGGCCAGAGGGCTAGCGGCGCACTCGGCTTCGGGCAGCGTCCCACAAACCCCGCGCAGGCCCGTCCGATCCCCCAGAATGCCCGGGGATTCTGCTTTCTTATCCGGCGACATCCCGATGATTGGACCCATTAAATCAAGGAAGTCTGTTGCAGAGAGAAACAGAAAAAAAAGACATTAAAAACAAAATAAATGATGTTATATATATTACTTTGCTGGATATAGCAAATGATGACAAAATAACCATTTGAAACTAGATAAATGGTCTATGCTTAATTTCATGAAGTGTGTGATTAATCTCTGAAAGAAATTGAGTGATTAATTAGATTAAAAATATTTAATTGATTGACAGCCCTAATATCAATTAAATTAATTTAATTAAAAATATTAAACATTTAATTTTATATAAAATAAACTATAAACAAAAACATATTTAAAATAAAATAAAAAATATAAAATAAAATGGCATGACATTGATTAACGTTTCATGCTACCGTTTCAGAGTATCAACCATAACTGTGTCAACAACAAAAAAGAAAATTGAAATTAAAATTAAATGAAACAAAAAAAGGGGAGAAAAATATAAAATAGACCCTTTTTTAATCTCAATTAATTAATTTTTTTTTAATTAAATTTAATTTATTAGTTGATATTGGATTTTTAATTTTTCATGCTCATTTCTGTTTATTTTCTATTATTTGCCAACAAGCACAATAACACTGGTAACTGATTAACTGTTAAATGCCTACTTTAAATGAAGAAATGAACACAAATAAATGCAATTTTAGCCGATCTCAAAAATAAATATCCATCTTTCAAAATTTCTAATACATTGTTATGTCTAAATTCACTTACAGTGTTTAAAACATTTAATGTTTTTTGCATTTTACCTAATAATAATAATAACTAATATTTATATTATTAATATAATATTTTTTATTTATACTATATCATTTACATTAAATTAATAATGCTATTTACTTTTTTTTTTATTATATATAAATATGAAAACACACACACACACACACATATATATATTACACCGGGATGAATTCGCTTCAACAGCGGACACATATTAAATTGTTCACCAAGATATTTTCCATCTAACACGCTCTCTTAAAGCTGAACAGTGTAATGAATGATGATTGAAACTTTCTGTTGTCATCATTGAAAACAATGAATGAAACATTCTCATTGTCACTATTCACAACACTGATCAAACTCATGCCAGACATTATTAATTGGTCAATTCAAGCTTTTTTTCCTTTTTACAACCATTTTTCAAGAGCACAAGCTTTGGATTAAAGTTTTCCCGACATATTCTCCTCTAATCTCCCTCATTCCCACCCAATGATCTCTCTCTCAGAGAATCAGCCGGCGTTTCTCGCTCTCGTCTGCTGGTATTTCTCGCAGTCATTCAGTGATGGCAGCTGAAGGAGCGGCTCTTGTGTCTGAGGGTTGTTGAGGTTTCTCGAGAGCGTCTGAAATGACCCGGCCTCGTTCTCATCTCCGCCCACCTCCTCACGCAGCTGCTAGTTAGCCATCGACCGCCACTTGATGAGGAGCCAACGGGCAGCTTAAAGCCAAAGGAGAAGAAAAAACACTTCTAGAAGGCAGACCGTCTCTCTGTGCATCCCTTACCACGGAACGAGAGGGGACAGTGCTGCTTAGGGAACCTATTGCCCGTAAAGGGCCGAGCAGAAGAGCATCGCTGCCGGTTATTTGCATTTGTATGAAACAGTTCAGTGGGAACTTTATTGAAAGCATGTTGAAATCGCTATACATCTGAATCGGATCGCATTTGTGTGGGTGCTCTCGCTGTAATGGCATCAATATGGATTCACGTTTCGTGGTATTATTTAAGAGTATCATCCATAATTGTGCACCAACAATAAAAAAAGGAAAAAAGGAAAAGAAAAGAAAATTAAAAAAGAAAATGAAAAAACAAATTTAAAATAAAAATATTTAACCAAAACAAAGTATAAAAACAGAATCAGAAAAATTTAATTAAATTAACTGATTAACTAAAAAAAAAATAATAAAAATAATTATATTCTGTAACGGCATCATATGGATTTGTTTCATGGTATAGTTTTAGAGTATCATCCATAATTGTGCACAAACAATAAAATAAAAAAAATAAGTCATAATAATATAATTAAAAGAATGAAATAAAACAAAGAAATGCATAGAAAAAATATTTAAAATAAAACAGAATTATGAAATATAAAAAAATTAAAAACTAATAAACTAAAAATATTGAAAAATACAAAAAAAAATACAAATTTTCATGTTATTGTTTTAGAGTATCATCCATAATTGTGTGCCAACAATTAATAAAAAACAATAATAATATAATAAAAAAATTAAATAAAACAAAAAGAAAAATACTTAAAACAACAAAAAACAAACATGAAAACTAATAAATTCAAAAAAAAAATTTTAATTAGATGACATGATTTATGTTTCATGCTATTGTTTTAGAGTAAAATTGTGCACAAACAATCAAAAAAAGGTAAATATATATATATATATATATATATATAGAGAGAGAGAGAGAGAGAGAGAGAGAGAGAGAGAGAGAGAGAGAGAGCGAGAGAGAGAGAAAACTACAATTTATAGCAATTATAACAAATAAAAAATTATATATAAAAAATGAAACAAAAAAACCTGGGTTGGATTGCATTTGTATGGATGCTTTCGCTGTAATGGCATCATATGGAAGGTTTCATGATATTGTTTCAAACATCATCCGTAATTGTGCGCCAACAGTTGGCACACTGTTAAGCCAAACGGCACAAATACATTAATGTAAAAGATACAGATGAAGCCCAGCCGTGGCATTACAGCAGAAAGCAGGTCAATGGCGTCGAGTGAATGGGCAAATCCCTGCCGTCTAGTCGCACCACGCTCAAATCCGTGCCCTAACGTCACCATGACAACCGTGCTGTCAGTTCAATTAGGAGCGCGGATTAGACAGCGGATTGAATAAGAGCAGGGAAAGTCCATCCAGTTAAGCCATCAACTTGCATCAACTTGCACTTGCATAACTGTCATGCAACTAGTACTATTTTGCAGTATCTTACTATGTGCAATAGATTTTCTGTGTGCATGAAATATCCAGATGACCCACCTACCTATCCGTCTGTATGTGCAGTATACAAAACAGTGGACTGTATCCCACAATGCAATGCACCCAGTATGAACTTTTATTTACAGTGTGAAAAATAAAGTACTGAAAATATAAACCTTGATATTAAACATCTTTGTGACTTATTCATTTCTGCATTTGTCCTTGCGAGCTACAGACAAAAATATGCATCGCAACCAGAGTAATCTGATTCAGTAACAAATGACTCTTATGAGCTGGTCACAACTTGTATATTCCAATTCATCAACAAATTAATCATTCAAAAAGACTCACATTTAAAAAGTTTGCATTAGTCTGGCAAATTCTTAACTAAATGAACAAATATACATATACAGTAAATGATGGACAAGAACTCACTCACTGCAAAACACTGCAGTATATAGTGTGTATCCTGTGCAGTATGGAGTAAGTACACTAGTATTCCGGCCTCTATGTGAGAGCAGAATAAGTTCTGGAGTATTGTGGGAAAACTACCTTTGGAAAAATAGTCTAGTATTTCCTTTTTTCAACCCTGGATCAATAAGAGAATGTAATGGAAAAGAGCTAACGGAGAATGAGTGAGCAAATGAAAGGTTGAGAGAAGCGCCATGGAAACAGTAAAATTAATAAATAAGTCATAAGCAGTGCATGATGAATCATAACTCTCCGGAAAGTGGAGTTATCAGACATGTCAGGCAGCAACAGAGCTGCCCAAATGCGTTAAAGCAAAGCTTCCTCCCCAAAGCCCAAAATACAAACAGAAATCCTCTTTTAAAAGGTTTCAGAAAGACAGAGCCATGGCACATGAGGTAATGTACATTCTCACAACACAAAAAAAATAAATGGAGAAAAAAAAAAACCTTTAAAATTGAACAACTATAACAATAATGGGGTTTAAAAAAATAAATAAAAATAAAACAATTAAATGAAAATAAAAAATATAAAAAATAAAAAAATCTTAAAACAATTAAATGAAAATCACAAAATAAAAAAAAAATAAAAAAATCTAATGTAAAAAAAAAATAAAAAATTATATTGTATAAAAATTTTATGTATATTAAAATTTAAATGTTTTTAATTATTTAAATATTATACATTAAAAAAATACTGAAAAGAAAAACATACAAAATAATAAAATATACAAAATAAAAACAAAATATATATAAAATAATATAATGAAATTAAATGAAAAAAATACAATAACAAAAAAAAATTCAAAAATAAAAATTTACTAATTAAAATAATATATATAAATAACCAAAAAAAATGAATAAACCACCAAACAAAACATTAGCATATATATATAAATATATATATATACAATGCTAATGGTTTTGTTTTGGTTATTTCATTTTATTTCATATATATATATATATAAGATATATATAATATACATAAACATATATATATATATATATACACATATACACATATATTATATATAATATAAATATATATATATATATATATATAATATATCAAAATATAATAAAAGCAATATAAATAAATCAAATACAAAATAACTAAAAAGATTTTTTAAATAAACATTATCAAACGATAAATAAAATTACTAAAACAAATATTTTTTAAAAACAATAACAAAAATACTATAACAAAATAGTAATATTTTTTATTAAAGCAAACAACATCATCAAAAAATATATATAAAAATAAGAGAACATTTTATTATGCAGATTAGTGTCAAGACAGGGTGCGGCACGTTCACTTTTTGCACATGCAGAAAGTTAAGCATGCATAACTGTGTGGTTTACGAAACATGTTGCCTTTACTGTGTTGTAATTGTTTAAGTACCCTTAACCGGCCAGTGTCATTACCATAAACACAAGGCTGCTCCTGTTAACCCATTAACTTCAACCCGGCTCGGCTCTATAGCCTCTGGGTAGTTCATTAACCCCTATTAGCAACACAAACTCTGACCTGAACCGAGTGGAGAAGCCCTAATAATTCCCAGGTGCTGCTGGGAAGTAGCGGGGGGGCCGGCGACCCATAAAAGCGCAGCACAATTCCTTTACAATTTGAGACGGCCACTACATTTGAGCGCCGCTGTCGAGCAACAACGGGAAGTGGATTTTATGTGATTAGCTCATAGTCGATTATCATCGCTGTTGTGATTATCATAATTATCGGGGCTCTTATCAAACGGCATCAAAGCGGCGTCCGGTAATGGCACACTTGTGAGGGCAAGAGAGAGAGCGCTAATGAGGGATGTTTGTGACACCGGGGTTTGATCACAGAGATCCCACAAGCTCATCTGCAAGTTAAAATTCCCATTCAATGCCAAGCCTTTCATTCATGAGAGCGGCAGACAGGTGCCAGCGACGCTTGCCTTTCCATCTCTTTCATCCTTAAAGTGGCAGGCTTGTTTTCAGCATTGACAATTTTTCTGCAACTGTGGGAGTTTTGTTTTTTGGATTGGCAGTTTTTCCACATTTTTTTATATATATATATATATATATATGTGTGTGGGTGTGTGTGTGTGTGTGTGTGTGTGTGTGTGTGTGTGTGTGTGTGTGTGTGTGTGTGTGTGTGTGTGTGTGTGAGAGAGAGAGAGAGAGTGAGATTAGGGCTCTAAGAAATCCACTTTATTTTTCCCAAATTCCTTTTTTTTCTACTTTATTTTTCTTTGTTTTCCATTTTTCTAGATTTTGCTTTAGTGGTTGAATTATATAGTAATAATCAAAAAGCATGTCTAATCAATTGAATTCATAAAACTTTAATAATGTATACTTTTTTTTTTTTTTACAATAATAGGACTATATGAAATGTTTTATAATTTTGGTGTTGTCTTAATTTTTTTAATTATGATTTAATATAAATCAAATCAAGCCATTAACAATTTAACAAATGTTTTAAAATGTAAAATTCAGAAATTTTATTTTGGCAAAGAAATCGCTGCACATTAAAGGTTTACTGTTTTAATTTTAGGGGTTTTTTTTTAATTACAAGAAAAATTGTTAATTTTCATTTTTATTATAATTTTAATTTTTTTTTAATTCAATATAAAAATATAATTATTTATTAAAATTAAATTTTTTTTTTTTATAATAGGTTTAATGTTATAATTATTAATAATATAATTACTATTATATTATTATTAATATTAATTATTATTATTATTATTATTACTTTAAGTACATTCTACTGTATGATAGAAATATATTTGTCATTATTTTTTTCCAAAATAAACTAAACTTTTATATGGGTGGCAAGATAAACTAAACTTTTATATTGGTGGCTTGCAGTGTAGACCTTTGAGCTTCTGAGTGATTCTGCGATAGTTTTATAGAATGTGTTGTAAAAAAAACAACAACAACAACAAAAACACTTTGACTTTGTTCTTTGTGCCTTTGTACGTTTCCAACATTCATGGCTTTCTTTCTATTTTTCTGTATGTTTTCTGTATATAAAATATTCTGATTGTGAATCTAATGAAAATGCTTCCTACTCCTCAACAGATATTTCCTTTGATCTTGATGATTAAAGGCATCTCTTGCAATATTTAAAGGCAAACGAGTTTTCCCTAAAATCCCGGCGCATGAGAACAGATTTTACACAGGAGGAAAACTGATAGCCTGCTTCATAATTCATGGACGTTCAGCCTTTAAAGTCCTCTCTACCCTCATAATAGCTCATATATCCTGCCTAAACTGCATTATGTAATTGTTAATTATTGATAACTTGCAATTGCGTAATCAAAAAGGTTGGCAGGTGTAGATAACCGTGTGTGTTTCTTCCACCGAAGACCATTTCTGACCCTTGAAAACTCAGTCTGAGACACATAAATCCAGCTGGCTTTTCCCGCGATCAAACAAATGCGGGTTGCCAACCTGCGACCGCGGTAAAGGACGTGCAAAAGGAAGCCAATGACCTAAAAAGCTATCAGAAGAGAGCCGTTTTATCCCTCGACATCAGGTGGGCTGAGGTTTTGCTGTGAAGGATGGAGCATCTAATGGACAGAGCTCAATACGTCCTCGAAACGCTGAGCCAAGCATTACGAGATATCACTGTGTTTCAGTGCTGAGCCCTGAAATAAACTGCAAGGGCAAAGAAAGAGCACATATCAACATTTGCAATGGGAAAAGCAAAGGAGAAAGGTTTCGTAAACACACTGACATGCAGAAAGCAGTGCTTTAAAAGTGCCGTTGTGCCCTGGAGGGTGTCACCCCACCCTTTATCAGGCGTTTTGACGTGTTAAACCGTGTCTTGAACACGCCCGAAACTCTCGGCTCATTCACTGTTGCCAGTTGACCTGAAAAAAGAAAAGACATCGCACCTCTATGTCAAATACACACAGGTGTGTCTTAAAGCACTGTGTAAACACTACGTGGCTTTCAATAAGCTGAAGGTCACAAAGACAAAGGTTGTCTAAGATGTGACGCGAGTTAGTCGTCAACAAGAATATTGCTGAACATGTAAATGCATTTAACAGAATAGTTCACCCAAAATGAACATTTGCTGAAAGTTTACGCACCCTCATTCCATTCAAGATGCAGATGAGTTTGTTTCTTCATCAGATTTGGAGAAATGTGTCATTGCATCACTTGCTCGGCAATGGATCCTCTGCAGTGAATGGGTGCCGTCAGAATGAGAGTCCAAACAGCTGATAAAAACATCACAATAATCCACACCACTCCAGTCTATCAGTTAATGACTTGTGAAGTGAAAAGCCGTGTGTTTCTAAGAAACAAATCCATCATTAAAGCGTTTAACTTTAAACCATCTCTTCTGGCTAAAATACTATAGTCTATAATAATCCATAATAACACTTCCTCCACTGAAAAAAAAAAAGTCCATCTCCTGTTGTCCTCTCACATCAAAATCCACCAATTTGTTCGTTTAGAGCTGTTTTGGCTTGTAAACGGTGCTTGATCGGTACAGATTTCTCTCCTGATTCAGACAAGAAGACTTTTTTCACTGGAGAAAGCAATATTATGGATAGAGAACTCATATTTTAGCTTCGGTTTGAAGTTAAAATGTCTTAATGATGGATTTGTTTCTTTCAAACATGCAGATTTTCTCTTCACAAGATGTTAACTGATGTACTGGAGTGGTGTGGATTACTTGTGATGTTTTTATCAGCTGTTTGGACTCTCATTCTGAGGGCACCCATTCACTGCAGAGCATCCATTGGTGAGCAAGTGATGCAATGCTACATTTCTCCAAATCTGATGAAGAAACAAACTCATCTACATCATGGATGGCCTGAGGGTGAGCACATTTTCAGCATTTTGAGTGAACTATTCCTTTAATGTCAAAAATGACGTATCTAATCTAATGCTAAAACTGTACCAAGTTCAACAGAGAATTTCCAGGTAATGCATGGACTGATAAAATGAATACATTGTATGCAATGCAAGACTTTTAAAAGCGTCTGCTAAATGCATAAAATGTAAAAGCTGTCACCACTGAAACGAAACCCTACTGAAGGCACATATGCATTGAGTACTACATTAAGCGGAAGAAGCCTGAACGTTCAAAGTCACTCCAGAAATGAGCCATTTACTGTAGCAGGTCACAAAGTGGTTTCATTAAGAACATGGTCTGATACTCCAAGCATTAGCGTTTCCGCTGGGAAGCAAAAGTCTTTCACAGAAGTAGGCTAATAAGTTCAGAAAAAGAAAAGTGCTACAGAGGTGAGACTAAAAATACAGCCTTGCACGGAAAATAGTTTGACACTCATTTAATTTTGCAGTGAAACAACTGCATGACAGCTGTTGGAAAAGGTCTCTTCCCCCACGATGCCACGGTCTTAATATAGCACCACACCATCAGCCTGAACGTGTCTGCGCTGATATCAGGGTGACGATTTCCAGGAATTTCACGTCTAGAGCAAGAAGAGTTGGACAAACCGGCTGTCTAAATGATTTAGGGATAAAATGAACGAAATCAATGACTGATCTTTTTTTATCCAGCACCAATTGTGCAGAATATGCCGACAAGATGTTCTTTTATCAGAGAAAAGGTCATCACTGTAAAAGCCACTTCTTTTTTTTTTTCGTCACCATCATTTCTTATGGAATTTAATGACTTTATGAGAATTCTGTCACCTTATTCAATAGAGTGCTTTAGGGAAGATTTGATTTTGTAGCAAAACCTTTTTAAATACTAAAAAAAAAAAAAAAAAAAATATCACAAGTGGGGTGTTACATTACAAAGTACATACTTTTTAAAATTATATCTATTTTTTGGCTGAATTGTGATATGCAGTATGTATCTCTGTATTTTCTGTTTTTCTCTAAAATATACAGTACAGACCAAAAGTTTGGAAACATTACTATTTTTAATGTTTTTGAAAGAAGTCTCTTCTGCTCATCAAGCCTGCATTTATTTGATCAAAAATACAGAAAAAACAGTAATATTGTGAAATATTATTACAACTTAAAATAATAGTTTTCTATTTTAATATACTTTAAAAAAAAATATATTTATTCCTGTGATGCAAAGCTGAATTTTCAGCATCATTACTCCAGCCTTCAGTGTCACATGTAACATCCAGTCTATCACATGATCATTTAGAAATCATTCTAATATTCTGATTTATTATGAGTGTTGGAAACAGTTCTGCTGTCTAATATATTTGATGAATAAAAAAGAACTGCATTTATTCAAAATAAAAAAAAATCAAATAATATATATTCTAATAATATATTTTCTTTACTATCACTTTTTATCAATTTAACACATCCTTGCTGAATAAAAGTATTGATTTTATTTAAAAAAAAAAAAAGAAAAAAAAAATTACTGACCCCAAATTACTGACCAGTAGTGTATATTGTTATTACAAAATATTTATATTTTAAAAACATAAGCTTTTTTTTTTTTTTTTTTTATTCATCAGAGAATCCTGAAAAAGTATCACGTTCTGAAAAAAAGTTTCCAACTGTTTCCAATGATAATGAATCATCATATTAGAATGATTTCTAAAGGATCATGTGATAATGATCCTAAAAATTCAGCTTTGCATCACAGAAATAAATGATAATTTAAAGTATAATAAATTTAAAAACAATTATTTTAAGTTGTAATGATATTTCACAATATTATTTTTTTTTCTGTATTTTTGATTAAATAAATGCAGGCTTGATGAGCAGAAGAAACTTCTTTTCAAAAACATTAAAAATAGTAATGTTTTCCAAACTTTTGGTCTGTACTGTGTATATAATATATATATATATATATATATATATATATATATTATATATATATAGGTATATATATATATATATATATACACATATATATATATATTATATCTTAATATTAGGGGTGTAACGATACACATATTCGTATTAAACCGTTTGGTACGAGGCTTTCGGTTCAGTATGCATTACAAACCGAACGATATGTTGGAGTAATCCTATTACATTTGGAAAAAAAAGAGCTTAAAGTGTGTGAAATATACTGTACTCCAGGTTGTGACGGTGAGGTAGCTCGCTAGAGTTTTCCCTCTTTTTCTCGCTTTTATTCACTTTTAAATAAATTTTGTTCCTGTGCTCAGTGGTAGAGCATTGCGTTAGCAGCACAAAAGGTTGTGGGTTCGATCCCCAGGGGAACACGTTAGATAAAAAAATGTATAGCCTGAATGCACTGTAAGTCGCTTTGGATAAAAGCGTCTGCTAAATGCATAAATGTAAATAAATGTAAAAAAAGGTTGTGGGCTTTTATTCACTTTTAAATAGCTTGTAAATGTTTGTGCGCATTTTACTTAGGGCTGCTCGATTATGGCAAAAATCATAATCACAATTATTTTGGTCAATAGATTGTGAGGGGCCATCTGACCAAAACATTATATGAGTGATTTATTTAAAAATAGTGATACATATCAAATATGTATTTCTATAAGGTTGCTATGACATCTACATTCTAGAGACCAGCGGAATTTCAAACAAACAAACAAAAGGTCCTCAAAATTATTGAAAATAATTAAACTGTCAGTAATAAAAAAAAGCAAAGGACAAATACAATAGAATAAAAAGATGCAAATGAAACAGACTGTGCTTTAATGATTTTTGGGTTTTTTTATGCAAGTCTCAAGCAGTTTACAGCCTACTGCAGAAATGAATAATCAAATGTAAAAATAAAACGGCAGTCTTCACTGTAAGAATTAAACTTTTTGTTTCTTAAAGCTACAAAAATCCTTCACTCAAGAGCAGTGTGTGATTTTGAATTTGTCTTTAGTTGTTTGATTAATAAGGACAAAGTCGCAGCAGGAAAATATCCCGCTGTCACTTTAAGAGCTGCACGGATCCAAATTACCATTACACGCATATTTTCATTCTCAACACTTTTCGTTCATTTATTACATGACCGACGAAGGTATGACACGATTAATCATTAAGCGCCGCATTTTGACAATTTTTTGCATGTATTTGACCATTTGGGCGCGCACCTTGAGCTAAAAGATGACTTTACGTGTTCAGTACCGTCTCTAAGCGCATATATCTTCCTGCAGAGCAGCGCAAGTTCTCTTTCACACTTTTAAAAACATGAATAAATATACTTCTATAAATCAAGCACGTCCCATTTTGCAAAAGTCACGGTAAATGATTTTACTGATTTACACAAAATTTGCATAAAATTGTGCTTTAATGGAGGAACGAAAGCGCAGCGTTTGCAAAAGGGGGCGGATTAGGGCGCAATAACCATTTTATCTCGATTATTGTATTTTCATAATCTTTGGAGGCCAAAATCGAAACCATTTTAATTGCACAGCCCTAATTTTACTTTCACTTTCGAATTAACGTTAGTGGCATTTCGGCGTCAATTGATTGAATTGATAACGTTGTACGACAAACTCACATTAAACATAAAATGTTATATATATGTTTTTTTTTCCATCCTGCCCAATGTTGTCTAATGAAACAATGTTTATATTAATGGGAATGAAATTGTATGAAAATGTAATTATGTATCTTTTCAACACACCACCAATACTTCAATCAGATCCTTCAATCAATATATTTTATTTATTTGTGCATGCATATAATGTCCTACAGTTCAATTACTTAAGAAGCAGGCTGCTAAAGTTGTGACGTGAATTGCTAGTTGGCAACAAACATATTGCTCTTGAAGATTTTTGATGGTTATCAGTATTTTGTTGAACATGCAAATGCATCTGATGTCAACAATGAATCATTTGATCTGTGCTGATGCAGAAACTGTACCTGGTTCAACCGGGAATTTCCATGCATGAAATCATATCATATATATTAACTGATGCAATGCAAGTTGCTTTAAACAGAAGCATCTGAAAGTGCGTAAAATGCAAATGTAAGAATTGGCACCATTGAAACGAAACCCTAAGATTCATTGAGTATGAAGTGGAAGAAGCCTGAATGTTTTAAGTCATACTAGAAATGACACATTTCAGAAACAACAGATTGTTTCTCAATCTCAATGTGTCAAGTAGAGAGATTAATCAAGAGGAAATATTATGATCTCATATGTAAACTTACCGAACCCACTTGAGCTGAGAGTTTCAGCTCAATCACGGTCAATAAAGAGGATTCACAGATATCGAAAATGAAGTAATCAGCCATTTTACTCAAGTCACCTTTATTTATATAGTGCTTTTTACAATACAAATGGTTTCAAAGCAGCTTTACAGCGATAAACAAAAAGAAAATAATGATTCAGTGATGCAAACAGTATTCAATTCTGCTGTAAAGCAGCTCTAAAAAGACATGTAAAAAGTATTCATGTAACTTCCTGCGTTTTGTGTGCCATCAGTCGACTTTATTGTTTTGGAAACAGGAATCTACATGTGACTCTGCTGTCAAGACAAGCTTCAGTAGAACTAAAAGAGGAAGTGACTGTATCTGTGAACCATTTCAAAGAAATAATTCTGCTTCGACAGAGAAGTGAGAACTATGCCTTAAAATTTTAGAGAGATTATCTTTTATCGATTTAGAAGTTATAACTATTAGACCAGATGACCTTAAAATCACCTCAATGCTTACTTAAATGATGATATTTAAACAATATTTTGCTAAGTGTGTTTTTGTGCTGGTATAAGCCTGGCATTGATACAATGACACCAAAACTGCCAGTAGGTGGCAGCAAGTTCTTGTCTTAATGAGTGATGCATTGAATCCTTCATTCAAATGATTCGTTCAAAACAGCTGATTCATTTGGAAAGGAAGCAAGAAGCAAGTCTTTATGAATGGATCACTGAATCGTTGACTCAAATGATTTCTTCAAAACAGATTCATTCAGGAACGAAACACCAGTGTTGCTCTGAAATGCAGAAATGTTCTGATCCGACTTTGTTTTGAACTATTTTCATTGGCGAAACCGAAAAAAAAAAAAAAAAAATTTAAAACAGATAATATTATGTCTAAAGTGTAACTCACGCAATAATAAAAGGTAGGGTAGACGATTTTGGGGAGGTTTGCAATAGCAAGCTAGCTTTGAAAGCATAAGATCCCACCCTCCCTGCATAATCACTCTTCAAAGCCACGCCTCCTCCAGAACACGCACAGGCAGACCAGAAGCTAACCAGCGACATGATGAGAGACGGCGTTGGTGGAGCGTTGAATGCAATGCTGTCAGATTACCACGTTTCATTTATTACAGTACAAAGCACTAGGGCTGAACGATTAATCAAAACTAAACCGCAAAGGCGAGAAATCGTGATAAGGTAGAAGCTAGAATAAACAGAAGATTTAACTGCTTTCATTGCATCAACTTGACTAATAAACACTCGACTACGACAATATATGGTTCATCTGAGTTTGTCTTATTATAATTTTGATTATAATAAAGTATATTATAATGCAATGCTAATCGACATAACCTTTATCACTGCTTAGAATACTATGAAATATGTTGTGTGCCTTATTCTGTGTAAGAAGCCACATCATCTAACAAAAGGATTTATTTCAAAACTCGACTGATGTTATGAAGTGAGTTTGGAGTGAAAACATGTTATTAAATGTGGCATTTTCACGTGCTTTTAGATGGAGCAGCATTAAGTACACAGAGCCATAGTTCACTGACAAGCTACGCAAACAACTTTCATAATCGCAGAACGATTTCTCCTATCATCTGCCATTACGAACGCGGTTTTGCGTAGCTTGTCAGTGAACTATGGCTCGGTGTAGTAAATGCTGCTCCATCTGAAAGCATGTGATGGAGATTTACTACTAATCACAGATCCGGCTTTACTGACAAGATATATATCGCACACCTCTACTCATATCCTTCGCCAAGTATGCAACGATTCATCTCTGAATATTTTTTTTTACCAATAAATGCAACAGGGTTTGGAATCAAGAACAAGTTGCATTTAAAAAATAAATACAGAAACCGAAAGCAAAATAATAAAACAACAACAAAAAACAAAACATCTTTTTTATTGCTTGCCTTGCAAGTGTTCAGCATGACTAGTGAAGTTCGGTTCAAATGAATGAATCATTATGAGTCCTTGGTCAAGAAGACTCATGAATCAGTTGTTTCAAACCGGTTTATACTTAAGACTTAATTCAGCATTCAGCTTTAAATCACTGATTGATCATGACATGATTTAAAGTACAACACCTTATGATTCCCAGGCTCAAACACCAACGTTTTCTTGTATGATTTAAAGTACAACACCTTATGATTATTAGTATTTTTAATGTTTTTTTTATTGTTTTCTTGTGTTTGTAATGCCTGCATTTATTTGATCAAAAATACAGAAAACAATGTAATATTGTGATATATTATTACAATTTAAAATAATTGTTTTTAAATTCATTATACTTTAAATTATCATTTATTTCTGTGATGCAAAGCTGAATTTTTAGGATCATTATCACATGATCCTTTAGAAATCATTCTAATATGATGATTCATTATCAAAGTTGGAAACAGTTCTGCTGCTTAATATTTTTTCAGAACATGTGATACTTTTTTAGGATACTTTGATGAATAAAAAAAAAAAGTAAAAAAAAAAAAAAACAAACTATGTTTTTAAAATATAAATATTTTTGTAATAACAACATACACTACTGGTCAGTAATTTGGGGTCAGTAATTTTTTTTTCTTTTTTTTTTAAATAAAATCAATACTTTTATTCAGCAAGGATGTGTTAAATTGATAAAAAGTGACAGTAAAGAAAATATATTATTAGAATATATCGTAATTTGAATTTTTTTTTTTATTTTGAATAAATGCAGTTCTTTTTAACCTTTTATTCATCAAATTAAAAAAAAAAAAAAAATGTTTCCAACACTCATAATAAATCAGAATATTAGAATGATTTCTAAATGATCATGTGATAGACTGGATGTTACATGTGACACTGAAGGCTGGAGTAATGATGCTGAAAATTCAGCTTTGCATCACAGGAATAAATTATTTTTTTTAAAGTATATTCAAATAGAAAACTATTATTTTAAGTTGTAATAATATTTCAAGATATTACTGTTTTTTTCTGTATTTTTGATCAAATAAATGCAGGCTTGATGAGCAGAAGAAACTTCTTTCAAAAACATTAAAAATAGTAATGTTTCCAAACTTTTGACCTGTACTGTACGTTTATTTTTTGAACTTTAGTGTTTGTTATAGTCTCATCCGCAGCTAACGTCGCTGTCCTACTGCTCTCAATTAAACAAACCCCACGTACTCAGCAAGGAGTGACCTACACAAAGTGCCATTGTAACCAGTGACATAAGGCACGTCTAGATCCTCACTCTCTCCCTCGCAATCAGGCCAACGGTCACATTAGCATCACTTTCAATGGGAGAACGGCCGCTAATGGCAGCATGCATGTATCAAATCCCCTTTGCAGAGCCGCAACAGACTCAGAGACCGAAGGGGGAGGGAAACACGCGACGAGAGGCCGCCACATGGGATTCTCCACAAACAACTCTGTTTTGTGACCGGCTGACGGATGCAGGACTACAAGAGCATCTCTCATCCCAGATAAACGACCTCAGGAGTTTAATGAGCCACAGATGACTTGTTCTAAACCCGCTAGTTAATCCATCAAGTGCACTTATGCTTCCTTCAAGTCATGTCAGAATTATTGTGTATTTATGAGTTGAGTGCTCGCTGAGCACCACCACAATTTCGTTATTATCAGTGGAACAACAAAGCCCCGACTCTGAGCAAGGAGTGCGTCAATTAATAATATATTAATCATAATAATTTAGTAATTGTGAATATTTACTGTATAACTTTGCATGCATTTTGTTGCCAGAAATACTTCTCAGAAAATACTTCTCAAAATGGATTGTAGTGAATTATGGACTATATGTTCAATATTATGTAAATAAAATAACATATATTGACTTCTGAAGTCACTTTTCATCTTTTCAATTATTGTATTACTACTTAATCATTCATCACAATGTGATCACAAAACAATCCCATTTGTACGCTTTCATCAAATTGTCTTATTACTGCATGCTTACAGTGATTCTCTTTCAATTAGGGTACGGAGTGGAATACAGCGATTTATTAATAATGATATGCATGAAAATCTTGATTAGGCTACTTGTGACAAACTTAGAACTTTATTATTATCTAATAAACTTGGCATTGTTATGACATATTTTTGACATGCTTTGTTCCTCTTTTGTAAGTCGTTTTGGCTAAAAGCTTCTTCTAAGTGCATATGTAGCCTTTTACAGTTTTGGAAATGTGTTTGTGTACCATTCGTTCTTAACACGAAGACTTGTTTTGGTGATTTTATTATACTAAGCTTTTTCCACCAGAGTTAGATGCATGTAGGCTAACAGGCTTCACTGGTGGTTATTATTAAATAATTAGGCCTATTATAACATTGCATTCAGTCAGAGAGCAAAGGAATGACAACATAACCTGTACATTATTTGTATTGATTTTTACCTCTAGAAAAACTCTATCGGTTGTCAGAAAATTTGGGAAAATCTCTATTTTGAAAAATAAAGTTTACAAAGCCATTTGCACCGCGCTCTTCCATCACTTAATATTTTATTTTGGTGCGTTAATCTATTACATTACTTAGTATATGAGCCTAAGTACAATACAACACAATACTTTTAAACACTTTTTCAACACAGTGTTTTACACTATTGGTGATTAATGTTTTACTATTTTGTAAAGTGCGGATCATGGTCTCATATAGGCCTACTATGAAAAAAGAAAGGTTTAAACAATACATGCATCCTCAGACTGGGGGCGGGGCTACAAATCCGAGAGTAGCCTACTGTGGGAGCAGATTGCGAAAGCGTGAACACAGATTATGAATTTATGGGTACAGATTGAAAAACAAAATCTGAGTGCACAGATTTGAAATTCGTGGCTATGGTTTATTAATCCGTGTGCGCGATTTGATAATTTAATCATTCTCCAAAATGTGATCACAAAATAATCTTCCTGTAGGTGCTCTTCTAGCAAACTGAAATGCAATTAATCCGAAAATGATTAGGGATATTGGGATATTATGACATTCACTGAGAATTCTTTATAACTAACAGCCCAATTAAATACATAAAATGTCAACACACATCATTTGCGGTTCATTTTGCTGCAATACTTTTAAAAAGCTTCCTATCTTGGTCAGAAAGTGAAAAGAAGACAAAGAAATACAGAACTGCTCAAAGTTCCACTGCATTCTAACCAAAATCATATTGCAATTATGATTCCAAATGTCTAAGTTAGAATCTGCCAGGAATGTTGGAGAATGTACTTCAGCACAAAAGTAAAGTGCTATTTTTGCAACCCAAATTTGGAGCATCCACCTATACTGGACTAGCGAGCGCACGTAACCAAGACAACCACGGCTTTTGGAGATCTTGGGGTTCGTCCCTCCTTCTGGTCGGGTGGAAAGAAAATAATAAATAATAGGGAGGCGCGGGGCGCGGAGTGAGGCGACGTCTAGCCGATGAGTGACGCGCAGCTGCGGTCGTTACAAACAGACACCTGCAAACAAAGGCCAGATAGCATCAACAGACATGCGCCTCAACAAGAGCCGGTAAACGATTCCAGAAACCAGACGGATGAGTTCTGACTACTGATGGGAGTTACAAGGAACTGAATGGCTCTGATTGCGATTTCTTTAAGTATTCCTTAAACACTTTTGAGGAAGTTGTTGTTGCATTTAAGTTTAATGCCATATCAGCTTCACAGGTTATTTCATGGCATCAGGGGCTAAAATTAACACTCACCAAGCGCCAAATGAGAGTAAAAATGAGTGTTGGTGAGTATATGAAACAGTGTTTCTCACCAGTTGGCCGGTAATGTTTATTTTATTAATATTAATTTTATTAAATTCTAACAATGCCTGACAATAAGATGTGGTTTAGCGCGATTATCAAATCAGAAAGAATGCATTATAATTATATATACACTATCTTTTCACGTGAGCCTAAATTGTGCTCCACACAAACTCCATTTCTGCAAGTGCATTGAAAATGTGCCAAACATCTTTCCGATTTTGTAATAAGAATAGTTTATAAATTTTTTGTCAACAAAAGAGAAGCATTTCAAGAAAGAAGCTTCCCTGCGGTTATCAGCCAAAATAAAAGCTCTGTTTAACGTCTGAACACAGAAAATGTGTTTTTAATTTTCTACTTAGTTTTACTATTATTATTATTATTTAAAGTAAAATGTACAGTTCAATAGTATTAGAATGATATTTCTTCATTGATTTTAGTGTTCAATAAATAAATAAATAAATAAACAATTGCAATTTCCATTACCAGTAAATAATATTTATGGCTGGTAATTTTTCTCAAGTCACCAACTGTTGGCATGTACGGCAAAATGTTAGTTTTAGGCCCTGCATGGCAGGTACAGATTCAGCACATTAAATTCCAAACATTTTTGAATTAATCAAAAGTACACTTAAATTAAATCGCAGTATGGACTAGTATCTGTAAATATTAAGCCGCAAACAGACTTTAAATATGAATCCTGAATGTTCTGCGTGTGGATGGAGCACAAGCGTGGTTTCCTTTACTACACGTACTGAAACGTTTGTGACTTTCGTGGTGATTTCTGCATCTGCCATCTCACTAAATTAAAACACAAATACATGAACAACATCTCCAGAACTGCTCATTTCATTTGAGCAAAACTATTGTCATATCATATACAGACAGAAGAGTAAAGGTATTCACTGCAACCCGTCAAAATAAAAGTTCTGTTTAACTGGAATAAATTGTTAGAAATATATTTTTGTGCAGTAGAATGTATGTAATACTACTACTACTACTACTACTACTACTACTACTACTACTAATAATAATAATAAAAAAATTATTAAAACATTTTTTAAGGAATAATCACACAATATAAACCCTCTTTGTTTGCCAAAAATAAAGTTTGTTTTAATTTTATTAAAAGGATCAATTAAATTACTGTGTCATGTCTTCATTTGATAACCAGAAAAATTGGTACAAAAAAAAATTAAGTATTTAAAAAAAAATTAAATAAATAAATAAAACATTTTCTAGGGCTACTATAAAAACAAAATGTAATAAATTAAGTTGTTTTTATGCTTTCAAATAATTAGAGACGCATAAACAGAATTTGGCGACAAAACAGAACATGAGATAAAACAAAAATTATTTCATAGGACACTAAAAAAAATTTTTTTTTGTTAAACGTTTAATATACTGATGTTAAATTGTATAGGTTTCATGATTTTAATTAATTACACATTATTGATTAATACAATTTTATTTAACCATTAGAAAGGAGTCCGGAAAAATAAAAACTGAAAAAATGGAATCCAGAAAAATTAAAATGGAAAAAACTGAATTTGGAAAAAAATAAAACGGAATTTGTGAAAAAATAAAACAGATTTCACAAATTAGAGTTGGAAAATTAAATTAAGCTTGATAAACCCAGGTCAACAATTTCAGATGTTGAGTCATACACAAGCTTTCCTGTGACACTGACTAAACATGCAACCAACGTATTCTGGTTTTCAGTCATCTTCTGACTTATTCTCCATTGTTTCCAGTGTTAGTTCTCAGCATGCATGACATAATTCTCCTGTGGTGCAACATGACGGACCCAGAGTTTCCCATGTGTGTTTAGTTCCACGTCTAAGACAGGACATCCCACAATGTCTGCAACACCCTTCCGGGGAAACATCCATTCAGCCAGTCCACAATCCTCATCAGTGAACACTTCCGTTCTCTACAGGCCTTCCAGTAAACTTCCAATGCATTTCAAAAGTGTTTTGCTTCAATGTACAGGCGAACTCAAGTAGTCCATTAAAACACACCAGTGAGGGGGGAATTATTCACCATTCACTTTAAAAAGAGTCTCTCAATGGGGCGGAAACTTGACGTGACATGAAACAAAAACCCCAGAATTCACAGATCTTCCCAAGGACGGATTTCTACATCTCGGTCATCTTATATCTCATCTAATTTCTACGCTTCTGCAGATCAAAACAATCTTAACAGAAGAACATCTCGAATCTATATAATCATATACAAGAAATGAATACTATCACACACTCATTTAATACAACCATTCCCTTTAAAGTCAAAACGAAATAGTGTTTGCAAACTATTTACTTCCATAATGTGACATGCTTTTGAGTTGTGCATTTTAAAGTGATGCATTTAAATTGTGCATAAATAACTGACTGCATGATGTCCAATTTCTATTCCATGACGATGTCTGCGGAAAAGAAAAGCTGTTTCAGAAGTGGAGCAAATTATTAAAGATCAAAAGATCACAAAGACAAAAATCTGTATAATGTGCATTTATGAATCTTTTGTAAGAAGACCAGAAATGTGCATTTAGAAAGTAAAAGGGTCAATTTTGAATTCATGTTCAAGGCTAATGAATCCAAAAACACTTACACTCCTAAAATACATTTTCTTCAATAGTTTTTTGTGGCACTTTTTCATACAGTTCTTGATCAGCTTTATGCATCTTTGGAGAGTAAAACAAATTCTTCTTACATTTTTAGGTTCTTCAGATCATCGCATTTGTTTATAGGCTCTTTAAAGCACCAATAATAAACATCTTTTAACAGAACGTCACAAATAAAAAGTTGTTTTTGGAACTTACACTACTCCTCCTATAATACAAGACTGTAAAAACTTCTGACTGAAATGTTTTAACTTTCAAAAGTGCACCAAAAACGCAGTGCAAATATACCAACTGCTGGGAGTCGGCTCAACAGTTAAACAGCAGGTTGAGCAGTTGTTTCTTTTATCTTGTTGAGGTCTTTGTGTGCTGTTTATCTTGGGTCTTGCTGTCAGCAAACAACATCTGTTGAACGTGGAGAACTGACCAACCCACCACCATCTCAACTGCACATTTAAACAGCTTGACTTTAACTCAATTAATAAACTATTTGACATCAGTGAGGTACCAGCTATTTATTAGGGCCTGAGCTTTATTGTGGCAGTCAACCATACATAAACATACACAACCAATGCTACCTACCAAATTCTAATGATGAGAGGAATTTTATTTTTGGCCAAATCTTCCATTCCAATCAAAGTTTCTTTTTTAAATCACTAGTATCAGGCATTAACACAATGCATGTCATAAAAACATCTTGATAAGATTAGAAGAGCATTCCCAAAGCTGTAAACTTTCTTTTAAAGCGATGTCATGCCAAGACCTAAGCTTCAGCATTTAACAGATTCAAAATCACTTTGCACCAATGCAGCTATGAATAGAAGACATGACCGTTTGCATAAGAAGTTGTTTTGACTTTAGCCTTGGGGAATAATAGCAAAGGATATCCAATCAATGAGCAGACTTGCTCTGAAAGTGATTATCCTGTGAACAGATTGCATCGTGTCAATGAGGTCAAGCTTCCAGTGAATGGAGCTCATATGGACCCCGCAGCAGGCACCGGACAGGCCCCTTTTCAAAACGCTGCAACGGCTCAATGTTTTAAGCAAGAAGTGAGAGGAACGAAGTCATTCACTGAGTAAAGTTACTTGTCCGTGAACAGATTTCTGGAGGTGTAGATGTCATGACTCACATTACACATGACCGTGACTTTGAGTACGTCGTTTGTAACACATTCTACTTTCACTTAGAATAAACCATTATGGATCAAACAATATGGTTTTTAATAAGCAATGCCAACAGAGATGTCTAGAAAGCTATATATATAGTATATGCAATTACTGATGCACACAAAACTCCTTTCAAATGAACTTATTTTACACAATAAAAATTTACTCAACTAACTCACAATCAATATTTGGTAACAGAAAATGCGCAATTCATTGACAGCACTTAAGATTCTGGTTCTGACCCTTGGTGAACCACTGTTAATCGATTAGACACAATTATCGACCAGTGCTTACTCAACATGGCCAAATATTAGCCTTAATGCGTCCATCACTAATAAAAACACCTCAAAAGTCCTGCTGTTGTCAATTTCTGTCCACAAATAAAAAGCAAATTATGGTGGGGAATATCAATAATTAATAGTTCAGTCAGAAATATGGGTAGTTGGCATTATAATCAATGGCACACGCTCCATCCTAAAGTATTTTTAAACATATTATGCATTTTAAGACCTGTATTATTTGAGAGACACGGCGTATACCCCAAAAAAAATTTACAGCATTATTTAAGTGAAATGCAATAATAAGGTGACTGAACCAGTTAAAATAAAAAATATAAATCCATCTAAAACATATACTTTAACTTATAAATTCAAATAAATATTTGTAGTTTAACATCAAAATGATACGGTTACGTTTTAAATCAATATATTTGTATTATCATACACGATCTTTTAGTATGACATACACTTATGAACTTTTTTTAATTTTTTTATAATTAATATCCAGGTTACTCGTCACCTACCCACGTGAACGGACAATAGAACGCATCACAAACGAATAGAACGTTAAAACATCGATGCGTTCCGCGCGAATTCGCTTTCAGTGTTAAAGCAGACAAAGAGTGACGCGCAAAATCCTGTCAGATGTCGGTATTCCGCTCAGAAGTGAGCCTGAACACTTGAGCAAGTGTCCTCGATCACAAAACAAGTTGTCTGCTGGATTCGAGCACATGGCAGAAGCGACGGAACGCTCGCGTATCAACGATTCCGATCAAGAACGCGGTGAAATTCGACAAGTGAACGACAACAAACGAGAAGAGCACTTGAGAAACAATAACAGGAACCGAAGCTCAGCCTGATAACCTTCAACTTGCCTGTAGAATGTGAACTTTCTGCGCTCCTCACACACATGTAAACTCCACAGAAAGCCCAGAACTGGATTGGGTTACTCACATTCAAGCCGTTTTTCCGCTGAAGCGCGTCAGTAGTCGGAGCGTTCTGCCGCCTCAAACCGTTTCCTCCATCCGCGCTGCGCACAGATCACGCCGCACAGCAACGCTACCAAACCCCTTTGCCGTTGCCAAGGCAACAGACCCACTTCAGCCAATCATAACCCCTCCCCTTCGACATCCCCTGGCAACTGCTGCAGCGCGCGCGCGCCATTCTTCTCTGATTAATGTGTTTTCACCTTTTTCCCTCTTCATTACTATGAATTCTATTCAAATTCTTTTTTTATCTTTTTTTTTTTTCCACAAATGGCCAAAATTTAGCTAAAACTATTTACCAATATATTTTTGGCCATTTTTTATATTATTAAAAAAATAAAAAAATGAAATATATATATATACAGTACAGTACAGGTCAAAAGAAAGTTTGGAAACATTACTATTTTTAATAGTATTTAATTTAACAATTTAACACATCCTTGCTGAATAAAAGTATTGATTTTATTTTTTTATTTTTAATAATAATAATAATTATTGTAATTTATTGTATATTGTTATTACAAAATATTTATATTTTAAAAAACATAGCTTCTTTTTTTTTTTTTTTTTTTTTTTATTCATCAAAGTATCCTAAAAAAGTATCACATGTTCTGAAAAAATATTAAGCAGCAGAACTGTTTCCAACTTTGATAATGAATCATCATATTAGAATGATTTCTAAAGGATCATGTGATAATGATCCTAAAAAATTCAGCTTTGCATCACAGAAATAAATGATCATTTAAAGTATAATAAATTTAAAAACAATTATTTTAAATTGTAATAATATATCACAGTATTAAAATTTTTTCTGTATTTTTGATCAAATAAATGCAGGCTTGATGAGCAAAAGAAACTTCTTTCAAAAACATTAAAAATAGTAATGTTTCCAAACTTTTGACCTGTACTGTACACACACACATATATATATATATATATAATGTTCCAATATATTACAATAGATGATTAAAACATAATAAATTATTAAATAATAAGAAAATTAAATAATAACAAATTATTAGATCAGTATTTTGATCTAGGTTATCCACATTTGCAGTAACCTAAATGTAGGCTACTGTAAAATCAGAAATGTGTTTTCTTGCCCATAAAATACATTCTGAAATATTTTTGGGTGTATGGAGGTTGAAACTAAATATATTTTCTATTTCAAAAGCTTTGCTGTTTACAACATATATTTACAACAATTATTTTATTTATTTATTTATGCCATAAATTATGTGAAGTTGGTGCATCATTGGTTCTCTGTTTTAAAGTGCATCGTTCCAAATACCTTTAGCATTGCAATTCAAAATTACAAGTGTGAAACGTTGTTTTACTCCAGCTTAAAAATGGCTTTACCAACCATTTTAACAAGACAATAACCCAGGCTGAAGCGCAGGGTAAAAAGCCCTAGTGTGAAAAGGGTCAGTGAGGTTAAACAAACTGTTAATGCCTAAAGTGCTTGTTTAATCAACAGTAAATGACTTTATAAAACAGGCCATAGGGTAAATTGGGAAAGTTATTGTGACCAAGCTTTGAATTAAACATTCTGAGACAGTGAAAACTGTAATATAGCATGACCAGGATGCTTGTGCAATGTTCCTCTAGTGTTCCTCTATTTGTGCTACAGACATAGAAAACCACTGTATTGTTGATTCGCTGATTGATGATAAGGAGGTTTCAAGCACCACTAGCCTAGTACTTACGTACTACGAAACCCATAATTTAGTGATAATGGCAGGGGATTTATACCAAGAGGAATACAGGTCACTGTAACAGTCTGTTCTTATGAAATTCGACACTTTTCTGCCTGTTTAACTGGATGAACAGGATTTCTTAAGTCTTTTGCAATGGACACATTCAAACAAACCATTTCTGTTGTTGCAGTTAACATAAGCCGCTGATATGCAGAATAACAAGGATGTCCACACATTGTTTTTGGCTCTTTAGAATGATTTATTAATTGCATCACATTTAATCGATTACACAGGGCCATTTTATCTCCCAGTCTTGTGCTTTTGTGCGTAAAAAATGCTTTCATTTTTGGGTGAATTATTCCTTTAGGACTAAGAGGAAAGGTTACAATCAAGGTCACTGAGAAGGAATATTGTTAACATTACATCCATTCACATACGTCATCTCCTTTCAGTTTACTGTAGCATCATGTTCCTGATCAGAGATATTGGCACTTTGTGAGATCCCCGTTCTCCCACAAGCCCTCCCATAATGCCCAGAGATAATGAAGCTGCAGCACCAGCATTCGGGAGACAAGATATAGATATCAACTCGCCAATGGTTGGTGATCAGCCTTTAAAAAGACTTTTACTCTGTGCTGGTCTGGTCTTATCAAATTGAGGAACTTGAAGAAGACCCGGTCTGAGCAGTTGAGTTATGAAATGTTTTGGTCTGATTCTCCTGAGGAAGCTTTTGAGCAATCGTGTACATAAAATAAAATGGATTGTTATTTGAGAATAAGAATAAATGTGGATGAGATTTGTTTAGGAGGTGTTAAAGAGGCACCTGTTTGCCATTGGGCTTGGTGTTTGACAACTATTTGCCATGTTCCTAGATCAACATTCTTTGCAGGTCCTCAAATTACATTTCTATCAAACATTCTCAGTGTTTTCACTTACTATAACTCACAGACATAGAATCAGAAGCACATGATTGGTTGATAAAAATGTTGTTCCAAGACCAACAAGCATGTTGATTCAGGATCAAAACTGAGATAAAAATGTTTTTATTTTTTTTTTAAGTGTGTTTATTGATTATATTAAGTAAAAATCTAAAATAATTTTGTAAATGGCTTCATTCTGGTCTGCAGTAAAAAGTCAATCATTACAGTTAGGTTTCAGAAACATAAAATATTTAAGTGGATTTTAATTTTGTTTTAAGAAATAACTTTTTTATTGAACTTAAATGAAATAAGTTCACACTTCATATTTTTTCATTAAATTTTCCATTCACAAATATATTTGAGTAAAATAGGTTGCATGTTGAATTGAAATGGAAATATTCTCTGTATTTGACTACTTTTTTATTATTATATTAATTAAATATTAATTATATATACATACATATACAGATATATATATAATATTTAATTAATATAATATATATGTATACTGTATATGTATATGTATATATCATTAATATTTAATTAATATAAACATAAAAAAAGTTGTCAAATACAGAGAATATTTCCATTTCAATTCAACATGCAACCTATTTTACTCAAATAATTTGGTGATATGGATTTTAATTTTGTTTTAGGAAATATATTTTTTATTGAACTCAAATGAAATAAGTTCACACTTCATATTTTTTCATTAAATTTTCCATATCACCAAATTATTTGAGTAAAATAGGTTGCATGTTGAACTGAAGTGGAAATATTCTCTGTATTTGACTACTTTTTTTTTTTCATATAATATATAATATATATATATATATATATATATATATATATATATATATATAATATATATATACATACATACATGTATATATAAATACATATATATATATATATATATATATACATACATATATATATATACATATATATATACATATACATATATTTCATATTTAATATCATTATTCCTTATTCCATTATTATTTCTTATACTATGTATTTATAAAAATGATAAAATGTATTAATCTAAATAGCTGACCAGGTTTACATTCTAGAGCATTTTAAAAATCTTTAATCTCAAAACTGAAAGTGAAAGGAAAGGACATAGAGATGCAGCATAGGTTGATCAATGGATGGATGGTGTGTAAGGGTGTGTCCATGCAGTCTGTGAGTGGGCGGTGTGCATTTGTGTGTGTGTGTGCTGGTGTAGTGGTCAGATACCCTGCTGCTTTTATAGCCCATAAATCTGAGCAGGCCAGCGGCTGCTGTAGTCAGCTCACCGAGAGCCTTTCATGCAGAAAATGAATCAGACCATTTGAAAGTAAGCGCAAACGCCTCGCTTCACTCACACACACTGCATGTCTGCCTGGCCAATACACAGGCACTCCACTCCATTCCAGCTGGCTTTAAGCTAATAAAACACTCCATTAATGACGAGCATGGTTTTTTCACGAGATACTTCCTTCTCGCTTTCCATGATAGACGTTCTTGCTCTTGTGCACGCATGGAACGCGCTTGTTGCTGTACTTAATCAAAACGAGCTGTGACACTGTATCTGGCAGTGGAGGGTTATTGAATTAAAGCAGCTCTTTAATGTACTCTAGTCTGCAAACCCATCTCTGCAGTCTTCAATATCGCATTAAAGTGAGACGCCTTTCTGTAATTTTATCATCTCACATGCAAACTTGCTTGACTTACACGTCATCCGGAATAAATCTACTAACAGTTATGCATTTCCTCTTTCTGCTTCCACACTGCTGTATAAAATCACCTTCATCTCTCTCTGACCAAAATGTAATGTATCATAAAATGCTACACTACGTTATGCATGCTTGTGCAAAAGTCACTGCCATGGTACCATGTGTTCTGGGTATTGCTAGGGTGTCTAGTTGCCAGGGTGTTGCTATGCAGTTGCTAGGATTTTTTGGGTGGCTCCAAGAGTGTTACTAGTTGCTAGGGTGTTTTTTTAGTGGTTGCCAGGGTGTTGCTATACAGTTGCTAGGATTTTTTGGGTGGCTCCAAGAGTGTTACTAGTTGCTAGGGTGTTTTGGGTGGTTGCCAGGGTGTTGCTATACAGTTGCTAGATGTTGTGGGTGGCTCCAAGAGTGTTACTAATTGCTAGAGTGTTTGGGGAGGTTGCCAGGGTGTTATTGTGCAGTTGCTAGGGTGTTTGGGGTGGTTGCCATGTTGTTGCTATGCAGTTGCTAGGAAGATTTGGTTGATTCCTAGAGTGTTACAATATAGTTTCTAGGGCATCTGGGAGGTTGCCAGGGTGTTGCTATGCAGTTGCTAAGATGTTTTGGGTGGTCCCCAGAGTGTTTCTAGCTGCCAGAGTGTTTTGAGAGGTTGCCAGGGTGTTGCTATGCAGTTGCTAAGATGTTTTGGGTGGTCCCCAGAGTGTTTCTAGCTGCCAGAGTGTTTTGAGAGGTTGCCAGGGTGTTGCTATGCAGTTGCTAAGATGTTTTGGGTGGTCCCCAGAGTGTTTCTAGCTGCCAGAGTGTTTTGAGAGGTTGCCAGGGTGTTGCTATGCAGTTGCTAAGATGTTTTGGGTGGTCCCCAGAGTGTTTCTAGTTTCCGGAGTGTTTTGAAGGGTTGCCAGGGTGTTGCTATGCAGTTGCTAAGATGTTTTGGTGTGGTCCCCAGAGTGTTTCTAGTTTTTCCAGAGTGTTTTGAAGTGGGGCCAGGGTGTTGCTATGCAGTTGCTAAGATGTTTTGGGTGGTCCCCAGAGTGTTTCTAGTTTCCGGAGTGTTTTGAAGGGTTACCAGGGTGTTGCTATGCAGTTGCTAGGGTGTTCTGAGTGGTAGCCAGAATGTGATCATTTTAGATGGTTGCTAATGTGTCTAGGGCATCTAGTTGCCGGGTGTTTGCTATGCATTTGCTAGGGTTTTGGGGTTCCAAGAGTTACTAGTTGCTAGGGTGTTTTTTTAGTGGTTGCCAGGGTGTTGCTATACAGTTGCTAGATGTTTTAGGTGGTTCACAGAGTGTTTCTAGTTGCCAGAGTGTTTTGAGAGGTTGCCAGGGTGTTGCTATGCAGTTGCTAGGGTGTTTTGAGTGGTAGCCAGAATGTGATCATTTTAGATGGTTGCTAATGTGTCTAGGGCATCTAGTTGCCAGGGTGTTGCTATGCAGTTGCTAGGATTTTTTGGGTGGCTCCTAGAGTGTGACTAGTTGCTAAGTTGTTTTAGATGGTATCTAAGGTGTCACTATGGATGTTTTGGATGGTTGCCAGAGTGTTATTATGCATTGCCACAGTGGTTTTCCAGTTGCTAGGGTGTTTTAGGTGGTTGCTAAGGTGTCACTATGGGTGTTTTGGGTGGTTGTAAGAGTGTTGCTATGTAGATGCCAATGCGTTGCAATGCCGTTTACCAGAGTGTTTTTGATGGTTGCTAAGGTAGGCTATTACTATGAAGTTGATGAGGTTGAGGTGCATCTCAACTCAATATTTAGGATACAAATTCAATGTTTGTAAAATACTAAAAGTCAAAACACAATGTATGTCTCACTAAAATGAAAATCCGGCAAAAACACACAAGCCGCCGCCTTCACTGTCTGGCAGTTTAAGAGCATTTACATAGATAAAGGCGTGAGGGCAGCCAAACCGGGTAAACAAGAACTATTTGCATTCACCTGAGGGCAAGTGCTGAGTGACTGTGGCACTCCCATTGGCCATCTGCCTTTCTTTTCTCTTCTTTCTAAAAATAAACACCATATGATGTCAGTCTTCATATTATTGTCCCGGTGATTGGTGCTTGAAATAGTGTGTAACATAGCACTTAAAATATTGATTCTGGTTAGATGACCTTTGGAAATAATATTATTCTTAAAAATGAACTTTTCAAGAAATGCATACATACACACACACACACACATGAAACAGAGTGATACCTACAGACCACTGAATCTCGACTCAAGCAGTCTGCGTTTGGACGGCTCACGGCATTGACAGGCTCTCTGCTCCTCCAGATGTGAAGTGTGGATGGATCTCCACGGGTGGCGTTTGCCTGACACAGAGAGCCTTATTAAACACTGCGACAGTGGAGTGTGTTTGCTTACAGAAGCCCCATGTTTGGCAGCCCTTTGTGCGTGCCGGGCCTTTATGAAATGTGTCAACAGCTCCTGCTTGACTCTTATCTGTGCACATGACGGTAATAAAACACTCGACATGTGGCGCAAAAGACGCAGAAGCTGCGGCGCAATTAACCCACAGTCTGGGTTTGATTTGGCCTAGATATACAGAATAATCAAACTAATTGTTGTCATATTGATCCTGGTTAGTGATGTATAGACTTGCTCTTAAAGGTTATAAAGCAGTATAATAGTTACTTTTTTATTGATTGCCTGATTAGATCATATTTACACAACAGCAACATATTATTCAGCATTTATTGATTCTCACTGATTACACAGACAATTGAGAGCCTATGGAAGGCTTTTGACATTCAAAAACATTAAAATGCAGACATTCACGTTATTTCTTAAATACATGTAATGTATACTCAAACTTTTTTATTGTCAGTCGAACCTCTTTGTCACGGTTATGTTCTGTTCTGTTCCATTTTGGTTTAGTTTTCTCTGTATTTCTCTTCCCCTGCATTAGTTCCCTATTTTGTTCGCTTAAGATGTTAATTGGCTCAACAGCTGTTCTGTTTTCACCTTCAAAACCATGTGCAATGTAATGAATTATGTTAATAACTACAATTTTTGTCATGTAATCTGGAATCAGTAACAGACTACAATTTGTAAATCTCCGCTGGAAATAAGGACAGTGCAACAGTGAAAAATGAAAACGCAACATCTGACAAATACATTCTGCACATTGTGACTTGATTAAAAATCGTTCCTTTAAGACCTTACGACTCAGACTCATTCACTTTTCACTTAATTAGCTTCCGAAGGTGTTCACTGGCCTGTATGAAACGACCATTACTGAAGAAAAACAGAATTTAAGGAGGTAATAAAACAACACAGGATCAATGGGCTGATCTGATTTGCTCTTCCAAACAGTGTATTGTGTTTCAGGCCTGTTTAGAAGGGCTTTTGTTAGATGAACTGGCTGCTTTTCAAGGGAGACACCGAAACAAAAGATCAACCCAGACATTTAAACACAGACACATAAATGAATGTGATATCACAGACTGTGATTAAATGAAACCTTTCTTTTCCTTTGAGTCATTTTTTAATCTCATTTCAGAGAAGAAATAAGAGTTTCCGTTCATTTCAAGTAAAATCATAAATGGGTCACATACATTCAAATATTGTTATCTAAAGACTAGTATCATACAGATTTAGGAGTGTTCTATTTGTGACACATGTAGAACACCTTAGCAACTGCATAGCAATGTGCTAAAAACTCAGAATACCTTAGCTACCACATATCAATAATGTCATAGAAACCATCTTGCACTGTGGCAGCCAGTTTGCAACCACCCAGAATGCCCTTTAAAGTGCATAGCAACGCCCTAGCAACCACACTGCAACATGTTAAAACCAATCAGACCACCTTAGCAACCACCTAGTAACATGCTAAAAAAATCAGAATACCGTTGAAACCACCTAGCAACCATCTTGCATTGTGGCAGCCAGTTAACAACCATACAGAATGCCCTAGCAACTGCATAGCAACACCCTTGCAACCACATAGCAACATGCTCCTAAAAACCAAACAGAACACATTAGCAGAACACTTCAGATCTTGCATTGTGGCAGTTAGCAACCATCTAGAATGCCCTAGCAACCCCATAGCAATGCCCTTGCAATCACATAGCAACATGCTAAATCCAATCAGATCACCTTAGCAACAGGATAGAAATTGCCTGGAATTATCTTGCATTGTGGCGGCCAGTTAGCAACCACGCGAAATGCCCTAACACTTTAGCAACAGACAGATATGCCTTAGCAACCATCTTGCTTTGTGGGAGCCACTTAAAAACTATTCAGAGTTCCTTACCAACACCATAGCAACTGCATAGCAACACCCTAGAAACCAAATTGCAACATACTAAAACCAATCAGAACATTGTAGCAACAGACAGAAATGCCCTAGCAACCATCTTGCATTGTGGCAGCCAGCTTAAAAGTATTCTGAATTCCTTAGCAACTCCATAGCAGCGCCCTAGCAACTGCGTAGCAACACCCTAGAAACCAAAAACCAATCAGAACATTGTAGCAACAGACAGAAATGCCCTAGCAACCATCTTGCATTGTGGCAGCCAGCTTAAAAGTATTCTGAATTCCTTAGCAACTCCATAGCAGCGCCCTAGCAACTGCGTAGCAACACCCTAGAAACCAAAAACCAATCAGAACATTGTAGCAACAGACAGAAATGCCCTAGCAACCATCTTGCATTGTGGCAGCCAGCTTAAAAGTATTCTGAATTCCTTAGCAACTCCATAGCCGTGCCCTAGCAATTGCATAGCAACACCCTAGAAACCAACTTGCAACATATTGTACATCACCCTAAAACCAGCACAACTGCACAGAAATGCTTTAGTAGCCATTTTGCGTTCTGGTATCAAGTTGGCAACCACCCAGAGTGCCCTAGCAACCACATGTAATACCTTAGCAACCACCTAGCAATGCACAGTAAGTTTTGCATGGACAGTGCAGAGGTTTTCATGAGAAGCTGTGGTTTGTGATTTGTTTTAGGGACTCTCAGTGGTGTTTGGTAGCAGTGCTGTTCCCCTCCCCCTCAGCCTCAGGCACAAGTGCACTCTTGTGTAGTGGGACAATAGTGATGCTGTGAGCCGCCGCTGTCTGTCACTGGCACCATCAGCCCCAGCGTGGGCCGCAGCACATGCTAAAGCTGCCATCAGTCTTCTGATGGAGAACTTCACACCCCACACAACTCCACACACCACTGACAAAGCAGTCCAAATATAACGTGTGTGTAGACGTGGCTGTACATGAGAATATATGAGAAGTGTCTCATTTCTCATTTGTTTTTACTCAATGTTTAAAAACTTTAAGTGTGCTTTAAGATATATTTATTCATATATATACATATATATATATATATATATATATATATATATATATATATATATATATTGACTAATTTAAGTCTATTTTTTTTCTCCAAAAGGGATTTTGAAAGAGAAACATTTTATTAAAAATGATGTTATTAAAGATTTGAAAAATATTTAAAGATTAAAGATTTAATGATTGTATAATAACAAGATTAACTGAATGAACCAAAGGCAGAGACAAAGTTGATATTTAAATGAAATATATTTAAGAACTTAAGAAAAATCACTAGTGAGAAATCTTTAATTTATTAATTTTTCTTCTTAATGAAATGTTTAAATACTTTATTTTTGTACTTTAACATATGTAAATTTCTATTTTTTAATTTTGTATTAATTTATTTATTTTTGTTACTATTTTATTGTAAAGGAATAATTATGTAAAGGAAATATTCAAGATATAATGCATCTTTTTTCTGTACAAATTCTTCCCAAAAACTTTTGAAAACAATAAATAAAGGCCTTGAAAAAATTGCAAATGATCCATAATTTCTTAAATGTTTCTACTTAATTTAATATGTTTAAATACTTCATTTTTGTTTTACTATTATTAATTCTTGTAATAGAAAAAATAAATATTCAAAATATAATGGAAATATTATGTATTGGATGTAAAGGAAAAAATCTAAAGACAAAGTAAATTTTTCTGTACAAATGCTTTGTCTAAACTTGACAAAACAATAAATAAAGAGTACAAAAAGTTCTTTCAAAACCAAATGACCTGAGCAGTGCTATGCGAAATATATAAACAATACTTAAATAATTATATTTATCCATTTTGTAACCACATTCTTTTACCGTATGCCAACAACTGACCATTTTTAGTGGTTTTGAGTTTGTCAACAAAAAGAACAGAAAATACGAAGAAAAACGAATGATACCTAAATGAAATAAAACTGAGAACTGAAGTCTCCTGAGCTCTCAGAGAGCCGCGTCTGAACAATAAAATGACCATCTGAATCTTATTGTAAAATAAATAATGAATACAAATCAAGCCTATCATTTCTATGCATTTATGTGTTTTTTAAGGTGAAGTTCAAATGTAAGTGTGAAAATGTACAGTAAGTGAAAATGCACAGACCCTGAATGAGGCGCAGATGTGTTGATGTGTGTGTTTTCCCCTGACTGTGTGTGTGTGTGTGTGTGTGTGTGTGTGTGTGTGTGTGTGTGTGTGTGTGTGTGTGTGTGTGTGTGCAGAGGAACCGTGTGTGTGTGTGTGTGTGTGTGTGTGTATGTGTGTGGGTGTGTTCTGTGTGTGTGTGTAGACCCCCTGGCTTGCAGGTGTGTGTGTGTGTGTGTGTGTGTGTGTGTGTGTGTGTGTGTGTGTGTGTGTGAGGAACGCGTGTCGCCTCACTGAGCAGTACCTAATGAAGCGAGGAGTGTGTCCGTAGGGCAGACGGGCTTCGTGTTCCTATGCAACCAGGAGTCATGGGGAGGTGGTGATACAGCGAAATGGGGCTACGACTGCTGCTGCTGCTTCTCCATAACAACACACACTTCTGCTGCTGCCTCAGCTTACCCAACGTCATCATCTCTCTTTATTTCTCCTGCGTTTTTAGTCAGCTTTCTCTATTTCCTTTGAATGTCTCGAAGACGCTTAATTTGAACAAACTTCTAACTCTAAGTATTGCATGCATGCAACACCCTAGCAACCACCTAATGCCTTTTAATGTCTAGCAACTATAATGAATGTCTTATGAGCTATAATTTAGCATCTGGTTAGAAAATCTTATATAATGGTTATGGAATTGTGTTTCAACATTTTGTATTTGTGGTGGCAATTTTTTTATTTATGAAATTTTTTTTTTATGATTAGCATTTTTTATGATCTAAAAATATTGTAAAAAAAAAAAAAGAAACTTTGATAGACCAGGGTGCAGTGGTGTTATGTTAACTAAAAACTATTACATAAACAAAAAAAAAAACAAAAACAAAGAAAAACTATTACATTAAAGACTTACACTTAAAAAAAAATGCTTTGGCAAAGGAACTGAAATAAAAATAAGATTAAGTTGAAATAAAAGTACTAAAACTGAAATAAAATAAATAATAAATGAAATAAAAATAAATTAAAGCTAAATAGATTATTATTATTAGATGATAATAATAATAATAATAATAATAATGTCAAAAGCATAACAAAATACTAAAACTTACACTAAAATTAAAATAAAAAAGGAAATTATAAAAATAAAAGCTAATTCAAAATATGAATAAAATTAAAATAAAAAAGGAAATTATAAAAATAAAAGATAATTCAAAATATGAATAAATACTAAAATAGTCTACTAATATTGTTATGTACCATTTTTTATGGACAAACACCAGTCACCACTCACAAAATTCTAGAAATATTGCCAATTATATAATCACATTTAATACATGAACTATGATGGACCAGGGCACAGTGTTGTTGTTGTTAACTAAAAATTATTATTATTGTTATTTATTATTTAAATATATATATATATATATATATATATATATATATATATATATATATATGTATTAATTTTTTTTTAAATTTATTTTTTATTTTTGTTTTTGTTTTGGTTTCTGTACTTTTTTTAATTTATTTTTTATTTTTGTATTTATTTCAGTTTCAGTACTTCAACTTATTTTCACTTATAACTGAAAATAAGTTGAAGGACTAATAAAAAAAGTAAAAATTTAAGTTAATTCAAAATATTAATAAACGCTAAATAGTATAAATATTAAATTAAAATACTACCAAATACTACTGAAATTACACTGGTGGAACAGCACAGATGGAATATAAAAACAAACCAAAGTTTAACCAGAATGCATTGCCTACATTCAGAACAATTTCATTTTGTATGGTAATATTCCAACATTAGAAGTACTGCAATGGTATAAAGTCTTCGTTCAATATGTTGTGGCCGATTCAAATTCCCACTAATGAATTGAAAGGGAGCCAGTTCTTTAATTCAGAATTTTGCACAACTGCTAGTTTAAATAGTTGAGAAAAACCACACACATTTCAAAACAAGACACCAGCTTCAGTCTGATTGTGGTTTTTTTTTTTATAGTATGATATGATAGAATATGTTTTGTTTGATTTAGAGTCGGTTACTTTATTGTGTGTTTTGTTTTGATTATGTTATGTGTCTCTCTCCTAAATGCTCTGGGACAGTCTGAGGAGGTCAAGAAGTGACCCAGTAATGGCCAGTCTGTCATCATGATCCTTCTGCTCTGGCAAACTCACATCCTGTAAAGAGCAGCCAATATCATTCAAATATTTTGAACCAACATAATAATATCTGAATGCACATTTGAACTATCTTCCCATTTGCTAGGGCAAAAAATGCCCTTATTATGAAACTATTAAAAAATGTCATATTTGTGCCTTCTGTAAGCCCATATAAGAAATATAAATCACAAATGAGGTCTCTTTAATTATTATGGTTATATTAATAGATTTAATATTTGTGGTTATTATAAATTGGGAATGAGGTGTGTTTTTTTTATATGTTGGATTATTTGATTTAAAATATGTCTAAATATATAAAATACAGTTACGCCAAATCTACCTGTCAGGGTTATTAAACCATTAAAATATTTTCAAATCTTTAAAACAAGCCATAATTGAAATTCTGTCTTGACAAACTTTACTTTTCTAGCTAAAAACGTTGAATTTAAATTCAAATTCATTCGTCAAATTTGAAAAGCAAATCTATTTCCTGTTTGCTACACTGTTAAAAACATCTCACAAATTTTCAGTTTAAATTTTTAAGTGTAATCAGATTAGCTGAAGAAGTCATTTCATCTTAAATGATAATAAACTGACCTTTAAAAAAGTTTAATCTCATGTTTGCTACAGAGTTTTTGATGAGTTTGGTTTAATTTTTTTGTTTGGTTGTGTTTTTGTTTAAATTATTTTGTTGATTTGAATTATTGTTAAAATTTATTTCATATTAATCTGAATGATTAAAGTTTGCAAAGATTGCAAAGTCTGCGATCAAAAACCAAACATTTCTAAGCAAATTCTTCTAAAACAATATTATTTTTATATTCAAGTATGCATTCACTGTAAAACCAAACAGTGGAATTATTAAATGAGTTAATTTTTTACTCAAATATTACTGAATGTTCATTGCACTTAGAAAAAAGTTAGATGAAATCAATATTTCAGTGTACTTGCTTTAATTTTTTTTAATAGTGGCTAAATTAATACTTTTATTTAGTCAATATTTCAATTAAAATGTATGTAATATTTTAATGACTATGTTTGTGTACTTTTTTTGTCTATATTTTGAACAGAATCAAAATATAAAGTTCTACTAACTTAATATTTGAGTTTGTTAATAAAAAAAAAAAGTATAGTACTCATTATATACCAACATAGCTATGACAACTTTTTACCATTATAAGTATTATTCCTCTAAAAAATGTAATTTGATTGTAGTTGTAAATTATTAAAAGTCTGGAAAAAATAGTGTAAATTAAGTCTGGAAAAAATAATGTAATTATGTATTAGGCTTCTGTATTATGCATGTTCTGTATGCCAACATTTTTATTTACACACTCACACACACAACACACACACACACACACACACACACACACACACACACACACACACACACACACACACATATATATATGTGTAACTGTATGCAAAAAAAAATTGCATACAGTAACATATATATTATTATGCCAGACTACAATATATGTATATATATATATATATATATATATATATATATATATATATGACAAATTTTTACCATTATAAATATTATTTCTTTAGGAAAAATATAAATTGTCTTTAAAAGTTGTAACTCATTACAAGTCTGAGAATAGAAACAATAATAATATTTTACAGTGTTCTGTATTCGTACTGTGTGCCAGCATTTTTATTTCTGGTACAAACGGATAAATAGAGATACTTTTCTTCAAAAGTTATGAAAGTGTGATCTGTGAGCAGTAGCGTCTTGCTCCCGGTGTAAGTGCGTCTGCTCTGGATCAGGGTTACGGTCAGTGTTGTTCTATTCTCAGTGTTGGCTGAGACTCGGCTGGGCAGGAGAAGGAGCGAGACCCTGCTGCCGGCTCCCACCGCGCTGATCAAACCACACCCAGCTGCGGGGCCCATCAGCCATCTGTCCCCGAGATACAGAGCCGGCCACAGCCCCGAGAGCAGCAGCGAGGGCCGCTAACAGAAGGGGGCTCCTTCTCCTAGCAACCGATCCTTCTTTTACATGTGTTTTAGGGGGTGTGTAGTGTCCTTGTGGCGGGCCACACTCGCTTTCACTGTCCTATTTATGGTAATGAGCCATCTGCCATTTCTCCGGGGGGGGGGGGGTCTGTGACGGGACAGGCAGGGGTGGCGGGACGTTTGGTGCTGTAGTGCTCATTTCTGTCTTTGAGCACTTAGCAGACGGACTTGTTGATTCGCTGGAAAAGGAGGTAAATGAGCCATGATGTGATGCTCGTTGTGTTCAGACTTATTAATTTATTTAAAAAAAAAAAAACATTAAAAATGCAATTTGTGCAGACAATGACTTAAATACACCTATTTTATCAGGAGTTTGACACTCCAAATTTCCACGATGGCTTAATTATTAATTATATTATATATATATGTATGTATAGTATATATATATATATATATATATATATATATATATATATATATATACATAGGCCCAATAATATATATGTATGTATGTATGTATGTATATGCAGAATTATTAACAGGTCTGTTCTCAGATTATAAAGGTAAAAATTTATATATATATATATATATATGTATATAATATATATATATACAATTATACAATATACAATTATTTGTAATTATTATAATTATTTTAATTAATTTATTAATTGGTAATTTATTGAATTAGTTTACCGATGTATTGAAATAATTACTAATTTATGCTTCTATATATATTTATTTATAAAAAAAATAAAAAATAATAATTATAAAGGACAAAAATATAGTCACATAAAAATTATGCCAGACTAAAATGTGTATATATAATTTATTTTTTACCATTATAAAAAATTACTATTACTATAGTATATTATCTATGTTTGTGTGTGTGATATTTCGACTTTTAAAAACAATTAATAGTAAAAATAAATAAATGCATACATTAAATCTTTCTCTCTCTCTCTCTCTTTAAAATATATATATATATATATATATATATATATATATATATATATATATATATATAATTTTTTTTTTTTTTTTTTTTTTTTTTTTTTTTTTTTATATATATATATAGTAATGGTTTTTTTTTTTTTGGTTTAAATTTAAATTTATATTTGTTTTTGGTTAGTTTTTGTTTTTGCTTTAACTAAATAGAAATGAACAATATCTCTTAAACAGCATTTATTAATCTTTGTTAATGTTAGTTAATAAAAATGTTCATGTACATGTTAGTTCACAGTGTATTAACTAATGTTAACAGACACAACTTTTGATTTTAATAATGTATTAGTAAATGTTAAACTTAACATTAAAGGGATAAATAAAGGGATTTTGTCATTAATCAGTTACCCCCATGTTGTTACAAACCCGTAAAAGCTCCGTTCGTCTTCAGAAACACAATTTAAGATATTTTGGATGAAAACAGGGAGGCTTGAGACTGTCCCATAGACTGCCAAATAAATAACAGTGTCAAGGTCCAGAAAAGTGTGAAAGACATCGTCAGAATACTCCATCTGCCATCAGTGGTTCAACTGTAACGTTATGAAGCGACGAGAATAGTTTTTGTACGCAAAGAAAACAAAAATAACAACTTTATTCAACAATTCCTCTCCTCTGTTTTTATCCTGTTTATCTTAGAATCATTTTGGCAAATATTTTTAGTAATCTGGCTGGTTATGATCTTCGGTGTCTTCTGTGCTTTCAAACCAAAGCGTAAATACACATAAAAAACCGTATCCTGACACAGAAACATGGCTGACACAGAAGAGCGTACGCCGCCGTACGAAGCATTTCACATACAATAACTTGAAAATACAGTAAATTTTGTCCTTGTCATCATCTGAGACTTCCTTATTTGACATTTCCCTCAAAAACAGAAGCAGAACTTTAGTCCTTGAGTAACAGCCTCTGACTCCCAGCATGCACCCTGGCCTGAGTGTTTGCATGTGTGTGGGCCGCAGTATGACACACTCGCAGTGTGTGACGGAGAGGTGTGAAGGTAAACTGTGAGATGTTATACATACTGTACTTGTGTGTATAATATGCTGGTTATAGTGTGTATAAATAAAGCCCTTTTTCAGTGAAGCACCAGATCAGCCGCTGGACTTCAAGTGATGACCAACACAGAACCAGAGCTGTGCAAAAGTAACAAAAATGCCCATAAAATTAAACCAAAAATAAAGCTATATATTTATTGATAAAAATACATTTATTAAAATTACCATTAACTGTTTAGGCCAAATAATGTGCAAAATTATTAACAGTTCTGTAACAGATAAATGACAAATAACAAAGTCTCAGATTATGAAAGAAAAAAAATATATATAAATTAACACACACACACACACACGCGCACACACACACATGTGTGTGTGTGTGTGTGTGTGCGTGTGTGTGTGTATATGTCCATATATGTATGTATATGTATATAAATATAATGTCTCATGAATTCAGATGTGAGCAAATGCAAAATGTCCTGTTTTCATCCTCACTAGCAGCTCCTCTCAGACTGTATAAGAAAGTCTCTTGGCGTCGTGCTGACGCTGAACTCATTGCTATGGCAACTGATGTAGATACATGGGAAGTGGGCTATACTGAACAAACGGATCAGATTTCATCCCTAGCAAAATAACAACGCAGACAGTCAGTCCTAAAGATCAGAAATGAACAGCAAATGGCTTTGGGTGCAGAATGTCACACAGGTTTGCATCTGTGTTCATCACAGTCACTTGTGTGTCACTACGTCATTTAGATCATTAGCGACAGTCAGACAGGACCGAACGTGACTGTGAGCAACTGTGCACACACTACTGAAACACAAATATCAGTCCTGAGAAAAACCCTCCTAAACTGAGACGTCTGACACAGTCCTCAAATAAAAACAGAATAAAACACTTCTCACTAGTGCATCTTCATTAAAGAAAATGACTTCCTGTGACTGAAAAAGACCGATGTGTAACCACTAAGAGAAGACAGAGATGCTCATCTAAAGGCTGAACATTATAAATACAACTTCAGCTACAAATATCCCAGAAATCTATACTCAGTTTGCTCAAAAATGTTAAAAATTGTTTTAAAAGCTATTTCACAGCATATGGAACGCAATACTTCACTTAACTGCTCTGAATGTCATGGAAATAAATAAATAAATAAATATTTCTTAAATGAAATTAATGTATTTATTCAGCAAGGATGCATTAATTCGATCAAAAGTTCCAGTAAAGACATTTATAATTATACAAAAGATTTCTATTTCAAATAAATGCTGCTCTTTTGAAATTTCTATTTATCAGTGAATCCTAAATAAAACATTTTCCACAGAAATATTGTGCAGCACAACTGTTTTCAACATTGATAATAATCAGAAATGTTTCTTGATCAGCAAATCAGCATATTAGAATGATTTCTGAAGATCTTGTGACACTGAAGACTGGAGTAATGATGCTGAAAATACTGCTGCGCATCACAGAAATAAATTACATTTTAACATATATTCAAATAGAAAACAGTTATTTTAAATGGCAATAATATTTCACAACATAACTGTTTTATTCCAAATAAATGCAGCCTCGGTGAGCAGAAAAGGCTTTCTTTTTATCTTAAAATTGACCACAACCATTTGTTTTTGCATAAGGTTTTGTGAAACTTATTTTTCTGAAAAAATAAAAGTTGTTATATATTTGTATATTTTTGGTGTCCATGTATATATGTTGTTTTAAGAAGGGAATGACTCTCAGAGCAGACGGATCAATAACCGCGTCAGACTCAGCATACATCCAAATGTGTTTCAGATCAAGTCTCAGACGTCCACAGAAGAAGACAGTGAAGGTGGAGGTTCTTCAAGGTCAAAGACCAGCTGTTTAGGGTTACAGAAAGTCAGGTTTGGGCTAAAAACATTAGATTAAGCTGAGTAAAAACACGCTGTCCGGGAGAAGCTGATAATTGTGTCTGGACTGGTTTGAGACTGATGGCATCATGAGGGCATGTGATTTTTACATGATACGGTTGTCATGGTAGCGGCCTAGATCACGCTAAGACAGTGGAGCGGCGAGTTAGAGGAAAAAGATGATTAAGGCCAAGAATAGATAACAGAAACTTTTGACCAATGACAGCGGATTCCACATTTAAAACATTTTCAGATGAAACATCATCTGAATAAAATGTGAGCAAAACTAGGGCAATGTTATTCGGTTGCTAAGCATTCTGAGAGGTTGTTAGCACATTGCTATGCAGTTGCTAGGGTGTTCTGTGTGGTTGCTAGGTGGTGGCTTACTGTGCCAAAGTCAAAAGCGCCAACAATATGCAAAATTATATACAACTCTGATTATGAGTAAATGACAAATAACAATGTCTCAGATTATGAAGGGGAAAAAATAAAAAATATATATTATTTTAATTAATTTTAATATTTCATTATTTTATTGTCTGTATATTATTTTCAACATTCAAAATATTTTACAAATAAAACATTGTCTGAATAAAACGTAAGTCGCATAATTAATTTACAATATAAAATTATTGTAAATTAATTATATTAACTTACAATTATTGTTATTTTTTATTTTCAAGACAAATATTTTAAAACATCTGCTAAATGCATGAATGTAAATTTAATAACCTGCATGAATTTAATTGCAGATGGAATGAAATAAAATGAGAGCTTAAAAAACTTAAATGAAAAATAGAGATGTTGCAACTAATAATTTTCACTTTTTTTCACTTTCTCACTTTTAAACAAGCACCTAATAACATAAATTAATAAAACATATAAATAAACAAATAAATATATAAATAATAATCATAATATAAGTTGTAGTGCTAAAATGACTAAATCTAAAACCAAGATAAAATAATTAAATACTACTATTAATAATATTTATAATTATAATTATGAACAATAATTCAATCTAAATAAAAAATATTAAAAAGTATATAGAAGTTATACAAATTACTAAAAATTTCAAATGAAAACTGAAAATATACAAATAAAATCTAATTCCAAATATGAATACATTGCATTCTATTAATATTATTAATAAAAAGTAAATGAATAAAATAAAATAGAAATGTTAACACTATTAATAACACTGTTTCTGCAGCAACTCCAAAGATTCTCGAAGAACACATCCTGATCAAAACACAGAAGCAGTAGGGGTATAGAGTGGGCTAAAAGTCATTTTGTAATTCATAATTATTGATTATATTCTTATATATAAGCTGACACTGCCTGTATTCTGATGTATAAATGGTACAAATTTAATTTCTGTTTCTGTTTCTGTTAAAACTCTAATAAAGACAACTCTGGACACTTTTCATCCTTGGTTTATAATTTATGTCATTGTCACTAAAACTGTGATTAACTTTTGTTTCACAGAGAAAAATGACACAGTCCTTAAGGGGGACGTTTTCCCCACTCCACTCTAATTCTTCCACCAGATAAACTGATAAAGCATGGTGCAAAAACTGCAAGATCAAGAGTCCGATGCGTGCTGAAATAAAAGTGTATTCTTGAAGGCGCTGTAAAGGAGCCTGAAAAAAGTGTGAATGTAATAAATGTTCTATGGTTGAAAGAGAGAGAGCTGAAATGTCGCTTCTGCTGTGTTTTTGAATGGAAGCAACCTCCGTCAATCAAATCTCAGTAGATCAGCATGTTTATTATAAAGTCTTGCAAAATGCACAGTGAGTCCTGGCCTTGACAACGAGCAGTTTCGGTTCCTTTAGCGGCAGCCGTGGGGAACTGCGCATTTGTTCAGCAGTTGATGTGAGCGACGAGCCACATCCTGCTTCACACACACAAACACAAGCGGCTTCCTGTCACTGGCCGCACCAGCTGGAGTTCACTGATAGCTGCCGCACCCTGTGTGTGTGTGTGTGTGTGTTAACAGCTCAGTATTACCACATCAGTTCTCAGGTACACATTAGAATCAGAATCTGAATCTGAAAGAGCTTTATATTCAAGTATGTTTGCACATACAAGGAATTTGTTCACAGAGTACAGAGAGACAACAACAGCAGATAATAATAAAGATATGTGCATAGAATACACATATGTATGTGTGTGTTTGTGTGTGTGTGTGTGTGTGTGTGTGTGTGTGTATATATATTATATATATATATATATATATATATATATATATATATGGATATATGAAATGGAAGATGTATGTACAGTTGTGGTATATGGAATAGAATAGAATTTACAAGGAATGGCAGATGTAGGGTAGTTAAGTAAACAAAAGTGGCATTGCACATCTTTTAATTGAACAGTAGGGGAGAACATAAACAAAATTGGTCTGTTGTCTTCATATTTTACAAATATTCAGTATTTGGTTGACGGTTTCAGCTGATCAGCTCAAATGTGCATTATTTTGAAACTGAAAGTATATTTAGTTTCAACCTTGATATACTAAAATACATTTCAAAATGCACTTCAGTGGCAAGAAAATACATTTCCAACAGTATATATACATTTCAAAATGCACTTCAGTGGCAAGAAAATACATTTCCAACAGTATATTTACAGTACGATTTGACATACGTAAACATACTTTCTTGGATTGAAATATATAAATGTATGTAAAATATATTTTGAAACATATTCTGACAAATATATTTTAGACATTTGAAAATGTTGAAACATATTTAAAAAATTATTTTATCTTATTAAATATTTCTTTATTTATTTTTACCGTATGGTTTGCATTTTCTGTCCCATATTCATAGAACACATTTTAACACAGGCTACTTTCTAATTGCTAAGCGTCACTATTTGATGTCGCGGTCCGGTCTTTTGTATTATAGTGGTCTGCACTGACCCCTAGTGGACAAATGCTAGAGCAACATACCAATTTACCAGCTCATCTCTATTATTTTTGTTTTAATATATTGAAACGTTACAATAAAATAAATAAATAAATAAATAAACACTACCTGAGAGGTGTTGACACAATACAAAATGCCACAGCAATAATATTACTTATCTTGTTTATTAAGTTATTTTATTATTTGCCTCAGTATCAAACAATCAAATTGATCTTAACAAGATCCTCATGAGATACCTTTTTATTGCATTATTTTTTTTGATTATTTTTGTGTGTTGAATGTGCATTCTAAATGAACATTTTAATTGCAATTCTGCTCGGTACCTCAATTCAAATGAAATTCAAATTCAGGGGTTGACTTGGAATTTTAAATGCATTATCTATTCAGTTCTGAATGATGCAGTATTAGTAATGTGTGCACTAAAACACGTGCTTCAGATGAGTATGATTTTATGCAAATAATATTACATCATCCACTTACTAAATGTTATATACAGCATCGTATAATAGCACTATTTGGCTTTTCGCCTCAAAATCTACCTCAAACAACTGCAATCAAATGCCAAGAGGTCTTATCAAAGGATCAAAACAATGATACTGTTAGAGATACACAGTTGCAATTCCCTTTGGTCACAGCAGACAGCGCTGTCATGTCTTTAGGATCTCTAAATACCACAATATACTGTAATCTGAGAGGGATAAAACTGTAAAACCAATGCAAGTTTCTTCATTAATTAGATCAAGTTCAAGTAGTGGCAGGAAGACAGTTGCATCACACACCAGCAGCATTTCTGTCTTTTATTAGTCATAGTCAGCTGAGGTAAATTAAATAAAATCTCTGTTTGATTCATGCTAATAATAGTGTGCTATTATTGTGCTATAACAACAAAGAAGAGCCGTGCAGATTCTTGCTCACTCCAGAGAAACAGTTTAGACTCAAATCCTGTTCTCACTTGTGATTTTGCTGAAACTAAGGCAATGTGAAACGTAACAATACTCATAATGTGCAAATTAACTATATATTCTGCCTGTGGCTAAAATATTAACTGCTAAAAATGGTACCTGCATAACAAGTATGTGCAGGCTGCAACTGAGATACAGAAGTGTTGTTTTAGTATCACTGATATACTGTAATAGCTCTCCTAAATATTTGGAATTGTATTTTATTTTTATATTTTCTGTTTTAATTTTTTGTCATTTAAATTTTTTATTTATTTATTAGGTTTAATTATTTTAGTATTTCAAGTTTATAAATCTTGCCTTGACAATTATAAATATTATTATTATATTATTATTTTTATTTTCATTATTTTAGTTAGCCTAACATTTATTTTATTTCAAGTATTGTTACATTTTTTTATTTTTTATTTTATGGTTTTGTTTTTTTAGTTAACTAAAACCCTCATTTTTAGTATTTTTTTATTCAGGTTTTTTTTTTTTTTTTTTATTCACTTATATAAAGCATCATCATAAGTAGATTGTAGAAAAGCTGTCACCAATAGCCTTTGCTTAGACTTAAAATGCATTTGGGAAACACAACCCAGCTTGAGAACCACATCGGTTTTCTTTGTCTTGTCAGAAAAATGACCTTCTAACCAGCTGCAATTTATTAAAATCAAACAAAAAACACGCTTGTCTTCAGACTCAGACCACCAAATCGGTCAAATCCTCCAGCATAAATCTAAGATTTGAGTCCTGTGGATGCTCATTTCAGTTCATGCACCAAATGTGAATTTTCCAGAAAAATGAAATGCATTTATGAAGATGCAACTTATGTATTCATACAGTTTTATTTGCAAGACCTTCCAATTAACGCTTGTATCACAGTACTGCACTGTAAAAGTAACCATGATTTTTTTGTGGTGTTTTGGACACTGGCATCAGTAACATGTTGTATATTCAAATATCACTGTATCATGAGACATTAGTGGCCCCATGGTACTATCATCTTCATGTACCATGGTATTACCGTGGTATTTTTTGTAAGGGGAAAATCTACTGTGATTGGTGGAGTGCAGCACCACGTGGTCGTGTACTGGAGTGTGCGCGTGCGTGCGCGTGCGTGTGTGTAAATGGCTCCTCCTGCTGCCACTGAAAGTCGAAATCGGAGCTCTCGGACAGTAAAACCTCTTTCCCGGAGCCCAGCCCGAGCAGATTCTCAGTGCAATGAACTTTAGGCTTTTATTTACATCTTCCGAGCTCAGCACAGTGTAGGGACCCAGAGGAAGGGGCTGCAGCGGTGTGTGTTTTGACCAGAAACCCGTCAAATGAACTCCGTCAGAGCGACGAACCGCAGACCCCGGCGAGTGTCGAGGCCGCGCCCGGTGCCGCCTGACAGAAACAACGCAGAAAGAGGTGAATATATCCCTAACAGACACCAACCCGGGCTTGATTCGCATTAGTCCGTCTTCTTTTAATCGACGTGTTCAGATCCCGTCAGCATTCGTGTCGTGTTGTTGTATTTTGAAGTTATTTGTGTTAACGTCCATTCGCTAGGAAACACCGAGGCTTCAGATCCCCCCGCAGGCCGCGCTTTGTTTAACCGGGCTTCATTTACTCACCCGTCTACTGTAAACCTCATTTAACGTGATATTTTTGAGCAGGAACATTCTAGAAAGTGAAGAAAATGCGTCATGAGTCTAATCGGTGGCACTGACGGTGATATATCCGTCAGTTGTTTTGCAGCGCTGTTATGGTTAGCATCCGCTGCTAGCAGCACAACAGCTAACTAAGCCTACCAAATATATCACTGTCACAACCATTATTCAGTAGATTATATATTAAACTCTTTATTTAGCAGTGAATACACATAACAAAACAGAACCAGAAGTATCATGGTCGTACCATGTTTTCACCATGGTATTTTTAATGTACGTTGGAGTGCTATGTATATATTTCTGTACCATATTATACACCCAAGCACCATTGATTTTGTACTTGTACCATACTAATAATTCTCCTTAGACTTACCGCAGTAGTACCATGGTACAGTGATGGTGTCAGAGGATTATACCACGGTACTTTGATAAATTTCACTGTGCTGAAGTGCTCGTAATATGACATTTCTAAGAAACCTTTGCGCTACCACACTGTGTCTAAAAACCATGTCTGTGTAATGGTGCTTTTTGGAAGTGACTGTATTTTTGCACCTTTCCCACGGTAGCAGTGAGTGTAAATCGTGTAAATACCGTGATGTTTATTAAATGTACCATGGTATGATACCACCACAGCATTGCAATATTTAATTTTGTTAGGGTTATGTCAAAATACAACACTACTGTTAGGTTTTGTTTCGGATATTCACCATGGTAACGAGTTTTACCACGGTATTTTTTACAGTTAACTATGAGTACCATGCACATGCAACAAAAGTATTGTCACAGTGCCATAGTATACACGTGATACTAGGGGTGTAATGATTGTCTGACGATACGATGCATAGATGCCACACGTAAAATATCGATATCTGTAATATAAATAGGCAGCTTATTTGGCACTGTCTACATTTACAGTAATGTCCGTCTATGCATTACCGCCAACGCGTGCATTCTCGCTCAAACTCACGGATCAGGACTCGGTATTAGGACTGCTCAAAGGCACAAGATGCTCGGGATTTTTGGCGGAACAGTCGCGCGCTGTGTGAGAAGTTTTCAGCGCACACATTTGAAGCGCGCGCGCGCACACAGACAGCCGCACCGCGCGAACACTAAAGTGAGCTCTCTTCCGCTTTTTTGTGCATGGATGAATAAATACAGACAAAATTACATCAAAATGCGCGTTTTGGCGAATTTCCTAGTAAACACAGTCGTTAGTCATATGTCTTAACGTAAACAGTTGAGAAAGAAAAGGCGTATGTGTATATTAAATCCGTGATTGGTTCTTAAAGTGAAAGCAAATTAATAATAAATCTAATGCTGTCAAAGAAAAATACAAGTGCTCACTGCTCCTGACTAAATAACCTTTGTAACATCAGAAATGATTCATCTATATTTAATTTGAAGACTATGCAGGTATTTTACATTTGATTACTGCATTACAGCACCATACCTTAAAATGTATTTTAGACTGAGCTGAAAAGCAGTTTATTGAACTGTTTTAAAGTTTATTGAAGTTTTCTTTTGTTGTATTTATTTTCTGCTATTGCTCATAATTTGGTTACCTGTAGAAAATATTTTTTAGCACTGAGCCCATAGTAGCAGCCAGAATTGTTTTTCCAATTATTTATTTTCTGTATTATATAAAAAAAAAAGGCCTATTTTTTTGGTTGTGAATGTCCCAATTGAGGTACACAATGTGAAAATTTCAGATAAATGTTCATGTTATATATTTTGGTTGCATTTGTGAGTTGTTAAAAATGTTGATGGTTGTTTAAAATCGATGTGTAATATCAAAATATCGATATATCGATCGATATACTTCTGTATCGAATCGTAATCTTATTGTAGAATTTTTTGAGGTATCGGCAAATATCGTATCGCTGGATATGAGAACCGATATCGTATCGTATCGTGACGAACCATCCAATTTACACCCCTACGTGATACTCCCTCACCAGAGTAATTGTCCAAAAACATGGTTTTACCATTGCACTTTTTCCTGTTTGTGTTTCTCTTGGTTTAATTAGTCGGCTGTGTTGGATGTTGTAAACTTCCAGACTTGTTTATTGTTGTTGGGGGATGACTTGCTTGTTGATGAGTTGTAATGACTAGTTAACTAGCAAGGCTTTGGTGCTGATAGCTGGGTTATGAACCCCTCTCATATATGCATGTAGTCACTGAAGGGCTGTATGATTGTTAAGACGGATTAAGTGCAGTACTACATTTCCAGGTTGGTTGATTGACCACCCAATTGGTTGCCGAGTGTTTTCAAAGGCTGTCCGAACTCCCATGAACCTCTAGTCCTTTAGGTCATCCAGTCCAAGAGCTATAAGAGTTTGGTCATTTGCTATGCAAATCTAACAGCGGGACAGCTTGTTTGAGATTCAGGCAATCAAACTGGAGAGCTGGTTGTACTAACCACATCTTAACTTCTAATTAGAGTGTAGTCATGGGACTAGAGCGAGGCTGAAATTGAAGGACGGTTTCAGCGCATAGAGAGCGGCTTTGGGTATGTAAATGAATGGCTGCTGTCATCTAATGGGAACGTTCTGTAATCAAGGCTGTGAGAGACAGGTGTTTCACTGAAAACATGCTTTAAGCGTCCGTCTTCATGCAGGTGATGAGTTAGGGACAAGCTTTATTTTTTTTAGTTTAGATGTGGATGTCATTTCATAGGACATATTGTTTTATACTGTACTTAAGTTTTACCATTTTATCGAGTGTTTATTCCGCTTTAGCAGTGTCTTCTAAAAAATGTGGCAGCTGTTTGCAATCTAATTGCTTTGGTTTTGATAGTTGTGATTTAAAATGCTATATGCTGTCAAATTAACTAATCCATATCACACTATCTGTTTTATTTACATTCATTGAGAAGCCCAAGTTTGTCCTGCATTTTTCCATTTCGTCAAGTGTTTGCTCTACAAAAATTGTCGGAACAGGTAGTATGTTCCATAATTCCCTTAGCTTATAATACAAAACATTGAAGTCATTTTCAAAAGATCTTTTCATAGCAGGTGCTTCGCCTCACAGAATACTTCCTGGAAAACTTTAAACGCTGGATTTACTGTTGTGATAATACTCCAGGACTGAGATATTTATTGCATCGGTGTCGCATCTTTAGGGTTTGTGAGTAATGGCGATGATGCTACAGTAACTCTCACAAGGCGTGTTAAGGTGAGTCTGGCACATTTTTATTTGGACGGCTCCACTGGGGCACTGCAAGGGAATGCTTGGAAATAAGATGGAATGTATCTTTCTTATGAAAACTGGGTCAAAATGGTAAAGCTTTAAAACAAAAAGGGGCAAGAATTGGACTGAGAGATAGCAGTAACTGAGAGAGTGTGTGGTGTTTAGTGACAGCTAGGTTTGCAAACGAGTTCTTGCTTAAATTGGGGTGTAAAGTTCACACTAGGGGCTTGGTAACTACTAGTTAGATGTTTCTTCTATTTCCCAGTGGTTGGCTTTTGTGTTTCTACTATAGAAAGCAAGGTTGTGGGTTCGATTCCCAGGGAATGCATGATCTGATGAAATGTAAATCTTCAATGCAATGTAAGCCACTTTAAATAAAAGCTTCTTCCAAATGCATAAGTGTAAATGTAGCTCAAACAGTAGGGCATGGTGCAAGGTTATGGGTTCAGTTCTCTCAGCAAATGCACTGATAAAATGTAAACCTCCAATGCATTGTAAGTCACTTCGGATAAAAGTGTCTGCCAAATGCATAAATGTAAATGTAGCTTAAATGGTAGAGCGTGGTGCTTGCAACTCCAAGGTTATGGGTTCGATTCCCACAGTGAATGCATGAACTGATAACATGTAGCCCTTCAGTGGACTGTAAATCATTTTGGATAAAAGCTTCTTCCAAATGCATGACTGTAAAAGTACATCAAACAGTAAAGCGTGGTGCTTGCAACGCCAAAGTCATGGGTTCAATTTCCAGGGAATGCATGAACTGATAAAATGTGTACGTTAAATGCAAGTTGCATAATGCACAAATTTGCATAATGCTTAAAATAAAAAATGCATAAAATTATAAAATGTAAACCTTCAATGCAATTCAAGTAACTTTGGATAAAAGAATGTGTCAAATGCATAAATGTAAAAGCGTTAATCAATAACCTTAATTTCCACACGAACTTGTATTGCTGATAAACTTCTGCTGTAAATAAACAGTGAAGCTCCACTTTCTGTCTCAAGGTTCATAAAGTCAAATACCTTCAGCTGATCAGATCTAAACCCCATTCAGCATATATTCGTGTGTGTCCTGTAGGGGGTCATGTATGTCTTTGAAGCTTAGCGGCTGAAGTCTGAAAAGAATATTAATGAAAGGTGGGGCGATCAAGTATTGTAATTTAGACGTTACGGATTGTTTAAACGCTATTCACTGAAGCTTAACATGCTGTTAGGCAGATTCTCAGCGTGAGACTTTCTCAAGAAAATGGACTTTGATAGAAGCTCTTTTAGTCAGTAGTTAAGTGGGATTTACTAGGCTACTTTTCCCCCTTCTGCTTGTGGAGGAATGGATTTAAATGGAAAACCTGGCTTAAATAGCTAAAAGCAACAAAATATTTTATTGAAATCAAATTGGCTTAATTCATAATTAGCTAATTATGACTCACTTTGTGCAAGATTTTAATTGTCGAGTTTCATGACCAGTGCACATTTTTTGCACCTTTTCTGCGCTGGTTAATTTTCTGAATTGATGTAAATATGATAAAATCTGAGGGTTCTGCACTTTTTGGTAGCTATTTATTTTTTATATAAAATGCTGGATTTTATTTTTAAATATTTATATTATTTAAATATATGTAACAATATAATAATAATATATTATATTAAGTATTTTTCTTACTTTTTTAAAGTTACAAGTAGTATTTTTCTTACTTTTTTAAATTATAAAAATATATAAAATCAAACTCAAACACAAACTCACATATAATAATTATATTTTATGTTACAATATAGTAATAATATATTATTTTATCTGTAATTTATGTATTTAAACTGATTATTATATTTATTGATTTATTTTCATATTTATTTTTTTTTTTTTTTTTTATATTTTTTTTAAGTTTTATTTATTTTTTATTTTTTTTAGATTTTTTGATATTTTAATTAAATTTTAAATTTTGTAAAAAATATCCATATTTATATATATATATATATATATATATATATATATATATATATACATATATATATATATATATATATATATATATATATATAAATATATACACAACATACATACATATACAAATCACATACATATACATATCTTTTTTATATATAATCTTCTAAAATGAAAAAAAAAAGCGTGTATATGTGTGTGTATATATAACACACTTTTTTGCAGTTTATTTAAATATTTAACTAAAAATATAAACATTTTGTTCAAATGTCCCATATATTCTCTTAATCTGAGGTCCTAAATGACGTGTTAATGATAAACAAATGATAGAAATCAGTTTAAATGCTTTTTAGATAGTGTATAGGCATACTGCAGTACAGTGCTTAACATTTTTAATCAATAATAACGTTTAAGCAGGATGAAAAACATTTTTTTGGGGCTGGCTCTGGAGCCTGGATGATGTTTGTTTGGCGACAGCATGCTGTCTGTTGTGTTGCACTAGTTGGTGGGACACCGTGTTTGTAGTGGTTACTGGACTAGTAGCCCTGGAGAGCCCCCGGTGCAACCAGAGCAACAGCCCTGCGTTTGCAGGATGAGTCTCATTCACCGTCGATCCTCGTACAGAATGGCCTCCTCCTCGCCTGAAGGTAAACTAGACGCATTACAGATTAGAATTCTTTATTAATCAGCAGCACATCCTCCCACGACGTGCTTCGTGTGATGAAGAGCGTGTCGTGTTACAGCTGAGCATGTGTTTGGCGGAAGTCTGCCGGTAATATTGATGCTGATTTGAAATGTGCCATTTGGATTTGACTTTCACTGTTTGATGCCTCTGAGGGATCTTGAATCACATGTATTTAAATCAGCGGTTTCACCAGTTGTGGATTTTAGTATCACTTTAGAAAACAGCCTCGAGCATCCACTTATACTCTACCAGAACCTGGGCTTTCAGTGCAGATGATTGGTTGTGTACCTTCACACATGATTTGGTCTTTAAACATACGGATACTGCCTCGTAATTGTCTCTTTCTGTTATGTGCATGTACTCTCTCTCTCTGTAATATACATGCATAAGCTACAGATTTGATATGTCAGATTATCTTGGTGTTATCGATGAGAATGATGCTACATTTGAGCAAATCGCTTTGTATCTCAATCCTAACCTTTGTTCCTGACGCTTATCTCACTGTATTGAGTTACAAACAAACACCACTGTCGGATTCGTAGGCTGTTAACAGATTTGAAATCTGATTGTTTAATAGCACGTTTAATGTGTGAATGCACTCAGAGCTGAGAACCGAACAGTGCAAGATTAGGGATGCATTATTGGGGTGACGTGATGGGTTCCTGGCTGAAGTCTTCAGTTAGTTTTCACTTACAATTCAAAACATCTCTCCAGTGCAGCTTTACAGAGCTTGGCTTTTGAATATCGGCATAATGTTTTGCATGCAAGAGGTACTTTGATGTAAAATAAATACATTTTTCTGTGTAGAGGTCATGTGTCGAGATGTCAGTTTTGGCAGTTTGCTGGCTTAAGAAGTTGTAAGTTTACTGGAAAAGTTGTGATCAAAGTGTAGACAAAACCACAAGATGACCAGTCTGGGCATGTATGAGATTGGGATGCTCTGATGCAATAATGGTTGAAATTTGAATGGTAAAAACCTGTTAATTAGTTAAAAATGTTAATATATCTAATTAGATATTTCATGCAATTTAATTATGAAATAGGCTATAAAAGATTTGGCTTTACTGTAAAAAATATTTGATTTTATGAGCCTTGTCTTTTTTTAGCAAATCCAGTAACTAGGTTTTTCTTGACTGGTGACATTTAACAGAGCACTACTTGGAGAAAAAAAAGTAGAGCATTTATTTTGAAGATTTAATCACAAGCCTTTTGCAGTTTTCAGAGTTGTTGAGGTGTAGATGCTCGATTGTTCTTGGTTTCTGTCTCATAGTAGAGGAAATGATGCGGTCTAGCTGCTGTGTGACATTGTTAGACATGTGCAGGTATTCTGTAATATATCACGGTAATGAATATGCATGATATTGTTATCGTGGGCACTTCTAATACCGTGAATAATTATACATTACAAATTATTCAGAATTTGGGATGCAATTTAAGAATACTTTTCCCATCAACTGGTCAAAATGCACAGCACCGTTGTATGCTGCTTGAAAAACTCCTGTGTGCTCTGATGTAAACAAGCGCATGAGAAGCACATGGAGGAACACGAGAGAGATGCGCTGAATGAAAGCACATTCACTCTCTGACAGCAGATGGCGCTAAACTGCTGAAAATGCAGCCTGGAAACCTCATAAATAAAGCAGCTGCGCTACTTTCTAAAACGTATTTAAATCGATTTAAATAGCCATTCAGATTTGTGGATTCGCTGTGGTGTTCATCACAGCGCCAAATACTTAAATATTTAGACTTAATAGGCTATTTATTTTCAAACTTTCTTTTTAGATGTTAATCTGGACTACAAAATGCCCTAGATTGTTTGAAAGTGTTTTGATTCTTTATTGTTCGTTCACACTTTACATTAGGGCTTCATTAGTTAACATAAGTTAACATAAACTGCTAGTTAAAAATTCTTCTGAACATTCATTAATCTTAGGTATTCCAATATTTACACATTGTTAAAATCGAAAGTTGCAACTGTGTTATTTAATGAGCTAACATGAACTAAGACTTGTATTTTTTTTAACAAATATTTTTGAAATATTCAGTTATTTTTGTTATAAGGAAAAAGTTATTAAACATGTTAAACTGTATTATGACCACTTCTTCTAAACTAAATTTCAATACCGTGATAAAAGCATTAGCAATTAATCGCAACAGGAAAATTTGATACTGGCATATCCCTAGACATTGTGAGGATATGGCTTTGAAATCCCTCGTTAATGTTAATCATCCGTTTGATTCGATTACTGTCAGATGTTTCGCTTTCAGTTTCTTCATAACAGCAGTTAGTTTCACTTTCAGTTCAGGGAACCTCATTTTGTGAGTTTTAAGATGTGAAGGACACAAGAAGTGGCCGAAAGGCTTCATCTGGATGTGAGCCATATCTGGTGATGCTTCTGTTACATCTGTCTTCGTGAAGCTATTTTGTAGGTTAATAGGTTATCAAAATGTGAACTGTTTTTTCTCTTTTATTTTTTTGTTGTGTTTGTTGTTGATTGTTGATCTGTGAATCTTTCATTTCAGCATTATAAAATGATTGTTTTGTGTTACTCCATGTTCTCTTTATTCACACATTTTGAGGCTGAAATCTGTATTTCACATCCATTGCAATCTCAGTTTAGTGCAGTTTCATTTGACTTAAATCTGTCAGAAGATCCTCGTTTTTGTCTGCCGTGCAATCAATGCTAGAAAATGAGAATAAATGGAGAGACGCTGTCCTGTGTGTGACCTCCATCAGATGGGGAGGGTTACCATAGCAATGACCATCGAGAATATCTCTGCAATATCGTACTGTTGCAAGTTAGTGTTATTGTCAGATGTGCCCTTTAGAGATCCCATCAATTACAGAAGCTTTTGCAATTAAAAATTGGTTCAGCTTTTTCTCACCCTCATCTTGCACCAAAACTGTTTGACTTTCTCGCATTGTGTGGAACGCAGAAGCAGATGTTTAGCAGAATGTTCATGTTGTGTTTTTCCTCATACAATGGTGACCATGTCAGACTCCGAAAAGAGCGACAATATACCATAAAAATGTAATAATAGAAGTGTTCACATGACTTTGTTACATTTTCAGAAGCTCAAATATTTGGTCTGTTGGTTTTGTTTTTGTTGTAGGAGTAGTAATAATTTTAATAATAAATAGAAATAACTTTTTGCTCAAATTCAGAAATGAGTGTGGGTGTTTAATGTTTCAGTTTTCCTTTAATGATAACTATATTGTCTCTGCTGCTTTAAAAACTTTGCTTTGGCAAGTTGGGTGGATTCTGATTGGCTGTTCTGTGTTTTTATTGTTCATCAGTTAAAATCGAATCACTCTAAAACTGATTCCAATAATGTCTTTCCTCTCTTATCGTTATATTCGCGGTGTGGACTTCGCTATTCTCTTAGAAAGATTATTAAAACTTTATGCTTATAATTATTTATTATCATTAACGTGCAGATGCATTAGTGAAAATTTGGTGCAATTTTGCAGGCAAAAGTATCTATTTTCTTCTGTTAATAGTGTAGTGATGAATAGTTTTATATTTCTTTGTGAAGTATCTTGAACCAACTTGAATCTTTCATCTTTAAAGTAGAATTCTTAATTGTTCCAGATTGAAAAGATTGAACATCTTTTGTTCCACCTTTTCTAACACTTTATGAGCTCTTAAAGCATAGTTTTTATTAATATATTGAATTTGTTTTATTTTTATGTTTTTTGATTTCATATTAAGTTTAAAGTTTTTTTTTGTTGCATTTTCTTTGTCATTTTATTTGTTTTTTTATTTAATGTCTATATAGTTTTTATTCATTTTATTTCAGTTTTAGTTATCTTGACAACTACCTGAAATGAAATAAAATAAAATATAAACTAGTCAATAAATATTAGGGATGCATCGATACATGTGATATTCAGTATCGGTTTAACTATATTTTTAAGTCAAGAAGATGACACTCTCTCCAAGATGATCAAATGTTCCTAATGTTATACTTGATCAGTAAATAAAGATAAATGGTTTTGCATAAAATGAGTTTATTTTGCTGGATTTTCGTGATGTTTCTAAATCATGTAAATTTCTACCGGATATCTGGTTAGATCACATGATTTGTTCGTCACGAGCAAAGTGACGGAAATTTAAAACTGTTAAAAGAAAAGGCTCAATAAACTAACGCACATATTTAAAGCGGCACTATGTAACTTGTTCTGTGTTCAAAAATTAGCAAAATGTTTATAATGAGCGAGTATATCATGAATTCATCTTATCCCGTTTACTAAAGATTTTGATCCAGTTCAAAAGTTGACTACTATAGTATATATTTACATATAAATATATTACTTGTTTTTCATGTATGTGTTTTACAACAATAAAAAGAGCAATGTGTAGGCCTACCAGATTTAGTCCTACACTTATTCACATTTATTTGTTTACTAGTTTATAACCTAGTTTATATTGTCATAGATTATGATATGTATTTTTTTTGTTATGTTTTTTTATAATGAACCTGTCTTTATTTAGTAGATTGTGTGTAACATACAGAAGAGTGATAATCGACCTACACATTGATGTATAGAAATTCTACACTGATTTAAAAATAAAAAAAACTGCGCTGGTATCGGATCGATATCGGTATCGGCAGATACTCAGAGTTTTTGGTATCGGTTCTGTAAAAATGGTATTGAGCCAGCCCTAATAAATATTTCAATTATTATTTCAGTTAAAGTTTGTTTCAAGTAACTTTTTCTTTTAATGGTTTTTGTTTTAGTTAATTATAATAACCCATGTTAAACAAAAAGAAAATGAGAAGCGTTGGCTTGGCAAATAGAAAAGTAAAATTAAATAAAATATAAAATAGTAATAATAATAATAATAATAATAAATAAACCTAAATAAATAAATAATAATAATAACAAAAATAAAATAAGAGATGTTGGCTTGGCAACTACCCGAAATAAAAAATAAAATAGTTTAAAATAAAATAAACTCAGTTAATTGAGTGTATATAATAAAAATAGAATATATAATGAAATAATAAAAATCTGACTATTTTTTTTTTAAGATTTTTTTTTTATATATTGTGACTGTTTTTTGAGAGTGTGAGAAAAAAATATTTTTATATCACCGTATTTATTTTAGTAACTAGGCTAATACCGCTGTGTGATGTCTACTGTTACCAGTTTCTGAATGAACTTGGCTTTTATGTTCTATCAGCATCCTCTGAAATGAATCTAGCGTTTCTATTTGAAGAGGTGCCGCTGGACCTGCAGGAGTCTGGAGAGGAAATACGGTCTGTGTTTGGGTTGCGGCAGCGGGGCGGCTCCGTCTCGGGTTTCAGGCCCGCCATCAAAGGGATGCACGGGTGTCATGGCCCCCCCCATTCAACCTCTGCCTCCTTTGACCCTGATTCTCGGCGTCACCTGCTCCGTTTGCCGCAGCTGCCGAGGAGATCAGCCGTGTGTTTTGGAGGAGGTCACAGGTCTCCGCTGTTTTCCTGCCCAACTGATTCTCTGCTGCCTTACAAGTGTGTCGTACGGTGCCTTGACGAGATTTCAGTATGCCGTTAAACTCGGACGTCCAAGTTGTTCTAGCTTTTGCTGATCCGAGCGTTTATCCCTGGGAAGTGCATCGGGACGAGGACTGCGGTGTTTTTAATCTCTCATTTGGCCTAAATTATTGAAGTCGCTTGTTTGAGCTGACTTTCACTGATACTGCAGATGTCTGATTACAGGGAAAACATGAGAGCTAAAACAATTATGCAAATATTCATTATGCATCCACCATATGGTGATTTAGATGAGCTGAAATGCGCTCTGGAGCGTTGAGGCCTGGGAATTGATTTAGTAGGGTACATGCTGTTTTTCATTATTTCTAATGACTAAGTCTTAGAAATACTGGTGTCTGAAATACTGGTGTCTGAACTCAACCGGCTGAGGTTGTTCTTGATGTGTGGAAGAGCCTTTGGGATTTTGGACGTTTGTTTCCCTGGCTGTATGTGATCATCACGATTGGCATTGTGTGGAAAGTTAGTCAGACATCAATTTGCACACTTTCAAGTGCAAAAAGTATGTTGACAAGGCTATTTATTGGTTGGTTGAGAAAATGGAAAATTGATTCTCTAATGCATGATGATTCTGTCTTTAACAATTCTGAAAATTTGCAAAATGAATGTAAACACAGTCAGTTATAATTATTTATATATATATATATATATATATATATATATTATATATATATATATATATATATATATATATATATATATATATAGCTATATATATGTATATATATATATATATATATATGTATATACACATATATATGTATAAATATATATATATATACACACACACACACACACACACACACACACAAAAATATATGTAGACAAAATAGAAAAATCCGTTACTGTACTATCTGGAAAATTACTTAAAGCACTTTTGGTTTATAGCTTGTATTGTGTTTCTTTGTTCCCCTTTTTACTGTGTGTATGTTTTGAAGATATATTTATTAAGTCTTAATTTACAGTGGTTTTGATTTATTATTATTTTGTAATTATTTTTAAAAAGCACTTGTGTAAGTAATTAAAAAAATGCACAAATAAATTTGACATTCTAAGTTGGTTGACACATTAATTGTTTTGATTTATTATTAATTTGTAATTATTTAAAGTACTCATAATTATGCAAGTAATTTAATAAAAATACACATTTAAATGTAATATTCTCAATTGGTAAACTCATTAATTATTTAGATTTTTTAATTAATTTGTAATTATTTTTAAAAAGTACCTATATAAGTAATTTAATTATTTAGATTTTTTTATTTTTATTAATTTGTAATTATTTTTAAAAACTACCTATATAAGTAATTTAATAAAAATGCACAAATAAATTTGACATTCTAAGTTGGTTGACACATTAATTGTTTTGATTTATTGTTAATTTGTAATTATTTAAAGTAACTCATAATTATGCGAGTAATTTAATAAAAAAATACACAATTAAATGTAATATTCTCAATTGATAAACTCATTAATTATTTTGATTTTAATTAATTTGTAATTATTTTTAAAAAGTACCTATATAAGTAATTTAATAAAACTGCACAAATAAATTTGATATTCAAAGCACATGAACTCATTAATACAGTTGAGTTTTGGATGCTTTGTTATCTGGGATGCTCTTATCCTAATTTAGCATACTATATAGCACATACATTCAGGCTTCTGTCCAGAAATGTCTGCAAATATTATTCTGTCCATGAAAGAACTGAGCTGTTCTTCCCTAAAACATACAATTTTTTGAGATGTGCTTTTATGTATGAATTCTCACTTATCCAGTGTGGCCTTTGATGCTGGTGTTGAATGTAAAGTTGTGCTGAATTATTAAGAAACGTATTTTCTTCTTAATGAACTCTATATTTAACCTTTCTTTTACAGATGAGGAAGTGCCTGCCGAGATGGTTGCAGAAGAATCTGGTCAAGGCGCTCAAAATAGTCCGTATCAACTACGAAGAAAATCTCTGTTACCGAAGAGAACAGCTTGTCCAACAAAGACCAACATGGAGGTGCGTCAGAGCCCCTCAACATCAGACGAACACGCTAGGCAGAGTTTTAGATATGTAGTATGCATAAAAATTGTATGAAATATTAATTTAGACTGCAAGAAAAACAGCAGCTTTCATGCATAGGGCCCTACGAAATTATTTTGGGTGGAGTTTTAGATGTGTATTTTGTGTATACTACGAAATTTTTCCCTGGTTGCATTTTTTTTATTTTAATGGATTATATTCTGTTTTAATTGTTAAATTACATTTTAGTAATTAAAAAGCACCACTCATTTACACAGAGACACACAAAACATGCAGGATTTATATTTAAATAGCAGTCTTTTTTCAGTTTAATATTCTCAGACGTTAATCCATATCACGATTTGATTAATTGTACAGCACTGTTTTTGTTTTATTAATTCAAAATTTGCCAAATTGTGTGACGTTTTGTAACTTCCATTTTTTTGACTGGCTTTTTTGACGTTTTTTGCATAATGGAAACCCTAGAGCTCTACATGCATGAAATAAAAAGAGTTCATGAATGGGTTTTGAGTGTGAGATTTAAACTCTTTTTGTTTAAAGGGTGCTTCCACGTCAACAACAGAAAACTTTGGGCATCGGGCAAAACGTGCCAGAGTGTCAGGAAAATCACAAGATCTGCCTGGTAATGGATTCTGCATACAGTTACAACAGAAATGTAGTGTTATCAGCTTCAGATGGTTTTCATTAACGCCGGTTCTCTCGCGCTCCAGTCACTCCGGCGGAGCAGTACCTGCAGGTGAAGCTTCCGGATGAAGTGGTCCTGAAAATCTTCTCCTATCTGTTGGAGCAGGACCTGTGTCGAGCGGCCTGTGTGTGTAAACGCTTCAGTGAACTGGCCAATGACCCCATCCTCTGGTAAGTTAGCTATTTAGACTAAAATGCATGATTTTATTATTTTTTCTCGATCAACCAAACAGCTGTTTTAGCCACAAAGGGTAGAAATTAAACCGTGATGTTTTCCATCACGTTTATGCATTTAGTAGACACTTTTATCCAGAGTAATTCAATTCATTTCATTATTTTAGATATTTCAGTATTTCAGGTAGGTGTTCTACAGCATCTAATTCAATAATTTAATAAATGAAATACAAAATTTCTCATTACAGATTCTGCAAGGGGTGCCCAAACTTTCGAGCCCCACTGTAAGTTATATTTAGCAGCTCGAAAGCCTTTTTGCTGCTAAAGTTCAAATCGGAGGCTTTAGAAATAAATACAGGATTGTAAAGAATGTTTTGCAGATAAAAGCAGTATTTCTCTAGTTATCTACTTCAACAATTTAATACATGAAATAAGTAATTGAATCCGTTTTTAGCCAGTTCAGTGAATCAGACAGTTTGAACGGATCCATTGAAATGAGTCAAATTTAGCAGATCTAAAGCCTTTTTGCTGCTAAAGACTTTATAAATACAGTGCTTAACAAATTTTATTAGACCACCACCACCCAATGCAAGGTTTAATACTTGGGTGATTACCAAAATCAACTCTTATTCACATTTTTAATGCTTAACATAATTATTGAGTGCGTTTACATGCCCATTCTTAACCCGATTATGCTAAAGGCGACAATGTAAAAGCATTAACATGTTTTCCGTCGCTGGAGTAAGGGCAGAAATGGCTTAAGCTGAAACCTATCATCACAGCTAGATTTTTGGCCCTTATGCCGATTTTGCCCTGCATGTAAACGCATTAACCTGCTTTCTGTCCAGAGAATGTTTTGCAGTAAAGGAGGAGGAAATATACCGCGATCTCAGACGCTTTCTTGACCCAGAATTATAAAAACGTGTCGTGAAGTAGAAGTGGTACAATCAAAATGCAGCGTCTTAAGAGGATAATATATGAGTTTTAAGTTTCCCGCTGACATGTTGCAATGCTCTTCTTCTGTTTTTAATGATCTATTTAACATGAAAACCGACATGACAGATGAAATACTCAAAGTTAGATCCACAAATGATTACATTTGGACATCACTACCAGGAAATAATCTGATTTATTAATAAAGTCAGGTTATTGGTTTGCATGTAAACCGGGACAACGGGTTTATTTCAGTAAGCTGATTTTTGCTCGTTGTTATCCATGAATTTACGAGTTTACTGTTTTATAAGAAAACATAATAAATTTATTTTTTGTAAAACAGTAACATTGATTATATTATATAACAACATTAATTATATTTTAGCATTTGAAACACTACTGTGACTAAAGAGCTTACACATACTGGTGAATTAACCATTGCTGAAACAAAAAATGATTTTGGTAATCGCAAACACTTTTAGTTTAGGGCAGCTGTGGCACAAACCTTACATCGGGTGGTCGGGGTCTAATAAATATAAGCACTGTACGTCTGTCTTAACATTTCTATATGGGATTGAAAAGGATGGATCGCAGAAGTAGTGTAATAGCCAAATTGAAACAAAAATTTATCAACTAAATATAAATGGTGCATATCTTCAAAATGATTTGAGTGATGAATCGGTGAATCACAGACAGCTTGAACTGATTCATAGAAATGAATCTGATTTCGCAACTCTAAAGCCGTTTTGCTACTGAAGTTCAAATCAAACTGTTGATAAATGCATCTGTAGATCTAACAAAGGATGGATTGCAAAAGTAGTCCAACAGCCAAATAAAATCACAATACATCGTCTCCCATGGTGCGTGAATACGAGTATGCTGACATCAATTGATCTTTACAGTAGTGTTTTTATAAGGGTCACTGATCTGTGTTCTTCTCATCCGGTCTGCAGGAAGAGACTGTACATGGAGGTGTTCGAGTACACGCGTCCCATGATGCACCCCGAGTCTGGGAAGTTCTACCAGATCAACCCAGAAGAGTATGAACAGCCCAATCCCTGGAAGGAGAGCTTTCAGCAACTGGTACTGTTCCCGTGGCTCATTTTGAATGCGTTTTGGGCTAAAAACTTAGTATTGGGCTCACCCTCTCTTTTAGAATCAAATGGACTGTTTCTGTTGTATTGTCAATTTAATATTAAAGCAAGTACAACAATACGTGTCTTCTCCCCCTGAATCCCAAAGTGGACTGATGGTGTGGTAATTAGGGAGCTCACGACGTGTCGGTAATCATCAGTGAGCTTTCTTGACGGATCCCTGACCTTTGTGTTTGCAGTATAAAGGCGCTCACGTCAAGCCTGGCTTCGCTGAACATTTCTACAGCAACCCGGCCAGATACAAGGGACGAGAGAACATGCTGGTAAGTTCTAGGCAATCTATAGATGGATTCAATGGGTTGATGTATGTCTTGCAAACACCTCTGAACTGTAGTAAAATTTCCCTGCACAGCCTCAAGTGGCTTACATCTTGTACAGAATGGCGGCGACATTAAATCAATTATTATGCATAACAAATAATCACATCTAGATTTGTGCATTAAAACATAAGCGGTTGGTTGCCCATAAAAATCTTTTTCTACTCTCTGTGATTTTTTTAAATGTTTAGATATAGTTGAATTCCCTCCTTTAATGTCTGTAGGTTTTTTTTTGTTGTCCGTTTTATCGCTAGTCAGTCAAAACATGCACTTTCGTTTTTTAATTTTTTTTAGTAACAGCCCTCCTCCCGTTCATTTCTGTAGCACAAACTCTGCAGGACGAGTTTAATATGTAATGCTGTTCAAATAACTGCTTCAAATGTGGCTCAGTCTTTATTTAGAGACAGAATGATCTGTTTTGTAATCCTGCTTTTCACTCTTTCCTCAGTATTATGACACCATTGAAGACGCTCTGGGAGGAGTTCAGGAAGCCCACTTTGACGGTTTGATATTTGTCCATTCTGGGATCTACACAGACGAATGGATCTACATCGAGTCGCCCATCACAATGATAGGAGCTGGTATGAGTCTTGAACCACGTCAATATTTAAGTACAGCACCATTCAAAGGTTTGGTGTTGGTGTAATTTTTATATTTTTGAGTCTTGGGTCTTTATGCTCACCCAGGCTGCATTTATTTGATCAAAAATACAGTAAAAATAGTGAAATATTATTACAATTTAAAATAAATGTTTACTCTTTGAATATATTTTAAAATGTAATTTATTTCTGTGATGCGCAGCTGAATTTTCAGCATCATTACTCTAGTCTTCAGTGTCACATGATCCTTCAGAAATCATTCTAAGATGCTGATTTGCTGCTCAAGAAACATTTCTGATTATTATCAATGTTGAAAACAGTTGTACTGCACAATACGTTTGTGGAAACTGTGATGTGGTTTATTTCAGGATTCTTTGATGAATAGAAAGTTCAAAAGAACAGCATTTATATGAAATAGAAATCTTTTGTAATATTATAAATGTCTTGATGCATCCATGCTGAATACAAGTATTAAATAAAAATTTTTTACTGTTGCATATTAGTGTAGAACACGAGAATTTATTTTTAATAACCTAAATATTAATTGTACATATGCTTTTGCAGCACCGGGGAAAGTAGCGGATAAAGTCATCATCGAGAACACTAGAGATTCAACGTTTGTGTTCATGGAGGGGTCAGAGGACGCGTATGTAGGATATATGACAATAAAGGTGAGTTTCTTCATATGCATTTTTCAATAAAAGAAGGTTCAAAGAGAGTTCACCTAAAATCCTGTCATCATTTGACTCTCCATGTCTGGTATACATTCTTTATGCACAGGAAAACACAAAGGTGTTCTTGCCACAGTCCTGTTTTTAGGCAGATGTGCATATAACGTTCTCTGTTACAGTTCAATCCTGATGACAAATCAGCTCAACATCACAACGCTCATCACTGCCTGGAGATCACCGTCAACTGCAGCCCCATCATCGACCACTGCATCATCCGCAGTACCTGCACAGGTGACCACAGCTGTCTGCTTGATTTTTTTCCCCCAAATGTGTTGCGGGGGAATATTGTTATGGAGCATGTTTGCTGAAGTGCTCAGTAATGAGTGTCCAGAAGTCAAACATCCCTGTAACTGTTGCTCATTCTTGTGGTTAGGGATCTAATCCAACCTTTAACCCTAAGACTCTGTGATTTCTGTGATGCAGAAAACCCAGTCCATTCATAAAAATGTAATGTACAGTAATGCTGGATTGTCACGGAATTCTGCAGATTTTGGATGAATAAATCAAGAGTAGCACTGCACAATAAATCAAATCGTGTTATGGACTAGTGTCTGTGAAATATATTACTATGGTACAGTAGAATGCACTTCTCGAAGTAATAAAGGAATATCACAATTTTATTTGTAACAGTAAACCTCTTGTGCAGCTATTTGTTTGACAAAAAGGTTACATTTTCATTTGATTACATTTGAGAAGATTAATTAAATGATTCATGTTTTTATAAATCATAAATCCAGAAAAAATAAAACAGAAAACACAAAAATTTGAAAATAATAGTAAAAATTTCTTAGGGCCTTATTATTGAAAAAAGTTTAATGAATTCAGTTAATTAAGACAGGAAACACAAAAGTTGTGAAAAATAATGTCAAATAATATAACAGATTTCACAGGGCCCTAAAAATTAAATTTTTGTTAAAATTGTATTTGTTAAATTGTATAAGCTTCATGATTTCAAATAATTAGACATGCTTCTTGATTGCCAAAATTTGGTTAATTTAATCATTAAAACAGAATACAGGGGAAAAAAATGGTGTCCAGAAAAATAAAAATGCAAAAAAAACCTGAATTTGAAAAAAAATTAAATAAAACCAACTTCAATGGGCCCTAAAAATGCCATTTTTGTTAAGCTTTTAATAAATTATTAAATTGTTTCATGATTTAAATTGATTTTGACATGCTTTTTGATAACAAAAATTAAATGTTACCATTGAAATGTAAAATAGAAAAAATACAATTATACAAAAAAAATTAATTGGGCTCCAAAAATGTAGTTAAACTTTTAAGAAATTTCTGTTAAATTGTATGTTTCATGATTTCAATTAATTAGACATGATTTTTGATTACAAAAATGTAGTTTATCCATTGAAATAAAATCCATAAAAATGAAAACGGAATTTGAGAAAAAAAAAGCATGTTTTTGCATTCCACTGCGCTGCGTATTAATTATGCACATGACCTGAAATCATGTATACTTTGAGATTTTGAAAGCATTTGATTGTCTGATGCTGACGGTGGTGTGTTGTCTTCCTGCAGTGGGCTCTGCAGTGTGTGTGAGCGGACAGGGAGCGTCACCCACCATCAAACACTGTAACATCAGTGACTGTGAGAACGTGGGGCTCTATATCACAGACCATGCGCAGGTAATGTGAAGCTCTGTCTGGAATACACTGGCAGCTTGGTTTCTGTGGCAGACGAATCGCAGTGTTCAGCGCTCGCTCATTCTGCTCGCTCCGCAGGGCATTTACGAGGACAACGAGATCTCCAATAATGCACTAGCAGGGATCTGGGTGAAAAACCACGGCAATCCCATCATCAGACGGAACCACATCCATCACGGCAGAGACGTGGGGGTGTTCACGTTTGACCACGGCATGGTAACAACCCTCTCTGTCTCTACACACCACAGTGACACCAGCAGATGTGTGTTTATGTCTACACTATAATGTCAGCAATTGTGTTTTTCTCTTTAATCCTTCAGGGACTCACTTTAAACATTGAGACATGGGGGATATTCTGAATTTAATATAAAACTCAAATAAAATATAAATATTATTAAATATTAAGTTTTCATTTTAATTTGAGTTTAACTTATGTTGTGCTTTTATTTTTTTAAATTTTTCTGTTTAATTTAATTTTTGTCTCTATTTTAGTTTGCCATTTTAGTAACAGAAGTGTTGCGTTGGCAACTACTTGAATTTTTTTTTTTGTTTTTTTTTTTTAAGTTTTTTTGTTTTGGCAACTACTTAGAAATATAAAAAAACTAATAGAAATGACATTTAATTTTTGTCTCTATTTTAGTTTGCCCATTTTAGTAACAGAAGTGTTGCGTTGGCAACTACTTGAACATATACTATGATAGTATACAAATAATACTAAAAAAACTATTAATAATTGAAATAACAGTTTATTAAATTATTTATTAAAACCATCTAATATTTATATTTTATTTTTTCACCTTTGTTCAATTAACAAAAACTATTTTTAAGCTTTATGCTTGTTTACTTTGTTGTGCTTGTTTTGTTTTTTTTGTTTTTTTAGTTTTATTTTTTTTATTTTTTTTTTTTTTTTTTTTTTAGTTATTTTTGTACTATGATATTTATTTTTGTAATTGAATTAGAGTAACTTTGAATGGGAAGCTTGCTTAGGTAGATGGATTTTTTATTAACATTTTGAACTTTTTTTCCTTGTTTTCATTTTGCTTTTATAAAAAATAATAATACAATATTTTTATTAATATTTTGAATTGGTTTTTATTTTTAGATTTAGATTTTAGTTAGTTTTAGTAATTTTGTTGTGTCATTTTTATTTTATTTATTTGTATTTATTATTTATATTTTAATGTCCATATGGGTTTTTAAAATTTTTATATATTTTTTTTGAAATTTTGTTAAATTTTTTTTTATTTTAATTATAATTCATCAAGTTATAATGAAAATGAGAAATGTTGACTTGGCAGCTAGCAGAAAAAATTAGTTTGAATTTTTATAAAATATTTTATATCAGTTAGGTTTTTTTTTTTTTTTTGGTTTTAGTAAACTATATTCTGAACTTTGACAAAAACACAGACGCAGCGCAGTGGAAGTGTGTGTTTGGTGACTCTCTGGCTCCCTCTGCAGGGCTACTTTGAAAGCTGCAGCATCCACAGGAACCGGATAGCAGGTTTCGAGGTGAAGGCGTATGCTAACCCTACGGTGGTGCGCTGCGAGATCCATCACGGACAGACGGGTGGCATCTACGTGCACGAGAAGGGCCGAGGCCAGTTCATCGAGAACAAGATCTATGCAAACAACTTTGCGGGCGTGTGGATTACCTCAAACAGCGACCCCACGATCAGGTGAGAGACTCGTCAATAAACACGCATCTAATCATATCATACTGTGCTATCTGTACAGTTACACTGTTTATGCTCGGTTATAACCCCTCTTCTGATCAATGGCAGGGGTAACGCCATATTCAATGGCAACCAGGGTGGTGTTTACATATTCGGCGACGGCCGAGGTCTCGTTGAGGGGAATGACATCTACGGCAACGCTTTAGCTGGAATCCAGATCCGGACCAACAGCTGCCCGATCGTCCGGCACAACAAGATCCACGACGGACAGCACGGAGGCATTTATGTGGTGAGCGAACGGCACAGGGTCAGACATCCAGAAATTAAAATTGTCATCATTTACTCAACTTTCAAGTTTTTTTTAACTTGTATTTGGTTCTTTTATATGTTTGTATGGGGTTATTATTATTTTGAGGAATGTTGGAGATTATTGTGAAGAATGTTGGTGACCAAACAGTTGCCGGTAGCCATTGACTTTCATAGTATGGAAGTCAATGTGTACCATCAGACATTTTTTTTTTAAATAATCTTTTGTGTTCAGCAGAAGACAAAACTCAGATTTTTGTACAGATTTGGAACAGCTTCTCACTCACCAGCCTCTGTGTGCAGTTTTCCGGTTGGCTGTGCACTGCAACATAGATGATCTTTTTATTATTATATTTATTTTTTATTTTATTTTTTAATACAACAAAATAATGTACATTTTAAATTATTTTATATTTATTTATATAAATTTTATTTATGCATTTATTATTATTATAAATATTTCTATTTATTATTTTTACATTATCATTATTTTTCTATTTATTTCGTTTATCATTTTTGTATTATTATATTGTTTTCTGTGCAGTATGTCGTTTATGAGGATTTTAACCGTGACAGTTGTAATTGATAGTAGTTTAATAGTGCTGTTTTGCCCCAGTAGCTTGAATTTAGGGGTCATTTCTGTGGCATTTTTGCCCCAGGGACCCGTTAATATCCAACCCTGTTGCAGTCAGTGAGGTTGTTCACTAAACTGATTGTCCCTTGTCTTTCAGCATGAGAAGGGTCAGGGAGTGATCGAGGAGAACGAGGTGTACAGTAACACGCTGGCCGGTGTGTGGGTGACCACGGGCAGCACACCTGTACTGCGCAGAAACAGGATACACAGCGGTAAACAGGTGCGTGCGCTTCACTTCCCGCGCTCTGTGTGACCGGATTCCACATGCACGCTTGAGACGGACTCACGGTCTCATGCAGAGATCACGAGGGGTCACTTTTGACTCTTTTTTTTCGGGACAGAGAATTTAAAAAAAAAAAATCTCTGGATCCTCCTGCAGTAATGGCATGGAATGTGTTTTTGTTCACAGGTGGGCGTGTATTTTTATGATAACGGTCACGGTGTGCTAGAAGACAATGACATCTATAACCACATGTACTCTGGAGTTCAGATCAGGTCAGTGGCATTGCTGTATCAACCCTCTACTGTGCGACTAAATCTTCACTCTGGACGACTAAATGATGTCAAACATTAGGAGAATTTGTAGTATTATTATCTTATCAGTATTATTGGTAGTTTTTTCCCTCTTTTTTTACAGTAACACTGAATCTCATACATACATGGTTACCAAGTTTTAATTCCAATTACTCAAGTTTTATAATTAAATGATGCTTGATTATCTTAATATCATTTTATAATGCTTAACTGACTAATGTTAGGAGTTTGCATTCAGATATTTCAAAAGTTGTAAGTATCTGTATATGTATAACAGTGTATCAGTCTGGTGATTAAACTACAAAATGTTCTTGCCAACGGCGATTCTACTGCCAAAGTGTACGTACAGGACTGTGTTTCCTGATTTTCAGGTCTAGGAGACTTAAAAAGCTTTATTATGTAGGGCTTGGGATATTTGAATATTTTTTTAATTTCAGTGATAATGAAATAACATAATCAAGATAAAAATATTGTGCCACATTCTATTTCACAATGATGCTCTCACAGTCAAATTTTTTTTTTTTTTTTGTATGTTGAATAAATATTCTGTGGTTGTGGAAGTGCATGACAGTGTAGTCTTTAATTTTTAACTAATTTTTTTTTTTTTTTATTTAATTGATTATTTAATAATAATAATAATGATTTTTGTTTTATTTTATTTATTATTTTATATCACAAATTATTTCACGTTATATTATATATTATTTTAAAATATTTATTATTATTATTACGTCATATTTTCAAAGTTCAAGGAAATCCACCATTAGAAAACAAGTTTTATTTTTATTTTTATTTTAATTAGTCTTTGTTTTCTTTTTATTTTTTTTTTTTTTTTTGTTTTTTTTTAACTTGTACATTATTATTTTAAATTATATATATTTTTCTATTTATTTAATTTATTATTTTTATATTATTATTATTCCATAAAATGTTTTATTTATTTTTATTTAGTTCAGTAAATGCACGTTGTTTCCGAAGTCAGTAATCATGTTAAATAATTGAGATTATGAGTTTGTTATAATCGAGCAGCCTCAGACTTGTAGGATACTGACATGACTTTTTAAAAAAAGTAGTGACATGAAATAGATATTTTTTGGATTTCTTTTTGTAGAACTGGCAGCAATCCAAAAATTCGGCGCAATAAGATCTGGGGTGGACAGAACGGAGGAATCCTTGTTTACAATTCAGGTAATA